>NW_027192798.1:0-300000 GCF_949987515.2 Delphinus delphis | reverse complement strand
GAGGTTAAAGGGACTGACTCTCCAAGTGGGGAGAGTGTTAGTAAAGCGTCTGGAATGTTGCACCCGAGTACCAGGGTACGAAAACTGAGACATATATGAACACGTCTCCCGATCACATGGTTGATCATACTCTAGGTTCCACATGCATGTTTTAGCTGAAGGAAGAATACCTTAAACCTGGGTAGTTGAAACCCGTGGAATGGGTACCATGCAATATGACTTCAAAGGGTCTTCATTTGCTCACCGAACCTCTCAAATCCTATCACTGCTGCGTTTATGCCCCTGTACACATGCTTGATTCTCTTTCGGAGACATAGCAATCCATAGGTTTTAAGATACTTACTAGTCAGGTACATTCTTAGGCGTTTAATATGCGGTGTTGAGTCCATTTCGTTGAGCAAGGAGTAGCTCTTGTCTATTCCATATTTGGCTTAAGGAACTTTATCTGTGCTCATTTCAATCTCTGGTTTTATGCAGCACCCCAACTCACCTTTCCCCTTAAGCAAGCATAAGTTGCTTTTCTAAATTTGAGACCCTGTTCTGTTCTGTAATTCAGTTCCTGTGTAGCCAAGTTTACATTCCGTGTATTACTGATATCTTATGATGTTTCTTTTTCTGTGTGACTTATTTCAGTTAGAATCATCATACCTGAATCCACTCATTGTGCTGCTAAGGGCCTGATGACACAGATTTCATTGCTGAGTTATATTGCTTTGTAAGTAAATACCACAACTTTTTTATCCATTTTTCACTTTCTGCGATGTTGAACTTGTACTGTAAACGAGGTTCTTGTAAACAGAGCCGTTCGAAACTTTGGGGTGGCTGTGTCTTTTTGATTTTAAATTCCCTAAACTATAGGACCATAAGTGGAAGTGCCCTAGGCTCTGTTGCTTTGTTTTTTAGATGTTTCAGGAAACACCATACACTTCTCCCGAGTGTTTGTTGGCAATTTACATCCCGCCCTTCAGCATAACAAGGCTCCCAGTTCTCTATGGCCTGTCCTGCCTTTCTGGATTTTACACTTTATTCAGATGGCCCTTTTGACCGGGGGGAAGTGAGACTTCATTGTAGTGCAGATTTCCTTTGCAAGCTTGCTTGGTTGGCCAAAAAGGGCGTATGAGTTTTTTCCTGAATATATTCAGGAAAAAGCGCATACGCCCTTTTTGGCCAAGTGCATCATTGTGGACGTTCTGCCTCTTTTCCTATGCTTTCAATGCAATTCCAGTCTACCTCCTGAAATCGGTTTCCTGCAATTCTGCCCCGCTTTCAAGTCCTCTTGGCAGCCTTACTTCAGTCTATTTTTGGACGATAGCTGTCATTCATAACTCTGCAGGTTTGTGAATTACAGTGCCCCTGAGCTCCGTTCTTCAACTCGCTTTCTTTTTAGCTGGCCGCAACACCGCAGGATGGCTTCAGGCCCTAATCTGGTTCCGGCACGGCACACTGAGCCTTTGGTTATTTCCTCTTCCTGGTGGGAAATGAGAGTTAAATTTGTCCGTCCAGACACCTCCAGCTAGCCTCTCATTGGTTCTCGCTATTCCTGTTCATCTTCCGCAGAAATTGCAAACTGGGCCAAACAGGAGGTTAAAGGCGCTGACTTTCCAAGTGGGGAGAGTGTTAGTAAAGCGTCTGGAATGTTGCACCCGAGTACCAGGGGAGGAAAACTGAGACATATTTGAACACGTCTCCCATTCACATGGTTGATCATACTTGGGTTCCACACGCATGTTTTAGCTGAAGGAAGAATACCTAAAACCTGGGTAGTTGAAACCCGTGGAATGGGTACCATGCAATATGACTTCAAAGGGTCTTCATTTGCTCACTGAACCTCTCCAATCCTATCACTGCTGCGTTTATGCCCCTGTACACATGCTTGATTCTCTTTCGGAGACATAGCAATCCATAGGTTTTAAGATACTTACTAGTCAGGTACATTCTTAGGCGTTTAATATGCGGTGTTGAGTCCATTTCGTTGAGCAAGGAGTAGCTCTTGTCTATTCCATATTTGGCTTAAGGAACTTTATCTGTGCTCATTTCAATCTCTGGTTTTATGCAGCACCCCAACTCACCTTTCCCCTTAAGCAAGCATAAGTTGCTTTTCTAAATTTGAGACCCTGTTCTGTTCTGTAATTCAGTTCCTGTGTAGCCAAGTTTACATTCCGTGTATTACTGATATCTTATGATGTTTCTTTTTCTGTGTGACTTATTTCAGTTAGAATCATCATACCTGAATCCACTCATTGTGCTGCTAAGGGCCTGATGACACAGATTTCATTGCTGAGTTATATTGCTTTGTAAGTAAATACCACAACTTTTTTATCCATTTTTCACTTTCTGCGATGTTGAACTTGTACTGTAAACGAGGTTCTTGTAAACAGAGCCGTTCGAAACTTTGGGGTGGCTGTGTCTTTTTGATTTTAAATTCCCTAAACTATAGGACCATAAGTGGAAGTGCCCTAGGCTCTGTTGCTTTGTTTTTTAGATGTTTCAGGAAACACCATACACTTCTCCCGAGTGTTTGTTGGCAATTTACATCCCGCCCTTCAGCATAACAAGGCTCCCAGTTCTCTATGGCCTGTCCTGCCTTTCTGGATTTTACACTTTATTCAGATGGCCCTTTTGACCGGGGGGAAGTGAGACTTCATTGTAGTGCAGATTTCCTTTGCAAGCTTGCTTGGTTGGCCAAAAAGGGCGTATGAGTTTTTTCCTGAATATATTCAGGAAAAAGCGCATACGCCCTTTTTGGCCAAGTGCATCATTGTGGACGTTCTGCCTCTTTTCCTATGCTTTCAATGCAATTCCAGTCTACCTCCTGAAATCGGTTTCCTGCAATTCTGCCCCGCTTTCAAGTCCTCTTGGCAGCCTTACTTCAGTCTATTTTTGGACGATAGCTGTCATTCATAACTCTGCAGGTTTGTGAATTACAGTGCCCCTGAGCTCCGTTCTTCAACTCGCTTTCTTTTTAGCTGGCCGCAACACCGCAGGATGGCTTCAGGCCCTAATCTGGTTCCGGCACGGCACACTGAGCCTTTGGTTATTTCCTCTTCCTGGTGGGAAATGAGAGTTAAATTTGTCCGTCCAGACACCTCCAGCTAGCCTCTCATTGGTTCTCGCTATTCCTGTTCATCTTCCGCAGAAATTGCAAACTGGGCCAAACAGGAGGTTAAAGGCGCTGACTTTCCAAGTGGGGAGAGTGTTAGTAAAGCGTCTGGAATGTTGCACCCGAGTACCAGGGGAGGAAAACTGAGACATATTTGAACACGTCTCCCATTCACATGGTTGATCATACTTGGGTTCCACACGCATGTTTTAGCTGAAGGAAGAATACCTAAAACCTGGGTAGTTGAAACCCGTGGAATGGGTACCATGCAATATGACTTCAAAGGGTCTTCATTTGCTCACTGAACCTCTCCAATCCTATCACTGCTGCGTTTATGCCCCTGTACACATGCTTGATTCTCTTTCGGAGACATAGCAATCCATAGGTTTTAAGATACTTACTAGTCAGGTACATTCTTAGGCGTTTAATATGCGGTGTTGAGTCCATTTCGTTGAGCAAGGAGTAGCTCTTGTCTATTCCATATTTGGCTTAAGGAACTTTATCTGTGCTCATTTCAATCTCTGGTTTTATGCAGCACCCCAACTCACCTTTCCCCTTAAGCAAGCATAAGTTGCTTTTCTAAATTTGAGACCCTGTTCTGTTCTGTAATTCAGTTCCTGTGTAGCCAAGTTTACATTCCATGTATTACTGATATCTTATGATGTTTCTTTTTCTGTGTGACTTATTTCAGTTAGAATCATCATACCTGAATCCACTCATTGTGCTGCTAAGGGCCTGATGACACAGATTTCATTGCTGAGTTATATTGCTTTGTAAGTAAATACCACAACTTTTTTATCCATTTTTCACTTTCTGCGATGTTGAACTTGTACTGTAAACGAGGTTCTTGTAAACAGAGCCGTTCGAAACTTTGGGGTGGCTGTGTCTTTTTGATTTTAAATTCCCTAAACTATAGGACCATAAGTGGAAGTGCCCTAGGCTCTGTTGCTTTGTTTTTTAGATGTTTCAGGAAACACCATACACTTCTCCCGAGTGTTTGTTGGCAATTTACATCCCGCCCTTCAGCATAACAAGGCTCCCAGTTCTCTATGGCCTGTCCTGCCTTTCTGGATTTTACACTTTATTCAGATGGCCCTTTTGACCGGGGGGAAGTGAGACTTCATTGTAGTGCAGATTTCCTTTGCAAGCTTGCTTGGTTGGCCAAAAAGGGCGTATGAGTTTTTTCCTGAATATATTCAGGAAAAAGCGCATACGCCCTTTTTGGCCAAGTGCATCATTGTGGACGTTCTGCCTCTTTTCCTATGCTTTCAATGCAATTCCAGTCTACCTCCTGAAATCGGTTTCCTGCAATTCTGCCCCGCTTTCAAGTCCTCTTGGCAGCCTTACTTCAGTCTATTTTTGGACGATAGCTGTCATTCATAACTCTGCAGGTTTGTGAATTACAGTGCCCCTGAGCTCCGTTCTTCAACTCGCTTTCTTTTTAGCTGGCCGCAACACCGCAGGATGGCTTCAGGCCCTAATCTGGTTCCGGCACGGCACACTGAGCCTTTGGTTATTTCCTCTTCCTGGTGGGAAATGAGAGTTAAATTTGTCCGTCCAGACACCTCCAGCTAGCCTCTCATTGGTTCTCGCTATTCCTGTTCATCTTCCGCAGAAATTGCAAACTGGGCCAAACAGGAGGTTAAAGGCGCTGACTTTCCAAGTGGGGAGAGTGTTAGTAAAGCGTCTGGAATGTTGCACCCGAGTACCAGGGGAGGAAAACTGAGACATATTTGAACACGTCTCCCATTCACATGGTTGATCATACTTGGGTTCCACACGCATGTTTTAGCTGAAGGAAGAATACCTAAAACCTGGGTAGTTGAAACCCGTGGAATGGGTACCATGCAATATGACTTCAAAGGGTCTTCATTTGCTCACTGAACCTCTCCAATCCTATCACTGCTGCGTTTATGCCCCTGTACACATGCTTGATTCTCTTTCGGAGACATAGCAATCCATAGGTTTTAAGATACTTACTAGTCAGGTACATTCTTAGGCGTTTAATATGCGGTGTTGAGTCCATTTCGTTGAGCAAGGAGTAGCTCTTGTCTATTCCATATTTGGCTTAAGGAACTTTATCTGTGCTCATTTCAATCTCTGGTTTTATGCAGCACCCCAACTCACCTTTCCCCTTAAGCAAGCATAAGTTGCTTTTCTAAATTTGAGACCCTGTTCTGTTCTGTAATTCAGTTCCTGTGTAGCCAAGTTTACATTCCATGTATTACTGATATCTTATGATGTTTCTTTTTCTGTGTGACTTATTTCAGTTAGAATCATCATACCTGAATCCACTCATTGTGCTGCTAAGGGCCTGATGACACAGATTTCATTGCTGAGTGATATTGCTTTGTAAGTAAATATCACAACTTTTTTATCCATTTTTCACTTTCTGCGATGTTGAACTTGTACTGTAAACGAGGTTCTTGTAAACAGAGCCGTTCGAAACTTTGGGGTGGCTGTGTCTTTTTGATTTTAAATTCGCTAAGCTATAGGACCATAAGTGGAAGTGCCCTAGGCTCTGTTGCTTTGTTTTTTAGATGTTTCAGGAAACACCATACACTTCTCCTGAGTGTCTGTTGGTAATTTACATCCTGCCCATCAGCATAACAAGGCTCCCAGTTGTCCATGGCCTGTCCTGCCTTTCTGGATTTTACACTTTTTTCAGATGGCCCTTTTGACCGGGGGGAAGTGAGACTTCATTGTAGTGCAGATTTCATTTGCAAGCTTGCTTGGTTGGCCAAAAAGGGCGTATGCGTTTTTTCCTGAATATATTCAGGAAAAAACGCATACGCCCTTTTTGGCCAAGTGCATCATTGTGGACGTTCTGCCTCTTTTCCTATGCTTTCAATGCAATTCCAGTCTACCTCCTGAAATTGGTTTCCTGCAATTCTGCCCCGCTTTCAAGTCCTCTTGGCAGCCTTACTTCAGTCTATTTTTGGACGATAGCTGTCATTTATAACTCTGCAGGTTTGTGAATTACAGTGGCCCTGAGCTCCTTTCTTCAACTCGCTTTCTTGTGACCTGGCCGCAACACCGCAGGATGGCTTCAGGCCCTAATCTGGTTCCGACACGGCACACTGAGCCTTTGGTTATTTCCTCTTCCTGGTGGGAAATGAGAGTTAAATTTGCCCGTCCAGACACCTCCAGCTAGTCTCTCATTGGTTCTCGCTATTCCTGTTCATCTTCCAAGAAATTGCAAACTGGGCCAAACAGGAGGTTAAAGGCGCTGACTTTCCAAGTGGGGAGAGTGTTAGTAAAGCGTCTGGAATGTTGCACCCGAGTACCAGGGGAGGAAAACTGAGACATATTTGAACACGTCTCCCATTCACATGGTTGATCATACTTGGGTTCCACATGCATGTTTTAGCTGAAGGAAGAATACCTAAAACCTGAGTAGTTGAAACCCGTGGAATGGGTACCATGCAATATGACTTCAAAGGGTCTTCCTTTGCTCACTGAACCTCTGCAATCCTATCACTGCTGCCTTTATGCCCCTGTACACATGCTTGATTCTCTTTCGGAGACATAGCAATCCATAGGTTTTAAGATACTTACTAGTCAGGTACATTCTTAGGCGTTTAATATGCGGTGTTGAGTCCATTTCGTTGAGCAAGGAGTAGCTCTTGTCTATTCCATATTTGGCTTAAGGAACTTTATCTGTGCTCATTTCAATCTCTGGTTTTATGCAGCACCCCAACTCACCTTTCCCCTTAAGCAAGCATAAGTTGGTTTTCTAAATTTGAGACCCTGTTCTGTTCTGTAATTCAGTTCCTGTGTAGCCAAGTTTACATTCTGTGTATTACTGATATATTATGATGTTTCTTTTTCTCTGTGACTTATTTCAGTTAGAATCATCATACCTGAATCCACTCATTGTGCTGCTAAGGGCCTGATGACACAGATTTCATTGCTGAGTGATATTGCTTTGTAAGTAAATACCACAACTTCTTTATCCATTTTTCAATTTCTGCGATGTTGAACTTGTACTGTAAACGAGGTTCTTGTAAACAGAGGCGTCCCAAACTTTGGGGTGGCTGTGTCTTTTTGATTTTAATTTCCCTAAGCTATAGGACCATAAGTGGCAGTGCCCTAGGCTCTGTTGCTTTGTTTTTTAGATGTTTCAGGAAACACCATACACTTCTCCTGAGTGTCTGTTGGTAATTTACATCCTGCCCATCAGCATAACAAGGCTCCCAGTTGTCCATGGCCTGTCCTGCCTTTCTGGATTTTACACTTTTTTCAGATGGCCCTTTTGACCGGGGGGAAGTGAGACTTCATTGTAGTGCAGATTTCCTTTGCAAGCTTGCTTGGTTGGCCAAAAAGGGCGTATGCGTTTTTTCCTGAATATATTCAGGAAAAAACGCATACGCCCTTTTTGGCCAAGTGCATCATTGTGGACGTTCTGCCTCTTTTCCTATGCTTTCAATGCAATTCCAGTCTACCTCCTGAAATTGGTTTCCTGCAATTCTGCCCCGCTTTCAAGTCCTCTTGGCAGCCTTACTTCAGTATATTTTTGGACGATAGCTCTCATTTATAACTCTGCAGGTTTGTGAATTACAGTGCTCCTGAGCTCCTTTCTTTAACTCGCTTTCTTGTGACCTGGCCGCAACACCGCAGGATGTCTTCAGGCCCTAATCTGGTTCCGGCACGGCACGCTGAGCCTTTGGTTATTTCCTCTTCCTGGTGGGAAATGAGAGTTAAATTTGCCCATCCAGACACCTCCAGCTAGTCTCTCATTGGTTCTCGCTATTCCTGTTCATCTTCCACAGAAATTGCAAACTGGGCTAAACAGGAGGTTAAAGGGACTGACTCTCCAAGTGGGGAGAGTGTTAGTAAAGCGTCTGGAATGTTGCACCCGAGTACCAGGGTACGAAAACTGAGACATATTTGAACACGTCTCCCGATCACATGGTTGATCATACTCTAGGTTCCACATGCATGTTTTAGCTGAAGGAAGAATACCTTAAACCTGGGTAGTTGAAACCCGTGGAATGGGTACCATGCAATATGACTTCAAAGGGTCTTCATGTGCTCACCGAACCTCTCCAATCCTATCACTGCTGCGTTTATGCCCCTGTACACATGCTTGATTCTCTTTCGGAGACATAGCAATCCATAGGTTTTAAGATACTTACTAGTCAGGTACATTCTTAGGCGTTTAATATGCGGTGTTGAGTCCATTTCATTGAGCAAGTAGTAGCTCTTGTCTATTCCATATTTGGCTTAAGGAACTTTATCTGTGCTCATTTCAATCTCTGGTTTTATGCAGCACCCCAACTCACCTTTCCCCTTAAGCAAGCATAAGTTGGTTTTCTAAATTTGAGACCCTGTTCTGTTCTGTAATTCAGTTCCTGTGTAGCCAAGTTTACATTCCGTGTATTACTGATATCTTATGATGTTTCTTTTTCTGTGTGACTTATTTCAGTTAGAATCATCATACCTGAATCCACTCATTGTGCTGCTAAGGGCCTGATGACACAGATTTCATTGCTGAGTGATATTGCTTTGTAAGTAAATACCACAACTTCTTTATCCATTTTTCACTTTCTGCGATGTTGAACTTGTACTGTAAACGATGTTCTTGTAAACAGAGCCGTTCCAAACTTTGGGGTGGCTGTGTCTTTTTGATTTTAATTTCCCTAAGCTATAGGACCATAAGTGGAAGTGCCCTAGGCTCTGTTGCTTTGTTTTTTAGATGTTTCAGGAAACACCATACACTTCTCCCGAGTGGTTGTTGGCAATTTACATCCCGCCCATCAGCATAACAAGGCTCCCAGTTCTCCATGGCCTGTCCTGCCTTTCTGGATTTTACACTTTTTTCAGATGGCCCTTTTGACCGGGGGGAAGTGAGACTTCATTGTAGTGCAGATTTCCTTTGCAAGCTTGCTTGGTTGGCCAAAAAGGTCGTATGCGTTTTTTCCTGAATATATTCAGGAAAAAACGCATACGCCCTTTTTGGCCAAGTGCATCATTGTGGATGTTCTGCCTCTTTTCCTATGCTTTCAATGCAATTCCAGTCTACCTCCTGAAATCGGTTTCCTGCAATTCTGCCCCGCTTTCAAGTCCTCTTGGCAGCCTTACTTCAGTCTATTTTTGGACGATAGCTGTCATTTATAACTCTGCAGGTTTGTGAATTACAGTGCCCCTGAGCTCCTTTCTTCAACTCGCTTTCTTTTTAGCTGGCCGCAACACCGCAGGATGGCTTCAGGTCCTAATCTGGTTCCGGCACGGCACGCTGAGCCTTTGGTTATTTCCTCTTCCTGGTGGGAAATGAGAGTTAAATTTGCCCGTCCAGATACCTCCAGCTAGTCTCTCATTGGTTCTCGGTATTCCTGTTCATCTTCCGCAGAAATTGCAAACTGGGCCAAACAGGAGGTTAAAGGCGCTGACTCTCCAAGTGGGGAGAGTGTTAGTAAAGCGTCTGGAAAGTTGCAACCGAGTACCAGGGGAGGAAAACTGATTCATATTTGAACACGTCTCCCGTTCACATGGTTGATCATACTTGGGTTCCACATGCATCTTTTAGCTGAAGGAAGAATACCTTAAACCTGAGTATTTGAAACCCGTGGAATGGGTACCATGCAATATGACTTCAAAGGGTCTTCATTTGCTCACCGAACCTCTCCAATCCTATCACTGCTGCGTTTATGCCCCTGTACACATGCTTGATTCTCTTTCGGAGACATAGCAATCCATAGGTTTTAAGATACTTACTAGTCAGGTACATTCTTAGGCGTTTAATATGCGGTGTTGAGTCCATTTCGTTGAGCAAGGTGTAGCTCTTGTCTATTCCGTATTTGGCTTAAGGAACTTTATCTGTGCTCATTTCAATCTCTGGTTTTATGCAGCACCCCAACTCACCTTTCCCCTTAAGCAAGCATAAGTTGGTTTTCTAAATTTGAGACCCTGTTCTGTTCTGTAATTCAGTTCCTGTGTAGCCAAGTTTACATTCCATGTATTACTGATATCTTATGATGTTTCTTTTTCTGTGTGACTTATTTCAGTTAGAATCATCATACCTGAATCCACTCATTGTGCTGCTAAGGGCCTGATGACACAGATTTCATTGCTGGTGATATTGCTTTGTAAGTAAATACCACAACTTCTTTATCCATTTTTCAAATTCTGCGATGTTGAACTTGTACTGTAAACGAGGTTCTTGTAAACAGAGGCATCCCAAACTTTGGGGTGGCTGTGTCTTTTTGATTTTAATTTCCCTAAGCTATAGGACCATAAGTGGCAGTGCCCTAGGCTCTGTTGCTTTGTTTTTTAGATGTTTCAGGAAACACCATACACTTCTCCTGAGTGTCTGTTGGTAATTTACATCCCGCCCATCAGCATAACAAGGCTCCCAGTTCTCCATGGCCTGTCCTGCCTTTCTGGATTTTACACTTTTTTCAGATGGCCCTTTTGACCGGGGGGAAGTGAGACTTCATTGTAGTGCAGATTTCCTTTGCAAGCTTGCTTGGTTGGCCAAAAAGGGCGTATGCGTTTTTTCCTGAATATATTCAGGAAAAAACGCATACGCACTTTTTGGCCAAGTGCATCATTGTGGACGTTCTGCCTCTTTTCCTATGCTTTCAATGCAATTCCAGTCTACCTCCTGAAATCGGTTTCCTGCAATTCTGCCCCGCTTTCAAGTCCTCTTGGCAGCCTTACTTCAGTCTATTTTTGGACGATAGCTGTCATTTATAACTCTGCAGGTTTGTGAATTACAGGGCCCCTGAGCTCCTTTCTTCAACTCGCTTTCTTGTGAGCTGGCCGCAACACCGCAGGATGTCTTCAGGCCCTAATCTGGTTCTGGCATGGCACGCTGAGCCTTTGGTTAATTCCTCTTCCTGGTGGGAAATGAGAGTTAAATTTGCCCATCCAGACACCTCCAGCTAGTCTCTCATTGGTTCTCGCTATTCCTGTTCATCTTCCACAGAAATTGAAAACTGGGCCAAACAGGAGGTTAAAGGGACTGACTCTCCAAGTGGGGAGAGTGTTAGTAAAGCGTCTGGAATGTTGCACCCGAGTACCAGGGTACGAAAACTGAGACATATATGAACACGTCTCCCGATCACATGGTTGATCATACTCTAGGTTCCACATGCATGTTTTAGCTGAAGGAAGAATACCTTAAACCTGGGTAGTTGAAACCCGTGGAATGGGTACCATGCAATATGACTTCAAAGGGTCTTCATTTGCTCACCGAACCTCTCCACTCCTATCACTGCTGCGTTTATGCCCCTGTACACATGCTTGATTCTCTTTCGGAGACATAGCAATCCATAGGTTTTAAGATACTTACTAGTCAGGTACATTCTTAGGCGTTTAATATGCGGTGTTGAGTCCATTTCGTTGAGCAAGGAGTAGCTCTTGTCTATTCCATATTTGGCTTAAGGAACTTTATCTGTGCTCATTTCAATCTCTGGTTTTATGCAGCACCCCAACTCACCTTTCCCCTTAAGCAAGCATAAGTTGCTTTTCTAAATTTGAGACCCTGTTCTGTTCTGTAATTCAGTTCCTGTGTAGCCAAGTTTACATTCCGTGTATTACTGATATCTTATGATGTTTCTTTTTCTGTGTGACTTATTTCAGTTAGAATCATCATACCTGAATCCACTCATTGTGCTGCTAAGGGCCTGATGACACAGATTTCATTGCTGAGTGATATTGCTTTGTAAGTAAATACCACAACTTTTTTATCCATTTTTCACTTTCTGCGATGATGAACTTGTACTGTAAACGAGGTTCTTGTAAACAGAGCCGTTCGAAACTTTGGGGTGGCTGTGTCTTTTTGATTTTAAATTCCCTAAGCTATAGGACCATAAGTGGAAGTGCCCTAGGCTCTGTTGCTTTGTTTTTTAGATGTTTCAGGAAACACCATACACTTCTCCCGAGTGTTTGTTGGCAATTTACATCCCGCCCTTCAGCATAACAAGGCTCCCAGTTCTCTATGGCCTGTCCTGCCTTTCTGGATTTTACACTTTTTTCAGATGGCCCTTTTGACCGGGGGGAAGTGAGACTTCATTGTAGTGCAGATTTCCTTTGCAAGCTTGCTTGGTTGGCCAAAAAGGGCGTATGCGTTTTTTCCTGAATATATTCAGGAAAAAACGCATACGCCCTTTTTGGCCAAGTGCATCATTGTGGACGTTCTGCCTCTTTTCCTATGCTTTCAATGCAATTCCAGTCTACCTCCTGAAATCGGTTTCCTGCAATTCTGCCCCGCTTTCAAGTCCTCTTGGCAGCCTTACTTCAGTCTATTTTTGGACGATAGCTGTCATTTATAACTCTGCAGGTTTGTGAATTACAGTGCCCCTGAGCTCCTTTCTTCAACTCGCTTTCTTGTGAGCTGGCCGCAACACCGCAGGATGTCTTCAGGCCCTAATCTAGTTCTGGCACGGCACGCTGAGCCTTTGGTTAATTCCTCTTCCTGGTGGGAAATGAGAGTTAAATTTGCCCATCCAGACACCTCCAGCTAGTCTCTCATTGGTTCTCGCTATTCCTGTTCATCTTCCACAGAAATTGCAAACTGGGCCAAACAGGAGGTTAAAGGGACTGACTCTCCAAGTGGGGAGAGTGTTAGTAAAGCGTCTGGAATGTTGCACCCGAGTACCAGGGTACGAAAACTGAGACATATATGAACACGTCTCCCGATCACATGGTTGATCATACTCTAGGTTCCACATGCATGTTTTAGCTGAAGGAAGAATACCTTAAACCTGGGTAGTTGAAACCCGTGGAATGGGTACCATGCAATATGACTTCAAAGGGTCTTCATTTGCTCACCGAACCTCTCAAATCCTATCACTGCTGCGTTTATGCCCCTGTACACATGCTTGATTCTCTTTCGGAGACATAGCAATCCATAGGTTTTAAGATACTTACTAGTCAGGTACATTCTTAGGCGTTTAATATGCGGTGTTGAGTCCATTTCGTTGAGCAAGGAGTAGCTCTTGTCTATTCCATATTTGGCTTAAGGAACTTTATCTGTGCTCATTTCAATCTCTGGTTTTATGCAGCACCCCAACTCACCTTTCCCCTTAAGCAAGCATAAGTTGCTTTTCTAAATTTGAGACCCTGTTCTGTTCTGTAATTCAGTTCCTGTGTAGCCAAGTTTACATTCCGTGTATTACTGATATCTTATGATGTTTCTTTTTCTGTGTGACTTATTTCAGTTAGAATCATCATACCTGAATCCACTCATTGTGCTGCTAAGGGCCTGATGACACAGATTTCATTGCTGAGTTATATTGCTTTGTAAGTAAATACCACAACTTTTTTATCCATTTTTCACTTTCTGCGATGTTGAACTTGTACTGTAAACGAGGTTCTTGTAAACAGAGCCGTTCGAAACTTTGGGGTGGCTGTGTCTTTTTGATTTTAAATTCCCTAAGCTATAGGACCATAAGTGGAAGTGCCCTAGGCTCTGTTGCTTTGTTTTTTAGATGTTTCAGGAAACACCATACACTTCTCCCGAGTGTTTGTTGGCAATTTACATCCCGCCCTTCAGCATAACAAGGCTCCCAGTTCTCTATGGCCTGTCCTGCCTTTCTGGATTTTACACTTTATTCAGATGGCCCTTTTGACCGGGGGGAAGTGAGACTTCATTGTAGTGCAGATTTCCTTTGCAAGCTTGCTTGGTTGGCCAAAAAGGGCGTATGAGTTTTTTCCTGAATATATTCAGGAAAAAGCGCATACGCCCTTTTTGGCCAAGTGCATCATTGTGGACGTTCTGCCTCTTTTCCTATGCTTTCAATGCAATTCCAGTCTACCTCCTGAAATCGGTTTCCTGCAATTCTGCCCCGCTTTCAAGTCCTCTTGGCAGCCTTACTTCAGTCTATTTTTGGACGATAGCTGTCATTCATAACTCTGCAGGTTTGTGAATTACAGTGCCCCTGAGCTCCGTTCTTCAACTCGCTTTCTTTTTAGCTGGCCGCAACACCGCAGGATGGCTTCAGGCCCTAATCTGGTTTCGGCACGGCACACTGAGCCTTTGGTTATTTCCTCTTCCTGGTGGGAAATGAGAGTTAAATTTGTCCGTCCAGACACCTCCAGCTAGCCTCTCATTGGTTCTCGCTATTCCTGTTCATCTTCCGCAGAAATTGCAAACTGGGCCAAACAGGAGGTTAAAGGCGCTGACTTTCCAAGTGGGGAGAGTGTTAGTAAAGCGTCTGGAATGTTGCACCCGAGTACCAGGGGAGGAAAACTGAGACATATTTGAACACGTCTCCCATTCACATGGTTGATCATACTTGGGTTCCACACGCATGTTTTAGCTGAAGGAAGAATACCTAAAACCTGGGTAGTTGAAACCCGTGGAATGGGTACCATGCAATATGACTTCAAAGGGTCTTCATTTGCTCACTGAACCTCTCCAATCCTATCACTGCTGCGTTTATGCCCCTGTACACATGCTTGATTCTCTTTCGGAGACATAGCAATCCATAGGTTTTAAGATACTTACTAGTCAGGTACATTCTTAGGCGTTTAATATGCGGTGTTGAGTCCATTTCGTTGAGCAAGGAGTAGCTCTTGTCTATTCCATATTTGGCTTAAGGAACTTTATCTGTGCTCATTTCAATCTCTGGTTTTATGCAGCACCCCAACTCACCTTTCCCCTTAAGCAAGCATAAGTTGCTTTTCTAAATTTGAGACCCTGTTCTGTTCTGTAATTCAGTTCCTGTGTAGCCAAGTTTACATTCCATGTATTACTGATATCTTATGATGTTTCTTTTTCTGTGTGACTTATTTCAGTTAGAATCATCATACCTGAATCCACTCATTGTGCTGGTAAGGGCCTGATGACACAGATTTCATTGCTGAGTGATATTGCTTTGTAAGTAAATATCACAACTTTTTTATCCATTTTTCACTTTCTGCGATGTTGAACTTGTACTGTAAACGATGTTCTTGTAAACAGAGCCGTTCGAAACTTTGGGGTGGCTGTGTCTTTTTGATTTTAATTTCCCTAAGCTATAGGACCATAAGTGGAAGTGCCCTAGGCTCTGTTGCTTTGTTTTTTAGATGTTTCAGGAAACACCATACACTTCTCCTGAGTGTCTCTTGGTAATTTACATCCTGCCCATCAGCATAACAAGGCTCCCAGTTCTCCATGGCCTGTCCTGCCTTTCTGGATTTTACACTTTTTTCAGATGGCCCTTTTGACCGGGGGGAAGTGAGACTTCATTGTAGTGCAGATTTCCTTTGCAAGCTTGCTTGGTTGGCCAAAAAGGGCGTATGCATTTTTTCCTGAATATATTCAGGAAAAAACACATACGCCCTTTTTGGCCAAGTGCATCATTGTGGACGTTCTGCCTCTTTTCCTATGCTTTCAATGCAATTCCAGTCTACCTCCTGAAATCGGTTTCCTGCAATTCTGCCCCGCTTTCAAGTCCTCTTGGCAGCCTTACTTCAGTATATTTTTGGACGATAGCTCTCATTTATAACTCTGCAGGTTTGTGAATTACAGTGCTCCTGAGCTCCTTTCTTTAACTCGCTTTCTTGTGACCTGGCCGCAACACCGCAGGATGTCTTCAGGCCCTAATCTGGTTCCGGCACGGCACGCTGAGCCTTTGGTTATTTCCTCTTCCTGGTGGGAAATGAGAGTTAAACTTGCCCATCCAGACACATCCAGCTAGTCTCTCATTGGTTCTCGCTATTCCTGTTCATCTTCCACAGAAATTGCAAACTGGGCCAAACAGGAGGTTAAAGGGACTGACTCTCCAAGTGGGGAGAGTGTTAGTAAAGCGTCTGGAATGTTGCACCCGAGTACCAGGGTACGAAAACTGAGACATATTTGAACACGTCTCCCGATCACATGTTTGATCATACTCTAGGTTCCACATGCATGTTTTAGCTGAAGGAAGAATACCTTAAACCTGGGTAGTTGAAACCCGTGGAATGGGTACCATGCAATATGACTTCAAAGCGTCTTCATTTGCTCACCGAACCTCTCCAATCCTATCACTGCTGCGTTTATGCCCCTGTACACATGCTTGATTCTCTTTCGGAGACATAGCAATCCATAGGTTTTAAGATACTTACTAGTCAGGTACATTCTTAGGCGTTTAATATGCGGTGTTGAGTCGATTTCATTGAGCAAGTAGTAGCTCTTGTCTATTCCATATTTGGCTTAAGGAACTTTATCTGTGCTCATTTCAATCTCTGGTTTTATGCAGCACCCCAACTCACCTTTCCCCTTAAGCAAGCATAAGTTGGTTTTCTAAATTTGAGACCCTGTTCTGTTCTGTAATTCAGTTCCTGTGTAGCCAAGTTTACATTCCGTATATTACTGATATCTTATGATGTTTCTTTTTCTGTGTGACTTATTTCAGTTAGAATCATCATACCTGAATCCACTCATTGTGCTGCTAAAGGCCTGATGACATAGATTTCATTGCTGAGTGATACTGCATTGTACGTAAGTACCACAAGTTCTTTATCCATTTTTCACTTTCTGTGATATTGAACTTGTACGGTAAACGAGGTTCTTGTAAACAGAGGCGTCCCAAACTTTGGAGTGGCTGTGTCTTTTTGATTTTAATTTCCCTAAGCCATAGGACCATAAGTGGAAGTGCCCTAGGCTCTGTTGCTTTGTTTTTTAGATGTTTCAGGAAACACCATACACTTCTCCCCAGTGGTTCTTGGCAATTTACATCCCGCCCATCAGCATAACAAGGCTCCCAGTTCTCCATGGCCTGTCCTGCCTTTCTGGATTTTACACTTTTTTCAGATGGCCCTTTTGACCGGGGGGAAGTGAGACTTCATTGTAGTGCAGATTTCCTTTGCAAGCTTGCTTGGTTGGCCAAAAAGGGCGTATACGTTTTTTCCTGAATATATTCAGGAAAAAACGCATATGCCCTTTTTGGCCAAGTGCATCATTGTAGACGTTCTGCCTCTTTTCCTATGCTTTCAATGCAATTCCAGTCTACCTCCTGAAATCGGTTTCCTGCAATTCTGCCCCGCTTTCAAGTCCTCTTGGCAGCCTTACTTCAGTCTATTTTTGGACGATAGCTGTCATTTATAACTCTGCAGGTTTGTGAATTACAGTGCCCCTGAGCTCCTTTCTTCAACTCGCTTTCCTGTGACCTGGCCGCAACACCGCAGGATGTCTTCAGGCCCTAATCTGGTTCTGGCACAGCACGCTGAGCCTTTGGTTATTTCCTCTTCCTGGTGGGAAATGAGAGTTAAATTTGCCCGTCCAGACACCTCCAGCTAGTCTCTCATTGGTTCTCGCTATTCCTGTTCATCTTCCAAGAAATTGCAAACTGGGCCAAACAGGAGGTTAAAGGCGCTGACTCTCCAAGTGGGGAGAGTGTTAGTAAAGCGTCTGGAAAGTTGCAACCGAGTACCAGGGGAGGAAAACTGAGACATATTTGAACACGTCTCCCGTTCACATGGTTGATCATACTTGGGTTCCACATGCATCTTTTAACTGAAGGAAGAATACCTTAAACCTGAGTATTTGAAACCCGTGGAATGGGTACCATGCAATATGACTTCAAAGGGTCTTCATTTGCTCACGAACCTCTCAAATCCTATCACTGCTGCGTTTATGCCCCTGTACACATGCTTGATTCTCTTTCGGAGACATAGCAATCCATAGGTTTTAAGATACTTACTAGTCAGGTACATTCTTAGGCGTTTAATATGCGGTGTTGAGTCCATTTCATTGAGCAAGGAGTAGCTCTTGTCTATTCCATATTTGGCTTAAGGAACTTTATCTGTGCTCATTTCAATCTCTGGTTTTATGCAGCACCCCAACTCACCTTTCCCCTTAAGCAAGCATAAGTTGGTTTTCTAAATTTGAGACCCTGTTCTGTTCTGTAATTCAGTTCCTGTGTAGCCAAGTTTACATTCCGTGTATTACTGATATTTTATGATGTTTCTTTTTCTGTGTGACTTATTTCAGTTAGAATCATCATACCTGAATCCACTCATTGTGCTGCTAAGGGCCTGATGACACAGATTTCATTGCTGGTGATATTGCTTTGTAAGTAAATACCACAACTTCTTTATCCATTTTTCAATTTCTGCGATGTTGAACTTGTACTGTAAACGAGGTTCTTGTAAACAGAGGCGTCCCAAACTTTGGGGTGGCTGTGTCTTTTTGATTTTAATTTCCCTAAGCTATAGGACCATAAGTGGCAGTGCCCTAGGCTCTGTTGCTTTGTTTTTTAGATGTTTCAGGAAACACCATACACTTCTCCTGAGTGTCTGTTGGTAATTTACATCCCGCCCATCAGCATAACAAGGCTCCCAGTTCTCCATGGCCTGTCCTGCCTTTCTGGATTTTACACTTTTTTCAGATGGCCCTTTTGACCGGGGGGAAGTGAGACTTCATTGTAGTGCAGATTTCCTTTGCAAGCTTGCTTGGTTGGCCAAAAAGGGCGTATGCGTTTTTTCCTGAATATATTCAGGAAAAAACGCATACGCCCTTTTTGGCCAAGTGCATCATTGTGGACGTTCTGCCTCTTTTCCTATGCTTTCAATGCAATTCCAGTCTACCTCCTGAAATCGGTTTCCTGCAATTCTGCCCCGCTTTCAAGTCCTCTTGGCAGCCTTACTTCAGTCTATTTTTGGACGATAGCTGTCATTTATAACTCTGCAGGTTTGTGAATTACAGTGCTCCTGAGCTCCTTTCTTCAACTCGCTTTCTTGTGACCTGGCCGCAACACTGCAGGATGTCTTCAGGCCCTAATCTCGTTCTGGCACGGCACGCTGAGCCTTTGGTTATTTCCTCTTCCTGGTGGGAAATGAGAGTTAAATTTGCCCATCCAGACACCTCCAGCTAGTCTCTCATTGGTTCTCGCTATTCCTGTTCATCTTCCACAGAAATTGCAAACTGGGCCAAACAGGAGGTTAAAGGGACTGACTCTCCAAGTGGGGAGAGTGTTAGTAAAGCGTCTGGAATGTTGCACCCGAGTACCAGGGTACGAAAACTGAGACATATTTGAACACGTCTCCCGATCACATGGTTGATCATACTCTAGGTTCCACATGCATGTTTTAGCTGAAGGAAGAATACCTAAAACCTGGGTAGTTGAAACCCGTGGAATGGGTACCATGCAATATGACTTCAAAGGGTCTTCATTTGCTCACCGAACCTCTCCAATCCTATCACTGCTGCGTTTATGCCCCTGTACACATGCTTGATTCTCTTTCGGAGACATAGCAATCCATAGGTTTTAAGATACTTACTAGTTAGGTACATTCTTAGGCTTTTAATATGCGGTGTTGAGTCCATTTCGTTGAGCAAGGAGTAGCTCTTGTCTATTCCATATTTGGCTTAAGGAACTTTATCTGTGCTCATTTCAATCTCTGGTTTTATGCAGCACCCCAACTCACCTTTCCCCTTAAGCAAGCATAAGTTGCTTTTCTAAATTTGAGACCCTGTTCTGTTCTGTAATTCAGTTCCTGTGTAGCCAAGTTTACATTCCGTGTATTACTGATATCTTATGATGTTTCTTTTTCTGTGTGACTTATTTCAGTTAGAATCATCATACCTGAATCCACTCATTGTGCTGCTAAGGGCCTGATGACACAGATTTCATTGCTGAGTGATATTGCTTTGTAAGTAAATACCACAACTTCTTTATCCATTTTTCACTTTCTGCAATGTTGAACTTGTACTGTAAACGAGGTTCTTGTAAACAGAGCCGTTCCAAACTTTGGGGTGGCTGTGTCTTTTTGATTTTAATTTCCCTAAGCTATAGGACCATAAGTGGAAGTGCCCTAGGTTCTGTTGCTTTGTTTTTTAGATGTTTCAGGAAACACCATACACTTCTCCCGAGTGGTTGTTGTCAATTTACATCCCGCCCATCAGCATAACAAGGCTCCCAGTTCTCCATGGCCTGTCCTGCCTTTCTGGATTTTACACTTTTTTCAGATGGCCCTTTTGACCGGGGGGAAGTGAGACTTCATTGTAGTGCAGATTTCCTTTGCAAGCTTGCTTGGTTGGCCAAAAAGGGCGTATGCGTTTTTTCCTGAATATATTCAGGAAAAAACGCATACGCCCTTTTTGGCCAAGTGCATCATTGTGGACGTTCTGCCTCTTTTCCTATGCTTTCAATGCAATTCCAGTCTACCTCCTGAAATCGGTTTCCTGCAATTCTGCCCCGCTTTCAAGTCCTCTTGGCAGCCTTACTTCAGTCTATTTTTGGACGATAGCTGTCATTTATAACTCTGCAGGTTTGTGAATTACAGTGCCCCTGAGCTCCTTTCTTCAACTCGCTTTCTTGTGAGCTGGCCGCAACACCGCAGGATGTCTTCAGGCCCTAATCTGGTTCTGGCACGGCACGCTGAGCCTTTGGTTAATTCCTCTTCCTGGTGGGAAATGAGAGTTAAATTTGCCCATCCAGACACCTCCAGCTAGTCTCTCATTGGTTCTCGCTATTCCTGTTCATCTTCCACAGAAATTGCAAACTGGGCCAAACAGGAGGTTAAAGGGACTGACTCTCCAAGTGGGGAGAGTGTTGTAAAGCGTCTGGAATGTTGCACCCGAGTACCAGGGTATGAAAACTGAGACATATATGAACACGTCTCCCGATCACATGGTTGATCATACTCTAGGTTCCACATGCATGTTTTAGCTGAAGGAAGAATACCTTAAACCTGGGTAGTTGAAACCCGTGGAATGGGTACCATGCAATATGACTTCAAAGGGTCTTCATTTGCTCACCGAACCTCTCCAATCCTATCACTGCTGCGTTTATGCCCCTGTACACACGCTTGATTCTCTTTTGGAGACATAGCAATCCATAGGTTTTAAGATACTTACTAGTCAGGTACATTCTTAGGCGTTTAATATGGGGTGTTGAGTCCATTTTGTTGAGCAAGGAGTAGCTCTTGTCTATTCCATATTTGGCTTAAGGAACTTTATCTGTGCTCATTTCAATCTCTGGTTTTATGCAGCACCCCAACTCACCTTTCCCCTTAAGCAAGCATAAGTTGGTTTTCTAAATTTGAGACCCTTTTCTGTTTTGGAATGCAGTTCCTGTGTAGCCAAGTTTACATTCCGTGTATTAGTGATATCTTATGATGTTTCTTTTTCTGTGTGACTTATTTCAGTTAGAATCATCGTACCTGAATCCACTCATTATGCTGCTACGGGCCTGATGACATAGATTTCATTGCTGAGTGATACTGCATTGTACGTAAGTACCACAAGTTCTTTATCCATTTTTCACTTTCTGTGATATTGAACTTGTACGGTAAACGAGGTTCTTGTAAACGGAGGCGTCCCAAACTTTGGGGTGGCTGTGTCTTTTTGATTTTAAATTCCCTAAGCTATAGGACCATAAGTGGAAGTGCCCTAGGTTCTGTTGCTTTGTTGTTTAGATGTTTCAGGAAACACCATACACTTCTCCTGAGTGTCTGTTGGCAATTTACATCCCACCCATCAGCATAACAAGGCTCTCAGTTCTCCATGGCCTGTTGCCTTTCTGGATTTTACAGTTTTTTCAGATGGCCCTTTTGACCGGGGGGAAGTGAGACTTCATTGTAGTGCAGATTTCCTTTGCAAGCTTGCTTGGTTGGCCAAAAAGGGCGTATGCGTTTTTTCCTGAATATATTCAGGAAAAAACGCATACGCCCTTTTTGGCCAAGTGCATCATTGTGGACGTTCTGCCTCTTTTCCTATGCTTTCAATGCAATTCCAGTCTACCTCCTGAAATCGGTTTCCTGCAATTCTGCCCCGCTTTCAAGTCCTCTTGGCAGCCTTACTTCAGTCTATTTTTGGACGATAGCTGTCATTTATAACTCTGCAGGTTTGTGAATTACAGTGCCCCTGAGCTCCGTTCTTCAACTCGCTTTCTTTTTAGCTGGCCGCAACACCGCAGGATGGCTTCAGGCCCTAATCTGGTTCCGGCACGGCACACTGAGCCTTTGGTTATTTCCTCTTCCTGGTGGGAAATGAGAGTTAAATTTGCCCGTCCAGACACCTCCAGCTAGCCTCTCATTGGTTCTCGCTATTCCTGTTCATCTTCCGCAGAAATTGCAAACTGGGCCAAACAGGAGGTTAAAGGCGCTGACTTTCCAAGTGGGGAGAGTGTTAGTAAAGCGTCTGGAATGTTGCACCCGAGTACCAGGGGAGGAAAACTGAGACATATTTGAACACGTCTCCCATTCACATGGTTGATCATACTTGGGTTCCACACGCAAGTTTTAGCTGAAGGAAGAATACCTAAAACCTGGGTAGTTGAAACCCGTGGAATGGGTACCATGCAATATGACTTCAAAGGGTCTTCATTTGTTCACTGAACCTCTCCAATCCTATCACTGCTGCGTTTATGCCCCTGTACACATGCTTGATTCTCTTTCGGAGACATAGCAATCCATAGGTTTTAAGATACTTACTAGTCAGGTACATTCTTAGGCGTTTAATATGCGGTGTTGAGTCCATTTCGTTGAGCAAGGAGTAGCTCTTGTCTATTCCATATTTGGCTTAAGGAACTTTGTGCTCATTTCAATCTCTGGTTTTATGCAGCACCCCAACTCACCTTTCCCCTTAAGCAAGCATAAGTTGCTTTTCTAAATTTGAGACCCTGTTCTGTTCTGTAATTCAGTTCCTGTGTAGCCAAGTTTACATTCCATGTATTACTGATATCTTATGATGTTTCTTTTTCTGTGTGACTTATTTCAGTTAGAATCATCATACCTGAATCCACTCATTGTGCTGCTAAGGGCCTGATGACACAGATTTCATTGCTGAGTGATATTGCTTTGTAAGTAAATACCACAACTTTTTTATCCATTTTTCACTTTCTGCGATGTTGAACTTGTACTGTAAACGAGGTTCTTGTAAACAGAGCCGTTCGAAACTTTGGGGTGGCTGTGTCTTTTTGATTTTAAATTCCCTAAGCTATAGGACCATAAGTGGAAGTGCCCTAGGCTCTGTTGCTTTGTTTTTTAGATGTTTCAGGAAACACCATACACTTCTCCTGAGTGTCTGTTGGTAATTTACATCCTGCCCATCAGCATAACAAGGCTCCCAGTTCTCCATGGCCTGTCCTGCCTTTCTGGATTTTACACTTTTTTCAGATGGCCCTTTTGACCGGGGGGAAGTGAGACTTCATTGTAGTGCAGATTTCCTTTGCAAGCTTGCTTGGTTGGCCAAAAAGGGCGTATGCGTTTTTTCCTGAATATATTCAGGAAAAAACGCATACGCCCTTTTTGGCCAAGTGCATCATTGTGGACGTTCTGCCTCTTTTCCTATGCTTTCAATGCAATTCCAGTCTACCTCCTGAAATCGGTTTCCTGCAATTCTGCCCCGCTTTCAAGTCCTCTTGGCAGCCTTACTTCAGTATATTTTTGGACGATAGCTGTCATTTATAACTCTGCAGGTTTGTGAATTACAGTGCCCCTGAGATCCTTTCTTCAACTCGCTTTCTTGTGACCTGGCCGCAACACCGCAGGATGTCTTCAGGCCCTAATCTGGTTCCGGCACGGCACGCTGAGCCTTTGGTTATTTCCTCTTCCTGGTCGGAAATGAGAGTTAAATTTGCCCATCCAGACACCTCCAGCTAGTCTCTCATTGGTTCTCGCTATTCCTGTTCATCTTCCACAGAAATTGCAAACTGGGCCAAACAGGAGGTTAAAGGGACTGACTCTCCAAGTGGGGAGAGTGTTAGTAAAGCGTCTGGAATGTTGCACCCGAGTACCAGGGTACGAAAACTGAGACATATTTGAACACGTCTCCCGATCACATGGTTGATCATACTCTAGGTTCCACATGCATGTTTTAGCTGAAGGAAGAATACCTTAAACCTGGGTAGTTGAAACCCGTGGAATTGGTACCATGCAATATGACTTCAAAGGGTCTTCATTTGCTCACCGAACCTCTCCAATCCTATCACTGCTGCGTTTATGCCCCTGTACACATGCTTGATTCTCTTTCGGAGACATAGCAATCAATAGGTTTTAAGATACTTACTAGTCAGGTACATTCTTAGGCGTTTAATATGCGTTGTTGAGTCCATTTCATTGAGCAAGTAGTAGCTCTTGTCTATTCCATATTTGGCTTAAGGAACTTTATCTGTGCTCATTTCAATCTCTGGTTTTATGCAGCACCCCAACTCACCTTTCCCCTTAAGCAAGCATAAGTTGGTTTTCTAAATTTGAGACCCTGTTCTGTTCTGTAATTCAGTTCCTGTGTAGCCAAGTTTACATTCCGTGTATTACTGATATCTTATGATGTTTCTTTTTCTGTGTGACTTATTTCAGTTAGAATCATCATACCTGAATCCACTCATTGTGCTGCTAAAGGCCTGATGACATAGATTTCATTGCTGAGTGATACTGCATTGTACATAAGTACCACAAGTTCTTTATCCATTTTTCACTTTCTGTGATATTGAACTTGTACGGTAAACGAGGTTCTTGTAAACAGAGGCGTCCCAAACTTTGGAGTGGCTGTGTCTTTTTGATTTTAATTTCACTAAGCTATAGGACCATAAGTGGAAGTGCCCTAGGCTCTGTTGCTTTGTTTTTTAGATGTTTCAGGAAACACCATACACTTCTCCCCAGTGGTTGTTGGCAATTTACATCCCGCCCATCAGCATAACAAGGCTCCCAGTTCTCCATGGCCTGTCCTGCCTTTCTGGATTTTACACTTTTTTCAGATGGCCCTTTTGACCAGGGGGAAGTGAGACTTCATTGTAGTGCAGATTTCCTTTGCAAGCTTGCTTGGTTGGCCAAAAAGGGCGTATGCGTTTTTTCCTGAATATATTCAGGAAAAAACGCATACGCCCTTTTTGGCCAAGTGCATCATTGTAGACGTTCTGCCTCTTTTCCTATGCTTTCAATGCAATTCCAGTCTACCTCCTGAAATCGGTTTCCTGCAATTCTGCCCCGCTTTCAAGTCCTCTTGGCAGCCTTACTTCAGTCTATTTTTGGACGATAGCTGTCATTTATAACTCTGCAGGTTTGTGAATTACAGTGCTCCTGAGCTCCTTTCTTCAACTCGCTTTCTTGTGACCTGGTCGCAACACCGCAGGATGTCTTCAGGCCCTAATCTGGTTCTGGCACGGCACGCTGAGCCTTTGGTTATTTCCTCTTCCTGGTGGGAAATGAGAGTTAAATTTGCCCGTCCAGACACCTCCAGCTAGTCTCTCATTGGTTCTCGCTATTCCTGTTCATCTTCCAAGAAATTGCAAACTGGGCCAAACAGGAGGTTAAAGGCGCTGACTCTCCAAGTGGGGAGAGTGTTAGTAAAGCGTCTGGAAAGTTGCAACCGAGTACCAGGGGAGGAAAACTGAGACATATTTGAACACGTCTCCCGTTCACATGGTTGATCATACTTGGGTTCCACATGCATCTTTTAACTGAAGGAAGAATACCTTAAACCTGAGTATTTGAAACCCGTGGAATGGGTACCATGCAATATGACTTCAACGGGTCTTCATTTGCTCACCGAACCTCTCCAATCCTATCACTGCTGCGTTTATGCCCCTGTACACATGCTTGATTCTCTTTCGGAGACATAGCAATCCATAGGTTTTAAGATACTTACTAGTCAGGTACATTCTTAGGCGTTTAATATGCGGTGTTGAGTCCATTTCGTTGAGCAAGGAGTAGCTCTTGTCTATTCCATATTTGGCTTAAGGAACTTTATCTGTGCTCATTTCAATCTCTGGTTTTATGCAGCACCCCAACTCACCTTTCCCCTTAAGCAAGCATAAGTTGGTTTTCTAAATTTGAGACCCTGTTCTGTTCTGTAATTCAGTTCCTGTGTAGCCAAGTTTACATTCCGTGTATTACTGATATTTTATGATGTTTCTTTTTCTGTGTGACTTATTTCAGTTAGAATCATCATACCTGAATCCACTCATTGTGCTGCTAAGGGCCTGATGACACAGATTTCATTGCTGGTGATATTGCTTTGTAAGTAAATACCACAACTTCTTTATCCATTTTTCAATTTCTGCGATGTTGAACTTGTACTGTAAACGAGGTTCTTGTAAACAGAGGCATCCCAAACTTTGGGGTGGCTGTGTCTTTTTGATTTTAATTTCCCTAAGCTATAGGACCATAAGTGGCAGTGCCCTAGGCTCTGTTGCTTTGTTTTTTAGATGTTTCAGGAAACACCATACACTTCTCCTGAGTGTCTGTTGGCAATTTACATCCCGCCCATCAGCATAACAAGGCTCCCAGTTCTCCATGGCCTGTCCTGCCTTTCTGGATTTTACACTTTTTTCAGATGGCCCTTTTGACCGGGGGGAAGTGAGACTTCATTGTAGTGCAGATTTCCTTTGCAAGCTTGCTTGGTTGGCCAAAAAGGGCGTATGCGTTTTTTCCTGAATATATTCAGGAAAAAACGCATACGCCCTTTTTGGCCAAGTGCATCATTGTGGACGTTCTGCCTCTTTTCCTATGCTTTCAATGCAATTCCAGTCTACCTCCTGAAATCGGTTTCCTGCAATTCTGCCCCGCTTTCAAGTCCTCTTGGCAGCCTTACTTCAGTGTATTTTTGGACGATAGCTGTCATTTATAACTCTGCAGGTTTGTGAATTACAGTGCTCCTGAGCTCCTTTCTTCAACTCGCTTTCTTGTGACCTGGCCGCAACACTGCAGGATGTCTTCAGGCACTAATCTGGTTCTGGCACGGCACGCTGAGCCTTTGGTTATTTCCTCTTCCTGGTGGGAAATGAGAGTTAAATTTGCCCATCCAGACACCTCCAGCTAGTCTCTCATTGGTTCTCGCTATTCCTGTTCATCTTCCACAGAAATTGCAAACTGGGCCAAACAGGAGGTTAAAGGCCCTGACTCTCCAAGTGGGGAGAGTGTTAGTAAAGCATCTGGAATGTTGCACCCGAGTACCAGGGTACGAAAACTGAGACATATTTGAACACGTCTCCCGATCACATGGTTGATCATACTCTAGGTTCCACATGCATGTTTTAGCTGAAGGAAGAATACCTAAAACCTGGGTAGTTGAAACCCGTGGAATGGTTACCATGCAATATGACTTCAAAGGGTCTTCATTTGCTCACCGAACCTCTCCAATCCTATCACTGCTGCGTTTATGCCCCTGTACACATGCTTGATTCTCTTTCGGAGACATAGCAATCCATAGGTTTTAAGATACTTACTAGTTAGGTACATTCTTAGGCTTTTAATATGCGGTGTTGAGTCCATTTCGTTGAGCAAGGAGTAGCTCTTGTCTATTCCATATTTGGCTTAAGGAACTTTATCTGTGCTCATTTCAATCTCTGGTTTTATGCAGCACCCCAACTCACCTTTCCCCTTAAGCAAGCATAAGTTGGTTTTCTAAATTTGAGACCCTGTTCTGTTCTGTAATTCAGTTCCTGTGTAGCCAAGTTTACATTCCGTGTATTACTGATATCTTATGATGTTTCTTTTTCTGTGTGACTTATTTCAGTTAGAATCATCATACCTGAATCCACTCATTGTGCTGCTAAGGGCCTGATGACACAGATTTCATTGCTGAGTGATATTGCTTTGTAAGGAAATACCACAACTTCTTTATCCATTTTTCACTTTCTGCAATGTTGAACTTGTACTGTAAACGAGGTTCTTGTAAACAGAGCCGTTCCAAACTTTGGGGTGGCTGTGTCTTTTTGATTTTAATTTCCCTAAGCTATAGGACCATAAGTGGAAGTGCCCTAGGTTCTGTTGCTTTGTTTTTTAGATGTTTCAGGAAACACCATACACTTCTCCCGAGTGGTTGTTGTCAATTTACATCCCGCCCATCAGCATAACAAGGCTCCCAGTTCTCCATGGCCTGTCCTGCCTTTCTGGATTTTACACTTTTTTCAGATGGCCCTTTTGACCGGGGGGAAGTGAGACTTCATTGTAGTGCAGATTTCCTTTGCAAGCTTGCTTGGTTGGCCAAAAAGAGCGTATGCGTTTTTTCCTGAATATATTCAGGAAAAAATGCATACGCCCTTTTTGGCCAAGTGCATCATTGTGGACGTTCTGCCTCTTTTCCTATGCTTTCAATGCAATTCCAGTCTAACTCCTGAAATCGGTTTCCTGCAATTCTGCCCCGCTTTCAAGTCCTCTTGGCAGCCTTACTTCAGTCTATTTTTGGACGATAGCTGTCATTTATAACTCTGCAGGTTTGTGAATTACAGTGCCCCTGAGCTCCTTTCTTCAACTCGCTTTCTTGTGAGCTGGCCGCAACACCGCAGGATGTCTTCAGGCCCTAATCTGGTTCTGGCACGGCATGCTGAGCCTTTGGTTAATTCCTCTTCCTGGTGGGAAATGAGAGTTAAATTTGCCCGTGCAGACACCTCCAGCTAGCCTCTCATTGGTTCTCGCTATTCCTGTTCATCTTCCACAGAAATTGCAA
The DNA here is from genome assembly GCF_949987515.2 of Delphinus delphis. Lineage (NCBI taxonomy): Eukaryota > Metazoa > Chordata > Mammalia > Artiodactyla > Delphinidae > Delphinus > Delphinus delphis. Next base: position 271,597 of record NW_027192798.1, on the reverse strand, counting down.
ACTGGGCCAAACAGGAGGTTAAAGGGACTGACTCTCCAAGTGGGGAGAGTGTTGTAAAGCGTCTGGAATGTTGCACCCGAGTACCAGGGTATGAAAACTGAGACATATATGAACACGTCTCCCGATCACATGGTTGATCATACTCTAGGTTCCACATGCATGTTTTAGCTGAAGGAAGAATACCTTAAACCTGGGTAGTTGAAACCCGTGGAATGGGTACCATGCAATATGACTTCAAAGGGTCTTCATTTGCTCACCGAACCTCTCCAATCCTATCACTGCTGCGTTTATGCCCCTGTTCACACGCTTGATTCTCTTTTGGAGACATAGCAATCCATAGGTTTTAAGATACTTACTAGTCAGGTACATTCTTAGGCGTTTAATATGGGGTGTTGAGTCCATTTTGTTGAGCAAGGAGTAGCTCTTGTCTATTCCATATTTGGCTTAAGGAACTTTATCTGTGCTCATTTCAATCTCTGGTTTTATGCAGCACCCCAACTCACCTTTCCCCTTAAGCAAGCATAAGTTGGTTTTCTAAATTTGAGACCCTTTTCTGTTTTGGAATGCAGTTCCTGTGTAGCCAAGTTTACATTCCGTGTATTAGTGATATCTTATGATGTTTCTTTTTCTGTGTGACTTATTTCAGTTAGAATCATCGTACCTGAATCCACTCATTATGCTGCTACGGGCCTGATGACATAGATTTCATTGCTGAGTGATACTGCATTGTACGTAAGTACCACAAGTTCTTTATCCATTTTTCACTTTCTGTGATATTGAACTTGTACGGTAAACGAGGTTCTTGTAAACGGAGGCGTCCCAAACTTTGGGGTGGCTGTGTCTTTTTGATTTTAAATTCCCTAAGCTATAGGACCATAAGTGGAAGTGCCCTAGGTTCTGTTGCTTTGTTGTTTAGATGTTTCAGGAAACACCATACACTTCTCCTGAGTGTTTGTTGGCAATTTACATCCCGCCCATCAGCATAACAAGGCTCCCAGTTCTCCATGGCCTGTTGCCTTTCTGGATTTTACACTTTTTTCAGATGGCCCTTTTGACCGGGGGGAAGTGAGACTTCATTGTAGTGCAGATTTCCTTTGCAAGCTTGCTTGGTTGGCCAAAAAGGGCGTATGCGTTTTTTCCTGAATATATTCAGGAAAAAACGCATACGCCCTTTTTGGCCAAGTGCATCATTGTGGACGTTCTGCCTCTTTTCCTATGCCTTCAATGCAATTCCAGTCTACCTCCTGAAATCGGTTTCCTGCAATTCTGCCCTGCTTTCAAGTCCTCTTGGCAGCCTTACTTCAGTCTATTTTTGGACGATAGCTGTCATTTATAACTCTGCAGGTTTGTGAATTGCAGTGCCCCTGAGCTCCTTTCTTCAACTCGCTTTCCTGTGACCTGGCGGCAACACCGCAGGATGGCTTCAGGCCCTAATCTTGTTCTGGCCCGGCATGCTGAGCCTTTGGTTAATTCCTCTTCCTGGTGGGAAATGAGAGTTAAATTTGCCCGTGCAGACACCTCCAGCTAGCCTCTCATTGGTTCTCGCTATTCCTGTTCATCTTCCGCAGAAATTGCAAACTGGGCCAAACAGGAGGTTAAAGGGACTGACTCTCCAAGTCGGGAGAGTGTTAGTAAAGCGTCTGGAATGTTGCACCCGAGTACCAGGGTATGAAAACTGAGAAATATTTGAACACGTCTCCCGTTCACATGGTTGATCATACTCTGGGTTCCACATGCATGTTTTAGCTGAAGGAAGAATACCTTAAACCTGGAGAGTTGAGACCCGTGTAATGGGTACCATGCAATATGACTTCAAAGGGTCTTCATTTGCTCACCGAACCTCTCCAATCCTATCACTGCTGCATTTATGCCCCTGTACACACGCTTGATTCTCTTTTGGAGACATAACAATCCATAGGTTTTAAGATACTTACTAGTCAGGTACATTGTTAGGCGTTTAATATGGGGTGTTGAGTCCATTTCGTTGAGCAGGAGTAGCTCTTGTCTATTCCATATTTGGCTTAAGGAACTTTATCTGTGCTCATTTCAATCTCTGGTTTTATGCAGCACCCCAACTCACCTTTCCCCTTAAGCAAGCATAAGTTGGTTTTCTAAATTTGAGACCCTGTTCTGTTTTGGAATTCAGTTCCTGTGTAGCCAAGTTTCCATTCCGTGTATTACTGATATCTTATGATGTTTCTTTTTCTGTGTGACTTATTTCAGTTAGAATCATCGTACCTTAATCCACTCAATATGATGCTACGGGCCTGATGACATAGATTTCATTGCTGAGTGATACTGCATTGTACGTAAGTACCACAAATTCTTTATCCATTTTTCACTTTCTGCGATGTTGAACTTGTACTGTAAACGAGGTACTTGTAAACGGAGGCGTCCCAAACTTTGGGGTGGCTGTGTCTTTTTGATTTTAATTTCCCTAAGCTATAGGACCATAAGTGGAAGTGCCCTAGGCTCTGTTGCTTTGTTTTTTAGATGTTTCAGGAAACACCATACACTTCTCCCGAGTGGTTGTTGGCAATTTACATCCCGCCCATCAGCATAACAAGGCTCCCAGTTCTCCATGGCCTGTCCTGCCTTTCTGGATTTTACACTTTTTTCAGATGGCCCTTTTGACCGGGGGGAAGTGAGACTTCATTGTAGTGCAGATTTCCTTTGCCAGCTTGCTTGGTTGGCCAAAAAGGGCGTATGCGTTTTTTCCTGAATATATTCAGGAAAAAACGCATACGCCCTTTTTGGCCAAGTGCATCATTGTGGACGTTCTGCCTCTTTTCCTATGCTTTCAATGCAATTCCAGTCTACCTCCTGAAATCGGTTTCCTGCAATTCTGCCCCGCTTTCAAGTCCTCTTGGCAGCCTTACTTCAGTCTATTTTTGGACGATAGCTGTCATTTATAACTCTGCAGGTTTGTGAATTGCAGTGCCCCTGAGCTCCTTTCTTCAACTCGCTTTCTTGTGACCTGGCCACAACACCGCAGGATGGCTTCAGGCCCTAATCTGGTTCCGGCCCGGCATGCTGAGCCTTTGGTTAATTCCTCTTCCTGGTGGGAAATGAGAGTTAAATTTGCCCGTCCAGACACCTCCAGCTAGCCTCTCATTGGTTCTCGCTATTCCTGTTCATCTTCCGCAGAAATTGCAAACTGGGCCAAACAGGAGGTTAAAGGGACTGACTCTCCAAGTCGGGAGAGTGTTAGTAAAGCGTCTGGAATGTTGCACCCGAGTACCAGGGGACGAAAACTGAGACATATTTGAACATGTCTCCCCTTCACATGGTTGATCATACTCTGGGTTCCACATGCATGTTTTAGCTGAAGGAAGAATACCTTAAACCTGGAGAGTTGAGACCCGTGTAATGGGTACCATGCAATATCACTTCAAAGGGTCTTCATTTGCTCACCGAACCTCTCCAATCCTATCACTGCTGCATTTATGCCCCTGTACACATGCTTGATTCTCTTTTGGAGACATAGCAATCCATAGGTTTTAAGATACTTACTAGTCAGGTACATTCTTAGGCGTTTAATATGGGGTGTTGAGTCCATTTCGTTGAGCAGGAGTAGCTCTTGTCTATTCCATATTTGGCTTAAGGAACTTTATCTGTGCTCATTTCAATCTCTGGTTTTATGCAGCACCCCAACTCACCTTTCCCCTTAAGCAAGCATAAGTTGGTTTTCTAAATTTGAGACCCTGTTCTGTTTTGGAATGCAGTTCCTGTGTAGCCAAGTTTACATTCCGTGTATTAGTGATATCTTATGATGTTTCTTTTTCTGTGTGACTTATTTCAGTTAGAATCATCGTACCTGAATCCACTCATTGTGCTGCTAAGGGCCTGATGACATAGATTTCATTGCTGAGTGATACTGCATTGTACGTAAGTACCACAAGTTCTTTATCCATTTTTTTCTTTCTGTGATATTGAACTTGTACGGTAAACGAGGTTCTTGTAAACGGAGGCGTCCCAAACTTTGGGGTGGCTGTGTCTTTTTGATTTTAATTTCCCTAAGCTATAGGACCATAAGTGGAAGTGCCCTAGGCTCTGTTGCTTTGTTTTTTAGATGTTTCAGGAAACACCATACACTTCTCCTGAGTGTCTGTTGGCAATTCACATCCCGCCCATCAGCATAACAAGGCTCCCAGTTCTCAATGGCCTGTTGCCTTTCTGGATTTTACACTTTTTTCAGATGGCCCTTTTGACCGGGGGGAAGTGAGACTTCATTGTAGTGCAGATTTCCTTTGCAAGCTTGCTTGGTTGGCCAAAAAGGGCGTATGCGTTTTTTCCTGAATATATTCAGGAAAAAACGCATACGCACTTTTTGGCCAAGTGCATCATTGTGGACGTTCTGCCTCTTTTCCTATGCTTTCAATGCAATTCCAGTCTACCTCCTGAAATCGGTTTCCTGCAATTCTGCCCCGCTTTCAAGTCCTCTTGGCAGCCTTACTTCAGTCTATTTTTGGACGATAGCTGTCATTTATAACTCTGCAGGTTTGTGAATTGCAGTGCCCCTGAGCTCCTTTCTTCAACTCGCTTTCTTGTGACCTGGCCGCAACACCGCAGGATGGCTTCAGGCCCTAATCTGGTTCCGGCACGGCACGCTGAGCCTTTGGTTATTTCCACTTCCTGGTGGGAAATGAGAGTTAAATTTGCCCGTCCAGACACCTCCAGCTAGCCTCTCATTGGTTCTCGCTATTCCTGTTCATCTTCCGCAGAAATTGCAAACTGGGCCAAACAGGAGGTTAAAGGCGCTGACTCTCCAAGTGGGGAAAGTGTTAGTAAAGCGTCTGGAATGTTGCACCCGAGTACCAGGGGAGGAAAACTGAGACATATTTGAACACGTCTCCCGTTCACATGGTTGATCATACTTGGGTTCCACATGCATGTTTTAGCTGAAGGAAGAATACCTTAAACCTGGAGAGTTAAGACCCGTGTAATGGGTACCACGCAATATGACTTCAAAGGGTCTTCATTTGCTCACCGAACCTCTCCAATCCTATCACTGCTGCGTTTATGACCCTGTACACATGCTTGATTCTCTTTCGGAGACATAGCAATCCATAGGTTTTAAGATACTTACTAGTCAGGTACATTCTTAGGCGTTTAATATGCGGTGTTGAGTCCATTTCGTTGAGCAAGGAGTAGCTCTTGTCTATTCCATATTTGGCTTAAGGAACTTTATCTGTGCTCATTTCAATCTCTGGTTTTATGCAGCAACCCAACTCACCTTTCCCCTTAAGCAAGCATAAGTTGGTTTTCTAAATTTGAGACCCTGTTCTGTTTTGGAATTCAGTTCCTGTGTAGCCAAGTTTCCATTCCGTGTATTACTGATATCTTATGATGTTTCTTTTTCTGTGTGACTTATTTCAGTTAGAATCATCATACCTGAATCCACTCATTGTGCTGCTAAGGGCCTGATGACACAGATTTCATTGCTGAGTGATATTGCTTTGTAAGTAAATACCACAACTTCTTTATCCATTTTTCACTTTCTGCGATGTTGAACTTGTACTGTAAACGAGGTTCTTGTAAACAGAGCCATTCCAAACTTTGGGGTGGCTGTGTCTTTTTGATTTTAATTTCCCTAAGCTATAGGACCATAAGTGGAAGTTCCCTAGGTTCTGTTGCTTTGTTTTTTAGATGTTTCAGGAAACACCATACACTTCTCCCGAGTGGTTGTTGGCAATTTACATCCCGCCCATCAGCATAACAAGGCTCCCAGTTCTCCATGGACTGTCCTGCCTTTCTGGATTTTACTCTTTTTTCAGATGGCCCTTTTGACCGGGGGGAAGTGAGACTTCATTGTAGTGCAGATTTCCTTTGCAAGCTTGCTTGGTTGGCCAAAAAGGGCGTATGCGTTTTTTCCTGAATATATTCAGGAAAAAACGCATACGCCCTTTTTGGCCAAGTGCATCATTGTGGACGTTCTGCCTCTTTTCCTATGCTTTCAATGCAATTCCAGTCTACCTCCTGCAATCGGTTTCCTGCAATTCTGCCCCGCTTTCAAGTCCTCTTGGCAGCCTTACTTCAGTCTATTTTTGGACGATAGCTGTCATTTATAACTCTGCAGGTTTGTGAATTGCAGTGCCCCTGAGCTCCTTTCTTCAACTCGCTTTCTTTTGAGCTGGCCGCAACACCGCAGGATGGCTTCAGGCCCTAATCTGGCTCCGGTACGGCACGTTGAGCCTTTGGTTATTTCCTCTTCCTGTTGGGAAATGAGAGTTAAATTTGCCCGTCCAGACACCTCCAGCTAGCCTCTCATTGGTTCTCGCTATTCCTGTTCATCTTCCGCAGAAATTGCAAACTGGGCCAAACAGGAGGTTAAAGGGACTGACTCTCCAAGTGGGGAGAATGTTAATAAAGCGTCTGGAATGTTGCACCCGAGTACCAGGGGAGGAAAACTGAGACATATTTGAACACGTCTCCCGATCACATGGTTGATCATACTCTAGGTTCCACATGCATGTTATAGCTGAAGGAAGAATACCTTAAACCTGGGTAGTTGAAACCTGTGGAATGGGTACCATGCAATATGACTTCAAAGGGTCTTCATTTGCTCACCGAACCTCTCCAATCCTATCACTGCTGCGTTTATGCCCCTGTACACATGCTTGATTCTCTTTCAGAGACATAGGAATCCATAGGTTTTAAGATACTTACTAGTCAGGTACATTCTTAGGCGTTTAATATGGGGTGTTGAGTCCATTTCGTTGAGCAAGGAGTAGCTCTTGTCTATTCCATATTTAGCTTAAGGAACTTTATCTGTGCTCATTTCAATCTCTGGTTTTATGCAGCACCCCAACTCACCTTTCCCCTTAAGCAAGAATAAGTTGGTTTTCTAAATTTGAGACCCTGTTCTGTTCTGTAATTCAGTTCCTGTGTAGCCAAGTTTACATTCCGTGTATTACTGATATCTTATGATGTTTCTTTTTCTGTGTGACTTATTTCAGTTAGAATCATCGTACCTGAATCCACTCATTGTGCTGCTAAGGGCCTGATGACACAGATTTCATTGCTGAGTGATATTGCATTGTACGTAAGTACCACAAGTTCTTTATCCATTTTTTTCTTTCTGTGATATTGAACTTGTACGGTAAACGAGGTTCTTGTAAACGGAGGCGTCCCAAACTTTGGGGTGGCTGTGTCTTTTTGATTTTAATTTCCCTAAGCTATAGGACCATAAGTGGAAGTGCCCTAGGTTCTGTTGCTTTGTTTTTTAGATGTTTCAGGAAACACCATACACTTCTCCCGAGTGGTTGTTGGCAATTTACATCCCGCCCATCAGCATAACAAGGCTCCCAGTTCTCAATGGCCTGTTGCCTTTCTGGATTTTACACTTTTTTCAGATGGCCCTTTTGACCGGGGGGAAGTGAGACTTCATTGTAGTGCAGATTTCCTTTGCAAGCTTGCTTGGTTGGCCAAAAAGGGCGTATGCGTTTTTTCCTGAATATATTCAGGAAAAAACGCATACGCCCTTTTTGGCCAAGTGCATCATTGTGGACGTTCTGCCTCTTTTCCTATGCTTTCAATGCAATTCCAGTCTACCTCCTGAAATCGGTTTCCTGCAATTCTGCCCCGCTTTCAAGTCCTCTTGGCAGCCTTACTTCAGTCTATTTTTGGACGATAGCTGTCATTTATAACTCTGCAGGTTTGTGAATTACAGTGCCCCTGAGCTCCTTTCTTCAACTTGCTTTCTTTTGAGCTGGCCGCAACACCGCAGGATGGATTCAGGCCCTAATCTGGTTCCGGCCCGGCACGCTGAGCCTTTGGTTATTTCCTCTTCCTGGTGGGAAATGAGAGTTAAATTTGCCCGTCCAGACACCTCCAGCTAGCCTCTCATTGGTTCTCGCTATTCCTGTTCATCTTCCGCAGAAATTGCAAACTGGGCCAAACAGGAGGTTAAAGGCGCTGACTCTCCAAGTGGGGAGAGTGTTAGTAAAGCGTCTGGAATGTTGCACCCGAGTACCAGGGGAGGAAAACTGAGACATATTTGAACACGTCTCCCGATCACATGGTTGATCATACTCTGGGTTCCACATGCATATTTTAGCTGAAGGAAGAATACCTAAAACCTGGGTAGTTGAAACCCGTGGAATGGGTACCATGCAATATGACTTCAAAGGGTCTTCATTTGCTCACCGAACCTCTCCAATCCTATCACTGCTGCGTTTATGCCCGTGTACACATGCTTGATTCTCTTTCGGAGACATAGCAATCCATAGGTTTTAAGATACTTACTAGTCAGGTACATTCTTAGGCGTTTAATATGCGGTGTTGAGTCCATTTCGTTGAGCAAGGAGTAGCTCTTGTCTATTCCATATTTGGCTTAAGGAACTTTATCTGTGCTCATTTCAATCTCTGGTTTTATGCAGCACCCCAACTCACCTTTCCCCTTAAACAAGCATAAGTTGGTTTTCTAAATTTGAGACCCTGTTCTGTTCTGTAATTCAGTTCCTGTGTAGCCAAGTTTACATTCCGTGTATTACTGATATCTTATGATGTTTCTTTTTCTGTGTGACTTACTTCAGTTAGAATCATCATACCTGAATCCACTCATTGTGATGCTAAGGGCCTGATGACATAGATTTCATTGCTGAGTGATATTGCTTTGTAAGTAAATACCACAACTTCTTTATCCATTTTTCACTTTCTGCGATGTTGAACTTGTACTGTAAACGAGGTTCTTGTAAACAGAGCCGTTCCAAACTTTGGGGTGGCTGTGTCTTTTTGATTTTAATTTCCCTAAGCTATAGGACCATAAGTGGAAGTGCCCTAGGTTCTGTTGCTTTGTTTTTTAGATGTTTCAGGAAACACCATACACTTCTCCCGAGTGGTTGTTGGCAATTTACATCCCGCCCATCAGCATAACAAGGCTCCCAGTTCTCCATGGCCTGTCCTGCCTTTCTGGATTTTACACTTTTTTCAGATGGCCCTTTTGACCGGGGGCAAGTGAGACTTCATTGTAGTGCAGATTTCCTTTGCAAGCTTGCTTGGTTGGCCAAAAAGGGCGTATGCGTTTTTTCCTGAATATATTCAGGAAAAAACGCATACGCCCTTTTTGGCCAAGTGCATCATTGTGGACGTTCTGCCTCTTTTCCTATGCTTTCAATGCAATTCCAGTCTACCTCCTGAAATCGGTTTCCTGTAATTCTGCCCCGCTTTCAAGTCCTCTTGGCAGCCTTACTTCAGTCTATTTTTGGACGATAGCTGTCATTTATAACTCTGCAGGTTTGTGAATTACAGTGCCCCTGAGCTCCTTTCTTCAACTCGCTTTCTTTTGAGCTGGCCGCAACACCGCAGGATGGCTTCAGGCCCTAATCTGGTTCCGGTACGGCACCCTAAGCCTTTGGTTATTTCCTCTTCCTGGTGGGAAATGAGAGTTAAATTTGCCCGTCCAGACACCTCCAGCTAGCCTCTCATTGGTTCTCGCTATTCCTGTTCATCTTCCGCAGAAATTGCAAACTGGGCCAAACAGGAGGTTAAAGGCGCTGACTCTCCAAGTGGGGAGAGTGTTAGTAAAGCGTCTGGAATGTTGCACCCGAGTACCAGGGGAGGAAAACTGAGACATATTTGAACACGTCTCCCGTTCACATGGTTGATCATACTTGGGTTCCACATGCATGTTTTAGCTGAAGGAAGAATACCTTAAACCTGGAGAGTTGAGACCCGTGTAATGGGTACCATGCAATATGACTTCAAAGGGTCTTCATTTGCTCACCGAACCTCTCCAATCCTATCACTGCTGCGTTTATGCCCCTGTACACATGCTTGATTCTCTTTCGGAGACATAGCAATCCATAGGTTTTACGATACTTACTAGTCAGGTACATTCTTAGGCGTTTAATATGCGGTGTTGAGTCCATTTCGTTGAGCAAGGAGTAGCTCTTGTCTATTCCATATTTGACTTAAGGAACTTTATCTGTGCTCATTTCAATCTCTGGTTTTATGCAGCACCCCAACTCACCTTTACCCTTAAGCAAGCATAAGTTGGTTTTCTAAATTTTAGACCCTGTTCTGTTCTGTAATTCAGTTCCTGTGTAGCCAAGTTTACATTCCGTGTATTACTGATATCTTATGATGTTTCTTTTTCTGTGTGACTTACTTCAGTTAGAATCATCATACCTGAATCCACTCATTGTGCTGCTAAGGGCCTGATGACACAGATTTCATTGCTGAGTGATATTGCTTTGTAAGTAAATACCACAACTTCTTTTTCCATTTTTCACTTTCTGCGATGTTGAACTTGTACTGTAAACGAGGTTCTTGTAAACAGAGGCGTCCCAAACTTTGGGGTGGCTGTGTCTTTTTGATTTTAATTTCCCTAAGCTATAGGACCATAAGTGGCAGTGCCCTAGGCTCTGTTGCTTTGTTTTTTAGATGTTTCAGGAAACACCATACACTTCTCCCGAGTGTCTGTTGGCAATTTACATCCCGCCCATCAGCATAACAAGGCTCCCAGTTCTCCATGGCCTGTCCTGCCTTTCTGGATTTTACACTTTTTTCAGATGGCCCTTTTGACCGGGGGGAAGTGAGACTTCATTGTAGTGCAGATTTCCTTTGCAAGCTTGCTTGGTTGGCCAAAAAGGGCGTATGCGTTTTTTCCTGAATATATTCAGGAAAAAACGCATACGCCCTTTTTGGCCAAGTGCATCATTGTGGACGTTCTGCCTCTTTTCCTATGCTTTCAATGCAATTCCAGTCTACCTCTTGAAATCGGTTTCCTGCAATTCTGCCCCGCTTTCAAGTCCTCTTGGCAGCCTTACTTCAGTCTATTTTTGGATGATAGCTGTCATTTATAACTCTGCAGGTTTGTGAATTACAGTGCCCCTGAGCTCCTTTCTTCAACTCGCTTTCTTGTGACCTGGCCGCAACACCGCAGGATGGCTTCAGGCCCTAATCTGGTTCCGGCCCGGCATGCTGAGCCTTTGGTTAATTCCTCTTCCTGGTGGGAAATGAGAGTTAAATTTGCCCGTCCAGACACCTCCAGCTAGCCTCTCATTGGTTCTCGCTATTCCTGTTCATCTTCCGCAGAAATTGCAAACTGGGCCAAACAGGAGGTTAAAGGGACTGATTCTCCAAGTGGGGAGAGTGTTAGTAAAGCGTCTGGAATGTTGCACCCGAGTACCAGGGGAGGAAAACTGAGACATATTTGAACACGTCTCCCGATCACATGGTTGATCATACTCTAGGTTCCACATGCATGTTTTAGCTGAAGGAAGAATACCTTAAACCTGGGTAGTTGAAACCCGTGGAATGGGTACCATGCAATATGACTTCAAAGGGTCTTCATTTGCTCACCGAACCTCTCCAATCCTATCACTGCTGCGTTTATGCCCCTGTACACATGCTTGATTCTCTTTCGGAGACATAGCAATCCATAGGTTTTAAGATACTTACTAGTCAGGTACATTCTTAGGCGTTTAATATGCGGTGTTGAGTCCATTTCGTTGAGCAAGGAGTAGCTCTTGTCTATTCCATATTTGGCTTAAGGAAGATTATCTGTGCTCATTTCAATCTCTGGTTTTATGCAGCAACCCAACTCACCTTTCCACTTAAGCAAGCATAAGTTGGTTTTCTAAATTTGAGAACCTGTTCTGTTTTGGAATTCAGTTCCTGTGTAGCCAAGTTTACATTCCGTGTATTAGTGATATCTTATGATGTTTCTTTTTCTGTGTGACTTATTTCAGTTAGAATCATCGTACCTGAATCTACTCATTATGCTGCTACGGGCCTGATGACATAGATTTCATTGCTGAGTGATACTGCATTGTACGTAAGTACCACAAGTTCTTTATCCATTTTTCACTTTCTGCGATGTTGAACTTGTACTGTAAACGAGGTTCTTGTAAACAGAGCTGTTCCAAACTTTGGGGTGGCTGTGTCTTTTTGATTTTAATTTTCCTAAGCTATAGGACCATAAGTGGAAGTGCCCTAGGCTCTGTTGCTTTGTTTTTTAGATGTTTCAGGAAACACCATACACTTCTCCCAAGTGTCTGTTGGCAATTTACATCCCGCCCATCAGCATAACAAGGCTCCCAGTTCTCCATGGCCTGTCCTGCCTTTCTGGATTTTACACTTTTTTCAGATGGCCCTTTTGACCGGGGGGAAGTGAGACTTCATTGTAGTGCAGATTTCCTTTGCAAGCTTGCTTGGTTGGCCAAAAAGGGCGTATGCGTTTTTTCCTGAATATATTCAGGAAAAAACGCATACGCCCTTTTTGGCCAAGTGCATCATTGTGGACGTTCTGCCTCTTTTCCTATGCTTTCAATGCAATTCCAGTCTACCTCTTGAAATCGGTTTCCTGCAATTCTGCCCCGCTTTCAAGTCCTCTTGGCAGCCTTACTTCAGTCTATTTTTGGATGATAGCTGTCATTTATAACTCTGCAGGTTTGTGAATTACAGTGCCCCTGAGCTCCTTTCTTCAACTCGCTTTCTTGTGACCTGGCCGCAACACCGCAGGATGGCTTCAGGCCCTAATCTGGTTCCGGCCCGGCATGCTGAGCCTTTGGTTAATTCCTCTTCCTGGTGGGAAATGAGAGTTAAATTTGCCCGTCCAGACACCTCCAGCTAGCCTCTCATTGGTTCTCGCTATTCCTGTTCATCTTCCGCAGAAATTGCAAACTGGGCCAAACAGGAGGTTAAAGGGACTGACTCTCCAAGGGGGAGAGTGTTAGTAAAGCATCTGGAATGTTGCACCCGAGTACCAGGGGAGGAAAACTGAGACATATTTGAACACGTCTCCTGATCACATGGTTGATCATACTCTAGGTTCCACATGCATGTTTTAGCTGAAGGAAGAATACCTTAAACCTGGGTAGTTGAAACCCGTGGAATGGGTACCATGCAATATGACTTCAAAGGGTCTTCATTTGCTCACCGAACCTCTCCAATCCTATCACTGCTGCGTTTATGCCCCTGTACACATGCTTGATTCTCTTTCGGAGACATAGCAATCCATAGGTTTTAAGATACTTACTAGTCAGGTACATTCTTAGGCGTTTAATATGCGGTGTTGAGTCCATTTCGTTGAGCAAGGAGTAGCTCTTGTCTATTCCATATTTGGCTTAAGGAAGATTATCTGTGCTCATTTCAATCTCTGGTTTTATGCAGCAACCCAACTCACCTTTCCCCTTAAGCAAGCATAAGTTGGTTTTCTAAATTTGAGAACCTGTTCTGTTTTGGAATTCAGTTCCTGTGTAGCCAAGTTTACATTCCGTGTATTAGTGATATCTTATGATGTTTCTTTTTCTGTGTGACTTATTTCAGTTAGAATCATCGTACCTGAATCCACTCATTATGCTGCTACGGGCCTGATGACATAGATTTCATTGCTGAGTGATACTGCATTGTACGTAAGTACCACAAGTTCTTTATCCATTTTTCACTTTCTGCGATGTTGAACTTGTACTGTAAACGAGGTTCTTGTAAACAGAGCCGTTCCAAACTTTGGGGTGGCTGTGTCTTTTTGATTTTAATTTCCCTAAGCTATAGGACCATAAGTGGAAGTGCCCTAGGTTCTGTTGCTTTGTTTTTTAGATGTTTCAGGAAACACCATACACTTCTCCCGAGTGGTTGTTGGCAATTTACATCCCACCCATCAGCATAACAAGGCTCCCAGTTCTCCATGGCCTGTCCTGCCTTTCTGGATTTTACACTTTTTTCAGATGGCCCTTTTGACCGGGGGGAAGTGAGACTTCATTGTAGTGCAGATTTCCTTTGCCAGCTTGCTTGGTTGGCCAAAAAGGGCGTATGCGTTTTTTCCTGAATATATTCAGGAAAAAACGTATACGCCCTTTTTGGCCAAGTGCATCATTGTGGACGTTCTGCCTCTTTTCCTATGCTTTCAATGCAATTCCAGTCTACCTCCTGAAATCGGTTTCCTGCAATTCTGCCCCGCTTTCAAGTCCTCTTGGCAGCCTTACTTCAGTCTATTTTTGGACGATAGCTGTCATTTATAACTCTGCAGGTTTGTGAATTACAGTGCCCCTGAGCTCCTTTCTTCAACTTGCTTTCTTGTGACCTGGCCGCAACACCGCAGGATGGCTTCAGGCCCTAATCTGGTTCCGGCACGGCACGCTGAGCCTTTGGTTATTTCCTTTTCCTGGTGGGAAATGAGAGTTAAATTTGCCCGTCCAGACACCTCCAGCTAGTCTCTCATTGGTTCTCGCTATTCCTGTTCATCTTCCGCAGAAATTGCAAACTGGGCCAAACAGGAGGTTAAAGGCGCTGACTCTCCAAGTGGGGAGAGTGTTAGTAAAGCGTCTGGAATGTTGCACCCGAGTACCAGGGGAGGAAAACTGAGACATATTTGAACACGTCTCCCGTTCACATGGTTGATCATACTTGGGTTCCACATGCATGTTTTAGCTGAAGGAAGAATACCTTAAACCTGGAGAGTTGAGACCCGTGCAATGGGTACCATGCAATATGACTTCAAAGGGTCTTCATTTGCTCACCGAACCTCTCCAATCCTATCACTGCTGCGTTTATGCCCCTGTACACATGCTTGATTCTCTTTCGGAGACATAGCAATCCATAGGTTTTAAGATACTTACTAGTCAGGTACATTCTTAGGCGTTTATATGCGTTGTTGAGTCCATTTCGTTGAGCAAGGAGTAGCTCTTGTCTATTCCATATTTGACTTAAGGAACTTTATCTGTGCTCATTTCAATCTCTGGTTTTATGCAGCACCCCAACTCACCTTTACCCTTAAGCAAGCATAAGTTGGGTTTCTAAATTTGAGACCCTATTCTGTTCTGTAATTCAGTTCCTGTGTAGCCAAGTTTACATTCCGTGTATTACTGATATCTTATGATGTTTCTTTTTCTGTGTGACTTACTTCAGTTAGAATCATCATACCTGAATCCACTCATTGTGCTGCTAAGGGCCTGATGACACAGATTTCATTGCTGAGTGATATTGCTTTGTAAGTAAATACCACAACTTCTTTATCCATTTTTCACTTTCTGCGATGTTGAACTTGTACTGTAAACGAGGTTCTTGTAAACAGAGCCGTTCCAAACTTTGGGGTGGCTGTGTCTTTTTGATTTTAATTTCCCTAAGCTATAGGACCATAAGTGGAAGTGCCCTAGGTTCTGTTGCTTTCTTTTTTAGATGTTTCAGGAAACACCATACACTTCTCCCGAGTGGTTGTTGGCAATTTACATCCCGCCCATCAGCATAACAAGGCTCCCAGTTCTCCATGGCCTGTCCTGCCTTTCTGGATTTTACACTTTTTTCAGATGGCCCTTTTGACCGGGGGGAAGTGAGACTTCATTGTAGTGCAGATTTCCTTTGCAAGCTTGCTTGGTTGGCCAAAAAGGGCGTATGCGTTTTTTCCTGAATATATTCAGGAAAAAACGCATACGCCCTTTTTGGCCAAGTGCATCATTGTGGACGTTCTGCCTCTTTTCCTATGCATTCAATGCAATTCCAGTCTACCTCCTGAAATCGGTTTCCTGCAATTCTGCCCCGCTTTCAAGTCCTCTTGGCAGCCTTACTTCAGTATATTTTTGGACGATAGCTGTCATTTATAATTCTGAAGGTTTGTGAATTACAGTGCCCCTGAGCTCCTTTCTTCAACTCGCTTTCTTTTGAGCTGGCCGCAACACCGCAGGATGGCTTCAGGCCCTAATCTGGTTCCGGTATGGCACGCTGAGCCTTTGGTTATTTCCTCTTGCTGGTGGGAAATGAGAGTTAAATTTGCCCGTCCAGACACCTCCAGCTAGCCTCTCATTGGTTCTCGCTATTCCTGTTCATCTTCCGCAGAAATTGCAAACTGGGCCAAACAGGAGGTTAAAGGCGCTGACTCTCCAAGTGGGGAGAGTGTTAGTAAAGCGTCTGGAATGTTGCACCCGAGTACCAGGGGAGGAAAACTGAGACATATATGAACACGTCTCCCGATCACATGGTTGATCATACTCTAGGTCCCACATGCATGTTTTAGCTGAAGGAAGAATACCTTAAACCTGGGTAGTTGAAACCCGTGGAATGGGTACCATGCAATATGACTTCAAAGGGTCTTCATTTGCTCACCTAACCTCTCCAATCCTATCACTGCTGCGTTTATGCCCCTGTACACATGCTTGATTCTCTTTCGGAGACATAGCAATCCATAGGTTTTAAGATACTTACTAGTCAGGTACATTCTTAGGCATTTAATATGGGGTGTTGAGTCCATTTCGTTGAGCAAGGAGTAGCTCTTGTCTATTCCATATTTGGCTTAAGGAACTTTATCTGTGCTCATTTCAATCTCTGGTTTTATGCAGCACCCCAACTCACCTTTCCCCTTAAGCAAGCATAAGTTGGTTTTATGAATTTGAGACCCTGTTCTGTTCTGTAATTCAGTTCCTGTGTAGCCAAGTTTACATTCCGTGTATTACTGATATCTTATGATGTTTCTTTTTCTGTGTGACTTATTTCAGTTAGAATCATCATACCTGAATCCACTCATTGTGCTGCTAAGGGCCTGATGACACAGATTTCATTGCTGAGTGATATTGCTTTGTAAGTAAATACCACAACTTCTTTATCCATTTTTCACTGTCTGTGATGTTGAACTTGTACTGTAAACGAGGTCTTGTAAACAGAGCCGTTCCAAACTTTGGGGTGGCTGTGTCTTTTTGATTTTAATTTCCCTAAGCTATAGGACCATAAGTGGAAGTGCCCTAGGTTCTGTTGCTTTGTTTTTTAGATGTTTCAGGAAACACCATACACTTCTCCCGAGTGGTTGTTGGCAATTTACATCCCGCCCATCAGCATAACAATGCTCCCAGTTCTCCATGGCCTGTCCTGCCTTTCTGGATTTTACACTTTTTTCAGATGGCCCTTTTGACCGGGGGGAAGTGAGACTTCATTGTAGTGCAGATTTCCTTTGCAAGCTTGCTTGGTTGGCCAAAAAGGGCGTATGCGTTTTTTCCTGAATATATTCAGGAAAAAACGCATACGCCCTTTTTGGCCAAGTGCATCATTGTGGACGTTCTGCCTCTTTTCCTATGCTTTCAATGCAATTCCAGTCTACCTCCTGAAATCGGTTTCCTGCAATTCTGCCCCGCTTTCAAGTCCTCTTGGCAGCCTTACTTCAGTATATTTTTGGATGATAGCTGTCATTTATAACTGCAGGTTTGGGAATTACAGTGCCCCTGAGCTCCTTTTTTCAACACGGTTTCTTTTGAGCTGGCCGCAATACCGCAGGATGGCTTCAGGCCCTAATCTGCTTCCGGTACGGAACGCTGAGCCTTTGGTTATTTCCTCTTCCTGTTGCAAAATGAGAGTTAAACTTGCCCGTCCAGACACCTCCAGCTAGCCTCTCATTGGTTCTCGCTATTCCTGTTCATCTTCCGCAGAAATTGCAAACTGGGCCAAACAGGAGTTTAAAGGCGCTGACTCTCCAAGTGGGGAGAGTGTTAGTAAAGCGTCTGGAATGTTGCACCCGAGTACCAGGGGAGGAAAACTGAGACATATTTGAACACGTCTCCCGTTCACATGGTTGATCATACTTGGGTTCCACATGCATGTTTTAGCTGAAGGAAGAATACCTTAAACCTGGAGAGTTGAGACCCGTGTAATGGGTACCATGCAATATGACTTCAAAGGGTCTTCATTTGCTCACCGAACCTCTCCAATCCTATCACTGCTGCGTTTATGCCCCTGTACACATGCTTGATTCTCTTTTGGAGACATAGCAATCCATAGGTTTTACGATACTTACTAGTCAGGTACATTCTTAGGCGTTTAATATGCGGTGTTGAGTCCATTTCGTTGAGCAAGGAGTAGCTCTTGTCTATTCCATATTTGACTTAAGGAACTTTATCTGTGCTCATTTCAATCTCTGTTTTTATGCAGCACCCCAACTCACCTTTCCCCTTAAGCAAGCATAAGTTGGTTTTCTAAATTTGAGACCCTGTTCTGTTCTGTAATTCAGTTCCTGTGTAGCCAAGTTTACATTCCGTGTATTACTGATATCTTATGATGTTTCTTTTTCTGTGTGACTTACTTCAGTTAGAATCATCATACCTGAATGCACTCATTGTGCTGCTAAGGGCCTGATGACACAGATTTCATTGCTGAGAGATATTGCTTTGTAAGTACATACCAAAACTTCTTTATCCATTTTTCACTTTCTGCGATGTTGAACTTGTACTGTAAACGAGGTTCTTGTAAACAGAGCCGTTCCAAACTTTGGAGTGGCTGTGTCTTTTTGATTTTAATTTCCGTAAGCTATAGGACGATAAGTGGAAGTGCCCTAGGTTCTGTTGCTTTGTTTTTTAGATGTTTCAGGAAACACCATACACTTCTCCCGAGTGGTTGTTGGCAATTTACATCCCGCCCATCAGCATAACAAGGCTCCCAGTTCTCCATGGCCTGTCCTGCCTTTCTGGATTTTACACTTTTTTCAGATGGCCCTTTTGACCGGGGGGAAGTGAGACTTCATTGTAGTGCAGATTTCCTTTGCAAGCTTGCTTGGTTGGCCAAAAAGGGCGTATGCGTTTTTTCCTGAATATATTCAGGAAAAAACGCATACGCCCTTTTTGGCCAAGTGCATCATTGTGGACGTTCTGCCTCTTTTCCTATGCTTTCAATGCAATTCCAGTCTACCTCCTGAAATCGGTTTCCTGCAATTCTGCCCCGCTTTCAAGTCCTCTTGGCAGCCTTACTTCACTCTATTTTTGGACGATAGCTGTCATTTATAACTCTGCAGGTTTGTGAATTACAGTGCCCCTGAGCTCCTTTCTTCAACTCGCTTTCTTGTGACCTGGCCGCAACACCGCAGGATGGCTTCAGGCCCTAATGTGGTTCTGGCAACGGCACGCTGAGCCTTTGGTTAATTCCTCTTCCTGGTGGGAAATGAGAGTTAAATTTGCCCGTCCAGACACCTCCAGCTAGCCTCTCATTGGTTCTCGCTATTCCTGTTCATCTTCCGCAGAAATTGCAAACTGGGCCAAACAGGAGGTTAAAGGCGCTGACTCTCCAAGTGGGGAGAGTGTTAGTAAAGCGTCTGGAATGTTGCACCCGAGTACCAGGGGAGGAAAACTGAGACATATTTGAACACGTCTCCCGTTCACATGGTTGATCATACTTGGGTTCCACATGCATGTTTTAGCTGAAGGAAGAATACCTAAAACCTGGGTAGTTGAAACCCGTGGAATGGGTACCATGCAATATGACTTCAAAGGGTCTTCATTTGCTCACCGAACCTCTCCAATCCTATCACTGCTGCGTTTATGCCCCTGTACACATGCTTGATTCTCTTTCGGAGACATAGCAATCCATAGGTTTTAAGATACTTACTAGTCAGGTACATTCTTAGGCGTTTAATATGCGGTGTTGAGTCCATTTCGTTGAGCAAGGAGTAGCTCTTGTCTATTCCATATTTGGCTTAAGGAAGATTATCTGTGCTCATTTCAATCTCTGGTTTTATGCAGCAACCCAACTCACCTTTCCCCTTAAGCAAGCATAAGTTGGTTTTCTAAATTTGAGACCCTGTTCTGTTTTGGAATTCAGTTCCTGTGTAGCCAAGTTTACATTCCGTGTATTAGTGATATCTTATGATGTTTCTTTTTCTGTGTGACTTATTTCAGTTAGAATCATCGTACCTGAATCCACTCATTATGCTGCTACGGGCCTGATGACATAGATTTCATTGCTGAGTGATACTGCATTGTACGTAAGTACCACAAGTTCTTTATCCATTTTTCACTTTCTGCGATGTTGAACTTGTACTGTAAACGAGGTTCTTGTAAACAGAGGCGTCCCAAACTTTGGGGTGGCTGTGTCTTTTTGATTTTAATTTCCCTAAGCTATAGGACCATAAGTGGCAGTGCCCTAGGCTCTGTTGCTTTGTTTTTTAGATGTTTCAGGAAACACTATACACTTCTCCCCAGTGGCTGTTGGCAATTTACATCCCGCCCATCAGCATAACAAGGCTCCCAGTTCTCCATGGCCTGTCCTGCCTTTCTGGATTTTACACTTTTTTCAGATGGCCCTTTTGACCGGGCGGAAGTGAGACTTCATTGTAGTGCAGATTTCCTTTGCAAGCCTGCTTGGTTGGCCAAAAAGGGCGTATGCGTTTTTTCCTGAATATATTCAGGAAAAAATGCATACGCCCTTTTTGGCCAAGTGCATCATTGTGGACGTTCTGCCTCTTTTCCTATGCTTTCAATGCAATTCCAGTCTACCTCCTGAAATCGGTTTCCTGCAATTCTGCCCCGCTTTCAAGTCCTCTTGGCAGCCTTACTTCAGTCTATTTTTGGACGATAGCTGTCATTTATAACTCTGCAGGTTTGTGAATTACAGTGCCCCTGAGCTCCTTTCTTCAACTCGCTTTCTTGTGACCTGGCCGCAACACCGCAGGATGGCTTCAGGCCCTAATCTGGTTCCGGCACGGCACGCTGAGCCTTTGGTTAATTCCTCTTCCTGGTGGGAAATGAGAGTTAAATTTGCCCGTCCAGACACCTCCAGCTAGCCTCTCATTGGTTCTCGCTATTCCTGTTCATCTTCCGCAGAAATTGCAAACTGTGCCAAACAGGAGGTTAAAGGCGCTGACTCTGCAAGTGGGGAGAGTGTTAGTAAAGCGTCTGGAATGTTGCACCCGAGTACCAGGGGAGGAAAACTGAGACATATTTGAACATGTCTCCCGAACACATGGTTGATCATACTCTAGGTTCCACATGCATGTTTTAGCTGAAGGAAGAATACCTTAAACCTGGGTAGTTGAAACCCGTGGAATGGGTACCATGCAATATGACTTCAAAGGGTCTTCATTTGCTCACCGAACCTCTCCAATCCTATCACTGCTGCGTTTATGCCCCTGTACACATGCTTGATTCTCTTTCGGAGAGATAGCAATCCATAGGTTTTAAGATACTTACAAGTCAGGTACATTCTTAGGCGTTTAATATGCGGTGTTGAGTCCATTTCGTTGAGCAAGGAGTAGCTCTTGTCTATTCCATATTTGGCTTAAGGAACTTTATCTGTGCTCATTTCAATCTCTGATTTTATGCAGCACCCCAACTCACCTTTACCCTTAAGCAAGCATAAGTTGGTTTTCTAAATTTGAGACACTGTTCTGTTCTGTAATTCAGTTCCTGTGTAGCCAAGGTTCCATTCCGTGTATTACTGATATCTTATGATGTTTCTTTTTCTGTGTGACTTATTTCAGTTAGAATCATCATACCTGAATCCACTCATTGTGCTGCTAAGGGCCTGATGACATAGATTTCATTGCTGAGTGATATTGCTTTGTAAGTGAATACCACAACTTCTTTATCCATTTTTCACTTTCTGCGATGTTGAACTTGTACTGTAAAGGAGGTTCTTGTAAACAGAGCCGTTCCAAACTTTGGGGTGGCTGTGTCTTTTTGATTTTAATTTCCCTAAGCTATAGGACCATAAGTGGAAGTGCCCTAGGCTCTGTTGCTTTGTTTTTTAGATGTTTCAGGAAACACCATACACTTCTCCCAAGTGTCTGTTGGCAATTTACATCCCGCGCATCAGCATAACAAGGCTCCCAGTTCTCAATGGCCTGTTGCCTTTCTGGATTTTACACTTTTTTCAGATGGCCCTTTTGACCGGGGGGAAGTGAGACTTCATTGTAGTGCAGATTTCCTTTGCAAGCTTGCTTGGTTGGCCAAAAAGGGCGTATGCGTTTTTTCCTGAATATATTCAGGAAAAAACGCATACGCCCTTTTTGGCCAAGTGCATCATTGTGGACGTTCTGCCTCTTTTCCTATGCTTTCAATGCAATTCCAGTCTACCTCCTGAAATCGGTTTCCTGCAATTCTGCCCCGCTTTCAAGTCCTCTTGGCAGCCTTACTTCAGTCTATTTTTGGACGATAGCTGTCATTTATAACTCTGCAGGTTTGTGAATTACAGTGCCCCTGAGCTCCTTTCTTCAACTCGCTTTCTTGTGACCTGGCCGCAACACTGCAGGATGGCTTCAGGCCCTAATCTGGTTCCGGTACGGCACGCTGAGCCTTTGGTTATTTCCTCTTCCTGGTGGGAAATGAGAGTTAAATTTGCCCGTCCAGACACCTCCAGCTAGCCTCTCATTGGTTCTCGCTATTCCTGTTCATCTTCCGCAGAAATTGCACACTGGGCCAAACAGGAGGTTAAAGGGACTGACTCTCCAAGTGGGGAGAGTGTTAGTAAAGCGTCTGGAATGTTGCACCCGAGTACCAGGGGAGGAAAACTGAGACATATTTGAACACGTCTCCCGATCACATGGTTGATCATACTCTAGGTTCCACATGCATGTTTTAGCTGAAGGAAGAATACCTTAAACCTGGGTAGTTGAAACCCGTGGAATGGGTACCATGCAATATGACTTCAAAGGGTCTTCATTTGCTCACCGAACCTCTCCAATCCTATCATTGCTGCGTTTATGCCCCTGTACACATGCTTGATTCTCTTTCGGAGACATAGCAATCCATAGGTTTTAAGATACTTACTAGTCAGGTACATTCTTAGGCATTTAATATGGGGTGTTGAGTCCATTTCGTTGAGCAAGGAGTAGCTCTTGTCTATTCCATATTTGGCTTAAGGAACTTTATCTGTGCTCATTTCAATCTCTGGTTTTATGCAGCACCCCAACTCACCTTTACCCTTAAGCAAGAATAAGTTGGTTTTCTAAATTTGAGACCCTGTTCTGTTCTGTAATTCAGTTCCTGTGTAGCCAAGTTTACATTCCGTGTATTACTGATATCTTATGATGTTTCTTTTTCTGTGTGACTTATTTCAGTTAGAATCATCATACCTGAATCCACTCATTGTGCTGCTAAGGGCCTGATGACACAGATTTCATTGCTGAGTGATATTGCTTTGTAAGTAAATACCACAACTTCTTTATCCATTTTTCACTTTCTGCGATGTTGAACTTGTACTGTAAACGAGGTTCTTGTAAACAGAGCCGTTCCAAACTTTGGGGTGGCTGTGTCTTTTTGATTTTAATTTCCCTAAGCTATAGGACCATAAGTGGAAGTGCCCTAGGTTCTGTTGCAATGTTTTTTAGATGTTTCAGGAAACACCATACACTTCTCCCGAGTGGTTGTTGGCAATTTACATCCCGCCCATCAGCATAACAAGGCTCCCAGTTCTCCATGGCCTGTCCTGCCTTTCTGGATTTTACACTTTTTTCAGATGGCCCTTTTGACCGGGGGGAAGTGAGTCTTCATTGTAGTGCAGATTTCCTTTGCAAGCTTGCTTGGTTGGCCAAAAAGGGCGTATGCGTTTTTTCCTGAATATATTCAGGAAAAAACGCATACGCCCTTTTTGGCCAAGTGCATCATTGTGGACGTTCTGCCTCTTTTCCTATGCTTTCAATGCAATTCCAGTCTACCTCCTGAAATCGGTTTCCTGCAATTCTGCCCCGCTTTCAAGTCCTCTTGGCAGCCTTACTTCAGTTTATTTTTGGACGATAGCTGTCATTTATAACTCTGCAGGTTTGTGAATTACAGTGCCCCTGAGCTGCTTTCTTCAACTCGCTTTCTTTTGAGCTGGCCGCAACACCGCAGGATGGCTTCAGGCCCTAATCTGGTTCCGGTACGGCACGCTAGCCTTTGTTTATTTCCTCTTCCTGGTGGGAAATGAGAGTTAAATTTGCCCGTCCAGACACCTCCAGCTAGCCTCTCATTGGTTCTCGCTATTCCTGTTCATCTTCCGCAGAAATTGCAAACTGGGCCAAACAGGAGGTTAAAGGCGCTGACTCTCCAAGTGGGGAGAGTGTTAGTAAAGCGTCTGGAATATTGCACCCGAGTACCAGGGGAGGAAAACTGAGACATATTTGAACACGTCTCCCGTTCACATGGTTGATCATACTTGGGTTCCACATGCATGTTTTTGCTGAAGGAAGAATACCTTAAACCTGGAGAGTTCAGACCCGTGTAATGGGTACCATGCAATGTGACTTCAAAGGGTCTTCATTTGCTCACCGAACCTCTCCAATCCTATCACTGCTGTGTTTATGCCCCTGTACACATGCTTGATTCTCTTTTGGAGACATAGCAATCCATAGGTTTTACGATACTTACTAGTCAGGTACATTCTTAGGCGTTTAATATGCGGTGTTGAGTCCATTTCGCTGAGCAAGGAGTAGCTCTTGTCTATTCCATATTTGACTTAAGGAACTTTATCTGTGCTCATTTCAATCTCTGGTTTTATGCAGCACCCCACCTCACCTTTATCCTTAAGCAAGCATAAGTTGGTTTTCTAAATTTGAGACCCTGTTCTGTTCTGTAATTCAGTTCCTGTGTAGCCAAGTTTACATTCCGTGTATTACTGATATCTTATGATGTTTCATTTTCTGTGTGACTTATTTCAGTTAGAATCATCGTACCTGAATCTACTCATTATGCTGCTACGGGCCTGATGACATAGATTTCATTGCTGAGTGATACTGCATTGTACGTAATTACGACAAGTTCTTTATCCATTTTTCACTTTCTGTGATGTTGAACTTGTACTGTAAACGAGGTTCTTGTAAACAGAGCCGTTCCAAACTTTGGGGTGGCTGTGTCTTTTTGATTTTAATTTCCCTAAGCTATAGGACCATAAGTGGAAGTGCCCTAGGCTCTGTTGCTTTGTTTTTTAGATGTTTCAGGAAACACCATACACTTCTCCCAAGTGTCTGTTGGCAATTTACATCCCGCGCATCAGCATAACAAGGCTCCCAGTTCTCAATGGCCTGTTGCCTTTCTGGATTTTACACTTTTTTCAGATGGCCCTTTTGACCGGGGGGAAGTGAGACTTCATTGTAGTGCAGATTTCTTTGCAAGCTTGCTTGGTTGGCCAAAAAGGGCGTATGTGTTTTTTCCTGAATATATTCAGGAAAAAACGCATACGCCCTTTTTGGCCAAGTGCATCATTGTGGACGTTCTGCCTCTTTTCCTATGCTTTCAATGCAATTCCAGTCTACCTCCTGAAATCGGTTTCCTGCAATTCTGCCCCGCTTTCAAGTCCTCTTGGCAGCCTTACTTCAGTCTATTTTTGGACGATAGCTGTCATTTATAACTCTGCAGGTTTGTGAATTACAGTGCCCCTGAGCTCCTTTCTTCAACTCGCTTTCTTGTGACCTGGCCGCAACACCGCAGGATGGCTTCAGGCCCTAATCTGGTTCCGGCACGGCACGCTGAGCCTTTGGTTAATTCCTCTTCCTGGTGGGAAATGAGAGTTAAATTTGCCCGTCCAGACACCTCCAGCTAGCCTCTCATTGGTTCTCGCTATTCCTGTTCATCTTCCGCAGAAATTGCAAACTGTGCCAAACAGGAGGTTAAAGGCGCTGACTCTGCAAGTGGGGAGAGTGTTAGTAAAGCGTCTGGAATGTTGCACCCGAGTACCAGGGGAGGAAAACTGAGACATATTTGAACATGTCTCCCGAACACATGGTTGATCATACTCTAGGTTCCACATGCATGTTTTAGCTGAAGGAAGAATACCTTAAACCTGGGTAGTTGAAACCCGTGGAATGGGTACCATGCAATATGACTTCAAAGGGTCTTCATTTGCTCACCGAACCTCTCCAATCCTATCACTGCTGCGTTTATGCCCCTGTACACATGCTTGATTCTCTTTCGGAGACATAGCAATCCATAGGTTTTAAGATACTTACAAGTCAGGTACATTCTTAGGCGTTTAATATGCGGTGTTGAGTCCATTTCGTTGAGCAAGGAGTAGCTCTTGTCTATTCCATATTTGGCTTAAGGAACTTTATCTGTGCTCATTTCAATCTCTGATTTTATGCAGCACCCCAACTCACCTTTACCCTTAAGCAAGCATAAGTTGGTTTTCTAAATTTGAGACACTGTTCTGTTCTGTAATTCAGTTCCTGTGTAGCCAAGGTTCCATTCCGTGTATTACTGATATCTTATGATGTTTCTTTTTCTGTGTGACTTATTTCAGTTAGAATCATCATACCTGAATCCACTCATTGTGCTGCTAAGGGCCTGATGACATAGATTTCATTGCTGAGTGATATTGCTTTGTAAGTGAATACCACAACTTCTTTATCCATTTTTCACTTTCTGCGATGTTGAACTTGTACTGTAAAGGAGGTTCTTGTAAACAGAGCCGTTCCAAACTTTGGGGTGGCTGTGTCTTTTTGATTTTAATTTCCCTAAGCTATAGGACCATAAGTGGAAGTGCCCTAGGCTCTGTTGCTTTGTTTTTTAGATGTTTCAGGAAACACCATACACTTCTCCCAAGTGTCTGTTGGCAATTTACATCCCGCGCATCAGCATAACAAGGCTCCCAGTTCTCAATGGCCTGTTGCCTTTCTGGATTTTACACTTTTTTCAGATGGCCCTTTTGACCGGGGGGAAGTGAGACTTCATTGTAGTGCAGATTTCCTTTGCAAGCTTGCTTGGTTGGCCAAAAAGGGCGTATGCGTTTTTTCCTGAATATATTCAGGAAAAAACGCATACGCCCTTTTTGGCCAAGTGCATCATTGTGGACGTTCTGCCTCTTTTCCTATGCTTTCAATGCAATTCCAGTCTACCTCCTGAAATCGGTTTCCTGCAATTCTGCCCCGCTTTCAAGTCCTCTTGGCAGCCTTACTTCAGTCTATTTTTGGACGATAGCTGTCATTTATAACTCTGCAGGTTTGTGAATTACAGTGCCCCTGAGCTCCTTTCTTCAACTCGCTTTCTTGTGACCTGGCCGCAACACTGCAGGATGGCTTCAGGCCCTAATCTGGTTCCGGTACGGCACGCTGAGCCTTTGGTTATTTCCTCTTCCTGGTGGGAAATGAGAGTTAAATTTGCCCGTCCAGACACCTCCAGCTAGCCTCTCATTGGTTCTCGCTATTCCTGTTCATCTTCCGCAGAAATTGCACACTGGGCCAAACAGGAGGTTAAAGGGACTGACTCTCCAAGTGGGGAGAGTGTTAGTAAAGCGTCTGGAATGTTGCACCCGAGTACCAGGGGAGGAAAACTGAGACATATTTGAACACGTCTCCCGATCACATGGTTGATCATACTCTAGGTTCCACATGCATGTTTTAGCTGAAGGAAGAATACCTTAAACCTGGGTAGTTGAAACCCGTGGAATGGGTACCATGCAATATGACTTCAAAGGGTCTTCATTTGCTCACCGAACCTCTCCAATCCTATCATTGCTGCGTTTATGCCCCTGTACACATGCTTGATTCTCTTTCGGAGACATAGCAATCCATAGGTTTTAAGATACTTACTAGTCAGGTACATTCTTAGGCATTTAATATGGGGTGTTGAGTCCATTTCGTTGAGCAAGGAGTAGCTCTTGTCTATTCCATATTTGGCTTAAGGAACTTTATCTGTGCTCATTTCAATCTCTGGTTTTATGCAGCACCCCAACTCACCTTTACCCTTAAGCAAGAATAAGTTGGTTTTCTAAATTTGAGACCC
Organism: Delphinus delphis; assembly: GCF_949987515.2. NCBI lineage: Eukaryota > Metazoa > Chordata > Mammalia > Artiodactyla > Delphinidae > Delphinus > Delphinus delphis. The sequence continues at coordinate 244,214 of NW_027192798.1, read as the reverse complement.
TGTTCTGTTCTGTAATTCAGTTCCTGTGTAGCCAAGTTTACATTCCGTGTATTACTGATATCTTATGATGTTTCTTTTTCTGTGTGACTTATTTCAGTTAGAATCATCATACCTGAATCCACTCATTGTGCTGCTAAGGGCCTGATGACACAGATTTCATTGCTGAGTGATATTGCTTTGTAAGTAAATACCACAACTTCTTTATCCATTTTTCACTTTCTGCGATGTTGAACTTGTACTGTAAACGAGGTTCTTGTAAACAGAGCCGTTCCAAACTTTGGGGTGGCTGTGTCTTTTTGATTTTAATTTCCCTAAGCTATAGGACCATAAGTGGAAGTGCCCTAGGTTCTGTTGCAATGTTTTTTAGATGTTTCAGGAAACACCATACACTTCTCCCGAGTGGTTGTTGGCAATTTACATCCCGCCCATCAGCATAACAAGGCTCCCAGTTCTCCATGGCCTGTCCTGCCTTTCTGGATTTTACACTTTTTTCAGATGGCCCTTTTGACCGGGGGGAAGTGAGTCTTCATTGTAGTGCAGATTTCCTTTGCAAGCTTGCTTGGTTGGCCAAAAAGGGCGTATGCGTTTTTTCCTGAATATATTCAGGAAAAAACGCATACGCCCTTTTTGGCCAAGTGCATCATTGTGGACGTTCTGCCTCTTTTCCTATGCTTTCAATGCAATTCCAGTCTACCTCCTGAAATCGGTTTCCTGCAATTCTGCCCCGCTTTCAAGTCCTCTTGGCAGCCTTACTTCAGTTTATTTTTGGACGATAGCTGTCATTTATAACTCTGCAGGTTTGTGAATTACAGTGCCCCTGAGCTGCTTTCTTCAACTCGCTTTCTTTTGAGCTGGCCGCAACACCGCAGGATGGCTTCAGGCCCTAATCTGGTTCCGGTACGGCACGCTAGCCTTTGTTTATTTCCTCTTCCTGGTGGGAAATGAGAGTTAAATTTGCCCGTCCAGACACCTCCAGCTAGCCTCTCATTGGTTCTCGCTATTCCTGTTCATCTTCCGCAGAAATTGCAAACTGGGCCAAACAGGAGGTTAAAGGCGCTGACTCTCCAAGTGGGGAGAGTGTTAGTAAAGCGTCTGGAATATTGCACCCGAGTACCAGGGGAGGAAAACTGAGACATATTTGAACACGTCTCCCGTTCACATGGTTGATCATACTTGGGTTCCACATGCATGTTTTTGCTGAAGGAAGAATACCTTAAACCTGGAGAGTTCAGACCCGTGTAATGGGTACCATGCAATGTGACTTCAAAGGGTCTTCATTTGCTCACCGAACCTCTCCAATCCTATCACTGCTGTGTTTATGCCCCTGTACACATGCTTGATTCTCTTTTGGAGACATAGCAATCCATAGGTTTTACGATACTTACTAGTCAGGTACATTCTTAGGCGTTTAATATGCGGTGTTGAGTCCATTTCGTTGAGCAAGGAGTAGCTCTTGTCTATTCCATATTTGACTTAAGGAACTTTATCTGTGCTCATTTCAATCTCTGGTTTTATGCAGCACCCCACCTCACCTTTATCCTTAAGCAAGCATAAGTTGGTTTTCTAAATTTGAGACCCTGTTCTGTTCTGTAATTCAGTTCCTGTGTAGCCAAGTTTACATTCCGTGTATTACTGATATCTTATGATGTTTCATTTTCTGTGTGACTTATTTCAGTTAGAATCATCGTACCTGAATCTACTCATTATGCTGCTACGGGCCTGATGACATAGATTTCATTGCTGAGTGATACTGCATTGTACGTAATTACGACAAGTTCTTTATCCATTTTTCACTTTCTGTGATGTTGAACTTGTACTGTAAACGAGGTTCTTGTAAACAGAGCCGTTCCAAACTTTGGGGTGGCTGTGTCTTTTTGATTTTAATTTCCCTAAGCTATAGGACCATAAGTGGAAGTGCCCTAGGCTCTGTTGCTTTGTTTTTTAGATGTTTCAGGAAACACCATACACTTCTCCCAAGTGTCTGTTGGCAATTTACATCCCGCGCATCAGCATAACAAGGCTCCCAGTTCTCAATGGCCTGTTGCCTTTCTGGATTTTACACTTTTTTCAGATGGCCCTTTTGACCGGGGGGAAGTGAGACTTCATTGTAGTGCAGATTTCTTTGCAAGCTTGCTTGGTTGGCCAAAAAGGGCGTATGTGTTTTTTCCTGAATATATTCAGGAAAAAACGCATACGCCCTTTTTGGCCAAGTGCATCATTGTGGACGTTCTGCCTCTTTTCCTATGCTTTCAATGCAATTCCAGTCTACCTCCTGAAATCGGTTTCCTGCAATTCTGGCCCGCTTTCAAGTCCTCTTGGCAGCCTTACTTCAGTCTATTTTTGGACGATAGCTGTCATTTATAACTCTGCAGGTTTGTGAATTACAGTGCCCCTGAGCTCCTTTCTTCAACTCGCTTTCTTGTGACCTGGCCGCAACACCGCAGGATGGCTTCAGGCCCTAATCTGGTTCCGGCCCGGCATGCTGAGCCTTTGGTTAATTCCTCTTCCTGGTGGGAAATGAGAGTTAAATTTGCCCGTCCAGACACCTCCAGCTAGCCTCTCATTGGTTCTCGCTATTCCTGTTCATCTTCCGCAGAAATTGCAAACTGGGCCAAACAGGAGGTTAAAGGGACTGACTCTCCAAGTGGGGAGAGTGTTAGTAAAGCGTCTGGAATGTTGCACCCGAGTACCAGGGGAGGAAAACTGAGACATATTTGAACACGTCTCCCGATCACATGGTTGATCATACTCTAGGTTCCACATGCATGTTTTAGCTGAAGGAAGAATACCTTAAACCTGGGTAGTTGAAACCCGTGGAATGGGTACCATGCAATATGACTTCAAAGGGTCTTCATTTGCTCACCGAACCTCTCCAATCCTATCACTGCTGCGTTTATGCCCCTGTACACATGCTTGATTCTCTTTTGGAGACATAGCAATCCATAGGTTTTAAGATACTTACTAGTCAGGTACATTCTTAGGCGTTTAATATGGGGTGTTGAGTCCATTTCGTTGAGCAAGGAGTAGCTCTTGTCTATTCCATATTTGGCTTAAGGAACTTTATCTGTGCTCATTTCAATCTCTGGTTTTATGCAGCACCCCAACTCACCTTTACCCTTAAGCAAGAATAAGTTGGTTTTCTAAATTTGAGACCCTGTTCTGTTCTGTAATTCAGTTCCTGTGTAGCCAAGTTTACATTCCGTGTATTACTGATATCTTATGATGTTTCTTTTTCTGTGTGACTTATTTCAGTTAGAATCATCATACCTGAATCCACTCATTGTGCTGCTAAGGGCCTGATGACACAGATTTCATTGCTGAGTGATATTGCTTTGTAAGTAAATACCACAACTTCTTTATCCATTTTTCACTTTCTGCGATGTTGAACTTGTACTGTAAACGAGGTTCTTGTAAACAGAGCCGTTCCAAACTTTGGGGTGGCTGTGTCTTTTTGATTTTAATTTCCCTAAGCTATAGGACCATAAGTGGAAGTGCCCTAGGTTCTGTTGCTTTGTTTTTTAGATGTTTCAGGAAACACCATACACTTCTCCCGAGTGGTTGTTGGCAATTTACATCCCGCCCATCAGCATAACAAGGCTCCCAGTTCTCCATGGCCTGTCCTGCCTTTCTGGATTTTACACTTTTTTCAGATGGCCCTTTTGACCGGGGGGAAGTGAGTCTTCATTGTAGTGCAGATTTCCTTTGCAAGCTTGCTTGGTTGGCCAAAAAGGGCGTATGCGTTTTTTCCTGAATATATTCAGGAAAAAACGCATACGCCCTTTTTGGCCAAGTGCATCATTGTGGACGTTCTGCCTCTTTTCCTATGCTTTCAATGCAATTCCAGTCTACCTCCTGAAATCGGTTTCCTGCAATTCTGCCCCGCTTTCAAGTCCTCTTGGCAGCCTTACTTCAGTTTATTTTTGGACGATAGCTGTCATTTATAACTCTGCAGGTTTGTGAATTACAGTGCCCCTGAGCTCCTTTCTTCAACTCGCTTTCTTTTGAGCTGGCCGCAACACCGCAGGATGGCTTCAGGCCCTAATCTGGTTCCGGTACGGCACGCTAGCCTTTGTTTATTTCCTCTTCCTGGTGGGAAATGAGAGTTAAATTTGCCCGTCCAGACACCTCCAGCTAGCCTCTCATTGGTTCTCGCTATTCCTGTTCATCTTCCGCAGAAATTGCAAACTGGGCCAAACAGGAGGTTAAAGGCGCTGACTCTCCAAGTGGGGAGAGTGTTAGTAAAGCGTCTGGAATATTGCACCCGAGTACCAGGGGAGGAAAACTGAGACATATTTGAACACGTCTCCCGTTCACATGGTTGATCATACTTGGGTTCCACATGCATGTTTTTGCTGAAGGAAGAATACCTTAAACCTGGAGAGTTCAGACCCGTGTAATGGGTACCATGCAATGTGACTTCAAAGGGTCTTCATTTGCTCACCGAACCTCTCCAATCCTATCACTGCTGTGTTTATGCCCCTGTACACATGCTTGATTCTCTTTTGGAGACATAGCAATCCATAGGTTTTACGATACTTACTAGTCAGGTACATTCTTAGGCGTTTAATATGCGGTGTTGAGTCCATTTCGTTGAGCAAGGAGTAGCTCTTGTCTATTCCATATTTGACTTAAGGAACTTTATCTGTGCTCATTTCAATCTCTGGTTTTATGCAGCACCCCACCTCACCTTTATCCTTAAGCAAGCATAAGTTGGTTTTCTAAATTTGAGACCCTGTTCTGTTCTGTAATTCAGTTCCTGTGTAGCCAAGTTTACATTCCGTGTATTACTGATATCTTATGATGTTTCATTTTCTGTGTGACTTATTTCAGTTAGAATCATCGTACCTGAATCTACTCATTATGCTGCTACGGGCCTGATGACATAGATTTCATTGCTGAGTGATACTGCATTGTACGTAATTACGACAAGTTCTTTATCCATTTTTCACTTTCTGTGATGTTGAACTTGTACTGTAAACGAGGTTCTTGTAAACAGAGCCGTTCCAAACTTTGGGGTGGCTGTGTCTTTTTGATTTTAATTTCCCTATGCTATAGGACCATAAGTGGAAGTGCCCTAGGCTCTGTTGCTTTGTTTTTTAGATGTTTCAGGAAACACCATACACTTCTCCCAAGTGTCTGTTGGCAATTTACATCCCGCCCATCAGCATAACAAGGCTCCCAGTTCTCAATGGCCTGTTGCCTTTCTGGATTTTACACTTTTTTCAGATGGCCCTTTTGACCGGGGGGAAGTGAGACTTCATTGTAGTGCAGATTTCTTTGCAAGCTTGCTTGGTTGGCCAAAAAGGGCGTATGCGTTTTTTCCTGAATATATTCAGGAAAAAACGCATACGCCCTTTTTGGCCAAGTGCATCATTGTGGACGTTCTGCCTCTTTTCCTATGCTTTCAATGCAATTCCAGTCTACCTCCTGAAATCGGTTTCCTGCAATTCTGCCCCGCTTTCAAGTCCTCTTGGCAGCCTTACTTCACTCTATTTTTGGACGATAGCTGTCATTTATAACTCTGCAGGTTTGTGAATTACAGTGCCCCTGAGCTCCTTTCTTCAACTCGCTTTCTTGTGACCTGGCCGCAACACCGCAGGATGGCTTCAGGCCCTAATGTGGTTCTGGCAACGGCACGCTGAGCCTTTGGTTAATTCCTCTTCCTGGTGGGAAATGAGAGTTAAATTTGCCCGTCCAGACACCTCCAGCTAGCCTCTCATTGGTTCTCGCTATTCCTGTTCATCTTCCGCAGAAATTGCAAACTGGGCCAAACAGGAGGTTAAAGGCGCTGACTCTCCAAGTGGGGAGAGTGTTAGTAAAGCGTCTGGAATGTTGCACCCGAGTACCAGGGGAGGAAAACTGAGACATATTTGAACACGTCTCCCGTTCACATGGTTGATCATACTTGGGTTCCACATGCATGTTTTAGCTGAAGGAAGAATACCTAAAACCTGGGTAGTTGAAACCCGTGGAATGGGTACCATGCAATATGACTTCAAAGGGTCTTCATTTGCTCACCGAACCTCTCCAATCCTATCACTGCTGCGTTTATGCCCCTGTACACATGCTTGATTCTCTTTCGGAGACATAGCAATCCATAGGTTTTAAGATACTTACTAGTCAGGTACATTCTTAGGCGTTTAATATGCGGTGTTGAGTCCATTTCGTTGAGCAAGGAGTAGCTCTTGTCTATTCCATATTTGGCTTAAGGAAGATTATCTGTGCTCATTTCAATCTCTGGTTTTATGCAGCAACCCAACTCACCTTTCCCCTTAAGCAAGCATAAGTTGGTTTTCTAAATTTGAGACCCTGTTCTGTTTTGGAATTCAGTTCCTGTGTAGCCAAGTTTACATTCCGTGTATTAGTGATATCTTATGATGTTTCTTTTTCTGTGTGACTTATTTCAGTTAGAATCATCGTACCTGAATCCACTCATTATGCTGCTACGGGCCTGATGACATAGATTTCATTGCTGAGTGATACTGCATTGTACGTAAGTACCACAAGTTCTTTATCCATTTTTCACTTTCTGTGATATTGAACTTGTACGGTAAACGAGGTTCTTGTAAACGGAGGCGTCCGAAACTTTGGGGTGGCTGTGTCTTTTTGATTTTAATTTCCCTAAGCTATAGGACCATAAGTGGCAGTGCCCTAGGCTCTGTTGCTTTGTTTTTTAGATGTTTCAGGAAACACCATACACTTCTCCCGAGTGTCTGTTGGCAATTTACATCCCGCCCATCAGCATAACAAGGCTCCCAGTTCTCCATGGCCTGTCCTGCCTTTCTGGATTTTACACTTTTTTCAGATGGCCCTTTTGACCGGGGGGAAGTGAGACTTCATTGTAGTGCAGATTTCCTTTGCAAGCTTGCTTGGTTGGCCAAAAAGGGCATATGCGTTTTTTCCTGAATATATTCAGGAATAATTTGCCCGTCCAGACACCTCCAGCTAGCCTCTCATTGGTTCTCGCTATTCCTGTTCATCTTCCGCAGAAATTGCAAACTGGGCCAAACAGGAGGTTAAAGGCGCTGACTCTCCAAGTGGGGAGAGTGTTAGTAAAGCGTCTGGAATGTTGCACCCGAGTACCAGGGGAGGAAAACTGAGACATATTTGAACACGTCTCCCGTTCACATGGTTGATCATACTTGGGTTCCACATGCATGTTTTAGCTGAAGGAAGAATACCTTAAACCTGGAGAGTTGAGACCCGTGGAATGGGTACCATGCAATATGACTTCAAAGGGTCTTCATTTGCTCACCGAACCTCTCCAATCCTATCACTGCTGCGTTTATGCCCCTGTACACATGCTTGATTCTCTTTTGGAGACATAGCAATCCATAGGTTTTACGATACTTACTAGTCAGGTACATTCTTAGGCGTTTAATATGCGGTGTTGAGTCCATTTCGTTGAGCAAGGAGTAGCTCTTGTCTATTCCATATTTGACTGAAGGAACTTTATCTGTGCTCATTTCAATCTCTGGTTTTATGCAGCACCCCAACTCACCTTTCCCCTTAAGCAAGCATAAGTTGGTTTTCTAAATTTGAGACCCTGTTCTGTTCTGTAATTCAGTTCCTGTGTAGCCAAGTTTACATTCCGTGTATTACTGATATCTTATGATGTTTCTTTTTCTGTGTGACTTATTTCAGTTAGAATCATCATACCTGAATCCACTCATTGTGATGCTAAGGGCCTGATGACATAGATTTCATTGCTGAGTGATATTGCTTTGTAAGTAAATACCACAACTTCTTTATCCATTTTTCACTTTCTGCGATGTTGAACTTGTACTGTAAACGAGGTTCTTGTAAACAGAGGCGTCCCAAACTTTGGGGTGGCTGTGTCTTTTTGATTTTAATTTCCCTAAGCTATAGGACCATAAGTGGCAGTGCCCTAGGCTCTGTTGCTTTGTTTTTTAGATGTTTCAGGAAACACCATACACTTCTCCCGAATGTCTGTTGGCAATTTACATCCCGCCCATCAGCATAACAAGGCTCCAATTCTCCATGGCCTGTCCTGCCTTTCTGGATTTTACACTTTTTTCAGATGGCCCTTTTGACCGGGGGGAAGTGAGACTTCATTGTAGTGCAGATTTCCTTTGCAAGCTTGCTTGGTTGGCCAAAAAGGGCGTATGCGTTTTTTCCTGAATATATTCAGGAAAAAACGCATACGCCCTTTTTGGCCAAGTGCATCATTGTGGACGTTCTGCCTCTTTTCCTATGCTTTCAATGCAATTCCAGTCTACCTCCTGAAATCGGTTTCCTGCAATTCTGCCCCGCTTTCAAGTCCTCTTGGCAGCCTTACTTCAGTCTATTTTTGGACGATAGCTGTCATTTATAACTCTGCAGGTTTGTGAATTACAGTGCCCCTGAGCTCCTTTCTTCAACTCGCTTTCTTGTGACCTGGCCGCAACACCGCAGGATGGCTTCAGGCCCTAATCTGGTTCCGGCACGGCACGCTGAGCCTTTGGTTAATTCCTCTTCCTGGTGGGAAATGAGAGTTAAATTTGCCCGTCCAGACACCTCCAGCTAGCCTCTCATTGGTTCTCGCTATTCCTGTTCATCTTCCGCAGAAATTGCAAACTGGGCCAAACAGGAGGTTAAAGGCGCTGACTCTGCAAGTGGGGAGAGTGTTAGTAAAGCGTCTGGAATGTTGCACCCGAGTACCAGGGGAGGAAAACTGAGACATATTTGAACACGTCTCCCGAACACATGGTTGATCATACTCTAGGTTCCACATGCATGTTTTAGCTGAAGGAAGAATACCTTGAACCTGGGTAGTTGAAACCCGTGGAATGGGTACCATGCAATATGACTTCAAAGGGTCTTCATTTGCTCACCGAACCTCTCCAATCCTATCACTGCTGCGTTTATGCCCCTGTACACATGCTTGATTCTCTTTCGGAGACATAGCAATCCATAGGTTTTAAGATACTTACAAGTCAGGTACATTCTTAGGCGTTTAATATGCGGTGTTGAGTCCATTTCGTTGAGCAAGGAGTAGCTCTTGTCTATTCCATATTTGGCTTAAGGAACTTTATCTGTGCTCATTTCAATCTCTGATTTTATGCAGCACCACAACTCACCTTTACCCTTAAGCAAGCATAACTTGTTTTTCTAAATTTGAGACACTGTTCTGTTCTGTAATTCAGTTCCTGTGTAGCCAAGGTTCCATTCCGTGTATTACTGATATCTTATGATGTTTCTTTTTCTGTGTGACTTATTTCAGTTAGAATCATCATACCTGAATCCACTCATTGTGCTGCTAAGGGCCTGATGACATAGATTTCATTGCTGAGTGATATTGCTTTGTAAGTGAATACCACAACTTCTTTATCCATTTTTCACTTTCTGCGATGTTGAACTTGTACTGTAAAGGAGGTTCTTGTAAACAGAGCCGTTCCAAACTTTGGGGTGGCTGTGTCTTTTTGATTTTAATTTCCCTAAGCTATAGGACCATAAGTGGAAGTGCCCTAGGCTCTGTTGCTTTGTTTTTTAGATGTTTCAGGAAACACCATACACTTCTCCCAAGTGTCTGTTGGCAATTTACATCCCACGCATCAGCATAACAAGGCTCCCAGTTCTCAATGGCCTGTTGCCTTTCTGGATTTTACACTTTTTTCAGATGGCCCTTTTGACCGGGGGGAAGTGAGACTTCATTGTAGTGCAGATTTCCTTTGCAAGCTTGCTTGGTTGGCCAAAAAGGGCGTATGCGTTTTTTCCTGAATATATTCAGGAAAAAACGCATACGCCCTTTTTGGCCAAGTGCATCATTGTGGACGTTCTGCCTCTTTTCCTATGCTTTCAATGCAATTCCAGTCTACCTCCTGAAATCGGTTTCCTGCAATTCTGCCCCGCTTTCAAGTCCTCTTGGCAGCCTTACTTCAGTCTATTTTTGGACGATAGCTGTCATTTATAACTCTGCAGGTTTGTGAATTACAGTGCCCCTGAGATCCTTTCTTCAACTCGCTTTCTTGTGACCTGGCCGCAACACTGCAGGATGGCTTCAGGCCCTAATCTGGTTCCGGTACGGCACGCTGAGCCTTTGGTTATTTCCTCTTCCTGGTGGGAAATGAGAGTTAAATTTGCCCGTCCAGACACCTCCAGCTAGCCTCTCATTGGTTCTCGCTATTCCTGTTCATCTTCCGCAGAAATTGCACACTGGGCCAAACAGGAGGTTAAAGGGACTGACTCTCCAAGTGGGGAGAGTGTTAGTAAAGCGTCTGGAATGTTGCACCCGAGTACCAGGGGAGGAAAACTGAGACATATTTGAACACGTCTCCCGATCACATGGTTGATCATACTCTAGGTTCCACATGCATGTTTTAGCTGAAGGAAGAATACCTTAAACCTGGGTAGTTGAAACCCTTGGAATGGGTACCATGCAATATGACTTCAAAGGGTCTTCATTTGCTCACCGAACCTCTCCAATCCTATCATTGCTGCGTTTATGCCCCTGTACACATGCTTGATTCTCTTTCGGAGACATAGCAATCCATAGGTTTTAAGATACTTACTAGTCAGGTACATTCTTAGGCATTTAATATGGGGTGTTGAGTCCATTTCGTTGAGCAAGGAGTAGCTCTTGTCTATTCCATATTTGGCTTAAGGAACTTTATCTGTGCTCATTTCAATCTCTGGTTTTATGCAGCACCCCAACTCACCTTTACTCTTAAGCAAGAATAAGTTGGTTTTCTAAATTTGAGACCCTGTTCTGTTCTGTAATTCAGTTCCTGTGTAGCCAAGTTTACATTCCGTGTATTACTGATATCTTATGATGTTTCTTTTTCTGTGTGACTTATTTCAGTTAGAATCATCATACCTGAATCCACTCATTGTGCTGCTAAGGGCCTGATGACACAGATTTCATTGCTGAGTGATATTGCTTTGTAAGTAAATACCACAACTTCTTTATCCATTTTTCACTTTCTGCGATGTTGAACTTGTACTGTAAACGAGGTTCTTGTAAACAGAGCCGTTCCAAACTTTGGGGTGGCTGTGTCTTTTTGATTTTAATTTCCCTAAGCTATAGGACCATAAGTGGAAGTGCCCTAGGTTCTGTTGCTTTGTTTTTTAGATGTTTCAGGAAACACCATACACTTCTCCCGAGTGGTTGTTGGCAATTTACATCCCGCCCATCAGCATAACAAGGCTCCCAGTTCTCCATGGCCTGTCCTGCCTTTCTGGATTTTACACTTTTTTCAGATGGCCCTTTTGACCGGGGGGAAGTGAGTCTTCATTGTAGTGCAGATTTCCTTTGCAAGCTTGCTTGGTTGGCCAAAAAGGGCGTATGCGTTTTTTCCTGAATATATTCAGGAAAAAACGCATACGCCCTTTTTGGCCAAGTGCATCATTGTGGACGTTCTGCCTCTTTTCCTATGCTTTCAATGCAATTCCAGTCTACCTCCTGAAATCGGTTTCCTGCAATTCTGCCCCGCTTTCAAGTCCTCTTGGCAGCCTTACTTCAGTTTATTTTTGGACGATAGCTGTCATTTATAACTCTGCAGGTTTGTGAATTACAGTGCCCCTGAGCTCCTTTCTTCAACTCGCTTTCTTTTGAGCTGGCCGCAACACCGCAGGATGGCTTCAGGCCCTAATCTGGTTCCGGTACGGCACGCTAGCCTTTGTTTATTTCCTCTTCCTGGTGGGAAATGAGAGTTAAATTTGCCCGTCCAGACACCTCCAGCTAGCCTCTCATTGGTTCTCGCTATTCCTGTTCATCTTCCGCAGAAATTGCAAACTGGGCCAAACAGGAGGTTAAAGGCGCTGACTCTCCAAGTGGGGAGAGTGTTAGTAAAGCGTCTGGAATATTGCACCCGAGTACCAGGGGAGGAAAACTGAGACATATTTGAACACGTCTCCCGTTCACATGGTTGATCATACTTGGGTTCCACATGCATGTTTTTGCTGAAGGAAGAATACCTTAAACCTGGAGAGTTCAGACCCGTGTAATGGGTACCATGCAATGTGACTTCAAAGGGTCTTCATTTGCTCACCGAACCTCTCCAATCCTATCACTGCTGTGTTTATGCCCCTGTACACATGCTTGATTCTCTTTTGGAGACATAGCAATCCATAGGTTTTACGATACTTACTAGTCAGGTACATTCTTAGGCGTTTAATATGCGGTGTTGAGTCCATTTCGTTGAGCAAGGAGTAGCTCTTGTCTATTCCATATTTGACTTAAGGAACTTTATCTGTGCTCATTTCAATCTCTGGTTTTATGCAGCACCCCACCTCACCTTTATCCTTAAGCAAGCATAAGTTGGTTTTCTAAATTTGAGACCCTGTTCTGTTCTGTAATTCAGTTCCTGTGTAGCCAAGTTTACATTCCGTGTATTACTGATATCTTATGATGTTTCATTTTCTGTGTGACTTATTTCAGTTAGAATCATCGTACCTGAATCTACTCATTATGCTGCTACGGGCCTGATGACATAGATTTCATTGCTGAGTGATACTGCATTGTACGTAATTACGACAAGTTCTTTATCCATTTTTCACTTTCTGTGATGTTGAACTTGTACTGTAAACGAGGTTCTTGTAAACAGAGCCGTTCCAAACTTTGGGGTGGCTGTGTCTTTTTGATTTTAATTTCCCTAAGCTATAGGACCATAAGTGGAAGTGCCCTAGGCTCTGTTGCTTTGTTTTTTAGATGTTTCAGGAAACACCATACACTTCTCCCAAGTGTCTGTTGGCAATTTACATCCCGCCCATCAGCATAACAAGGCTCCCAGTTCTCAATGGCCTGTTGCCTTTCTGGATTTTACACTTTTTTCAGATGGCCCTTTTGACCGGGGGGAAGTGAGACTTCATTGTAGTGCAGATTTCTTTGCAAGCTTGCTTGGTTGGCCAAAAAGGGCGTATGCGTTTTTTCCTGAATATATTCAGGAAAAAACGCATACGCCCTTTTTGGCCAAGTGCATCATTGTGGACGTTCTGCCTCTTTTCCTATGCTTTCAATGCAATTCCAGTCTACCTCCTGAAATCGGTTTCCTGCAATTCTGCCCCGCTTTCAAGTCCTCTTGGCAGCCTTACTTCACTCTATTTTTGGACGATAGCTGTCATTTATAACTCTGCAGGTTTGTGAATTACAGTGCCCCTGAGCTCCTTTCTTCAACTCGCTTTCTTGTGACCTGGCCGCAACACCGCAGGATGGCTTCAGGCCCTAATGTGGTTCTGGCAACGGCACGCTGAGCCTTTGGTTAATTCCTCTTCCTGGTGGGAAATGAGAGTTAAATTTGCCCGTCCAGACACCTCCAGCTAGCCTCTCATTGGTTCTCGCTATTCCTGTTCATCTTCCGCAGAAATTGCAAACTGGGCCAAACAGGAGGTTAAAGGCGCTGACTCTCCAAGTGGGGAGAGTGTTAGTAAAGCGTCTGGAATGTTGCACCCGAGTACCAGGGGAGGAAAACTGAGACATATTTGAACACGTCTCCCGTTCACATGGTTGATCATACTTGGGTTCCACATGCATGTTTTAGCTGAAGGAAGAATACCTAAAACCTGGGTAGTTGAAACCCGTGGAATGGGTACCATGCAATATGACTTCAAAGGGTCTTCATTTGCTCACCGAACCTCTCCAATCCTATCACTGCTGCGTTTATGCCCCTGTACACATGCTTGATTCTCTTTCGGAGACATAGCAATCCATAGGTTTTAAGATACTTACTAGTCAGGTACATTCTTAGGCGTTTAATATGCGGTGTTGAGTCCATTTCGTTGAGCAAGGAGTAGCTCTTGTCTATTCCATATTTGGCTTAAGGAAGATTATCTGTGCTCATTTCAATCTCTGGTTTTATGCAGCAACCCAACTCACCTTTCCCCTTAAGCAAGCATAAGTTGGTTTTCTAAATTTGAGACCCTGTTCTGTTTTGGAATTCAGTTCCTGTGTAGCCAAGTTTACATTCCGTGTATTAGTGATATCTTATGATGTTTCTTTTTCTGTGTGACTTATTTCAGTTAGAATCATCGTACCTGAATCCACTCATTATGCTGCTACGGGCCTGATGACATAGATTTCATTGCTGAGTGATACTGCATTGTACGTAAGTACCACAAGTTCTTTATCCATTTTTCACTTTCTGTGATATTGAACTTGTACGGTAAACGAGGTTCTTGTAAACGGAGGCGTCCGAAACTTTGGGGTGGCTGTGTCTTTTTGATTTTAATTTCCCTAAGCTATAGGACCATAAGTGGCAGTGCCCTAGGCTCTGTTGCTTTGTTTTTTAGATGTTTCAGGAAACACCATACACTTCTCCCGAGTGTCTGTTGGCAATTTACATCCCGCCCATCAGCATAACAAGGCTCCCAGTTCTCCATGGCCTGTCCTGCCTTTCTGGATTTTACACTTTTTTCAGATGGCCCTTTTGACCGGGGGGAAGTGAGACTTCATTGTAGTGCAGATTTCCTTTGCAAGCTTGCTTGGTTGGCCAAAAAGGGCGTATGCGTTTTTTCCTGAATATATTCAGGAATAATTTGCCCGTCCAGACACCTCCAGCTAGCCTCTCATTGGTTCTCGCTATTCCTGTTCATCTTCCGCAGAAATTGCAAACTGGGCCAAACAGGAGGTTAAAGGCGCTGACTCTCCAAGTGGGGAGAGTGTTAGTAAAGCGTCTGGAATGTTGCACCCGAGTACCAGGGGAGGAAAACTGAGACATATTTGAACACGTCTCCCGTTCACATGGTTGATCATACTTGGGTTCCACATGCATGTTTTAGCTGAAGGAAGAATACCTTAAACCTGGAGAGTTGAGACCCGTGGAATGGGTACCATGCAATATGACTTCAAAGGGTCTTCATTTGCTCACCGAACCTCTCCAATCCTATCACTGCTGCGTTTATGCCCCTGTACACATGCTTGATTCTCTTTTGGAGACATAGCAATCCATAGGTTTTACGATACTTACTAGTCAGGTACATTCTTAGGCGTTTAATATGCGGTGTTGAGTCCATTTCGTTGAGCAAGGAGTAGCTCTTGTCTATTCCATATTTGACTGAAGGAACTTTATCTGTGCTCATTTCAATCTCTGGTTTTATGCAGCACCCCAACTCACCTTTCCCCTTAAGCAAGTATAAGTTGGTTTTCTAAATTTGAGACCCTGTTCTGTTCTGTAATTCAGTTCCTGTGTAGCCAAGTTTACATTCCGTGTATTACTGATATCTTATGATGTTTCTTTTTCTGTGTGACTTATTTCAGTTAGAATCATCGTACCTGAATCCACTCATTATGCTGCTACGGGCCTGATGACATAGATTTCATTGCTGAGTGATATTGCTTTGTAAGTAAATACCACAACTTCTTTATCCATTTTTCACTTTCTGCGATGTTGAACTTGTACTGTAAACGAGGTTCTTGTAAACAGAGGCGTCCCAAACTTTGGGGTGGCTGTGTCTTTTTGATTTTAATTTCCCTAAGCTATAGGACCATAAGTGGCAGTGCCCTAGGCTCTGTTGCTTTGTTTTTTAGATGTTTCAGGAAACACCATACACTTCTCCCGAATGTCTGTTGGCAATTTACATCCCGCCCATCAGCATAACAAGGCTCCCAGTTCTCCATGGCCTGTCCTGCCTTTCTGGATTTTACACTTTTTTCAGATGGCCCTTTTGACCGGGGGGAAGTGAGACTTCATTGTAGTGCAGATTTCCTTTGCAAGCTTGCTTGGTTGGCCAAAAAGGGCGTATGCGTTTTTTCCTGAATATATTCAGGAAAAAACGCATACGCCCTTTTTGGCCAAGTGCATCATTGTGGACGTTCTGCCTCTTTTCCTATGCTTTCAATGCAATTCCAGTCTACCTCCTGAAATCGGTTTCCTGCAATTCTGCCCCGCTTTCAAGTCCTCTTGGCAGCCTTACTTCACTCTATTTTTGGACGATAGCTGTCATTTATAACTCTGCAGGTTTGTGAATTACAGTGCCCCTGAGCTCCTTTCTTCAACTCGCTTTCTTGTGACCTGGCCGCAACACCGCAGGATGGCTTCAGGCCCTAATCTGGTTCCGGCCCGGCATGCTGAGCCTTTGGTTAATTCCTCTTCCTGGTGGGAAATGAGAGTTAAATTTGCCCGTCCAGACACCTCCAGCTAGCCTCTCATTGGTTCTCGCTATTCCTGTTCATCTTCCGCAGAAATTGCAAACTGGGCCAAACAGGAGGTTAAAGGGACTGACTCTCCAAGTGGGGAGAGTGTTAGTAAAGCGTCTGGAATGTTGCACCCGAGTACCAGGGGAGGAAAACTGAGACATATTTGAACACGTCTCCCGATCACATGGTTGATCATACTCTAGGTTCCACATGCATGTTTTAGCTGAAGGAAGAATACCTTAAACCTGGGTAGTTGAAACCCGTGGAATGGGTACCATGCAATATGACTTCAAAGGGTCTTCATTTGTCACCGAACCTCTCCAATCCTATCACTGCTGCGTTTATGCCCCTGTACACATGCTTGATTCTCTTTCGGAGACATAGCAATCCATAAGTTTTAAGATACTTACTAGTCAGGTACATTCTTAGGCATTTAATATGGGGTGTTGAGTCCATTTTGTTGAGCAAGGAGTAGCTCTTGTCTATTCCATATTTGGCTGAAGGAACTTTATCTGTGCTCATTTCAATCTCTGGTTTTATGCAGCACCCCAACTCACCTTTCCCTTAAGCAAGCATAAGTTGCTTTTCTAAATTTGAGACCCTGTTCTGTTCTGTAATTCAGTTCCTGTGTAGCCAAGTTTACATTCCGTGTATTACTGATATCTTATGATGTTTCTTTTTCTGTGTGACTTATTTCAGTTAGAATCATCATACCTGAATCCACTCATTGTGATGCTAAGGGCCTGATGACATAGATTTCATTGCTGAGTGATATTGCTTTGTAAGTAAATACCACAACTTCTTTATCCATTTTTCACTTTCTGCGATGTTGAACTTGTACTGTAAACGAGGTTCTTGTAAACAGAGGCGTCCCAAACTTTGGGGTGGCTGTGTCTTTTTGATTTTAATTTCCCTAAGCTATAGGACCATAAGTGGCAGTGCCCTAGGCTCTGTTGCTTTGTTTTTTAGATGTTTCAGGAAACACTATACACTTCTCCCCAGTGGCTGTTGGCAATTTACATCCCGCCCATCAGCATAACAAGGCTCCCAGTTCTCCATGGCCTGTCCTGCCTTTCTGGATTTTACACTTTTTTCAGATGGCCCTTTTGACCGGGCGGAAGTGAGACTTCATTGTAGTGCAGATTTCCTTTGCAAGCCTGCTTGGTTGGCCAAAAAGGGCGTATGCGTTTTTTCCTGAATATATTCAGGAAAAAACGCATACGCCCTTTTTGGCCAAGTGCATCATTGTGGACGTTCTGCCTCTTTTCCTATGCTTTCAATGCAATTCCAGTCTACCTCCTGAAATCGGTTTCCTGCAATTCTGCCCCGCTTTCAAGTCCTCTTGGCAGCCTTACTTCAGTCTATTTTTGGACGATAGCTGTCATTTATAACTCTGCAGGTTTGTGAATTACAGTGCCCCTGAGCTCCTTTCTTCAACTCGCTTTCTTGTGACCTGGCCGCAACACTGCAGGATGGCTTCAGGCCCTAATCTGGTTCCGGTACGGCACGCTAGCCTTTGTTTATTTCCTCTTCCTGGTGGGAAATGAGAGTTAAATTTGCCCGTCCAGACACCTCCAGCTAGCCTCTCATTGGTTCTCGCTATTCCTGTTCATCTTCCGCAGAAATTGCAAACTGGGCCAAACAGGAGGTTAAAGGCGCTGACTCTCCAAGTGGGGAGAGTGTTAGTAAAGCGTCTGGAATATTGCACCCGAGTACCAGGGGAGGAAAACTGAGACATATTTGAACACGTCTCCCGTTCACATGGTTGATCATACTTGGGTTCCACATGCATGTTTTTGCTGAAGGAAGAATACCTTAAACCTGGAGAGTTCAGACCCGTGTAATGGGTACCATGCAATGTGACTTCAAAGGGTCTTCATTTGCTCACCGAACCTCTCCAATCCTATCACTGCTGTGTTTATGCCCCTGTACACATGCTTGATTCTCTTTTGGAGACATAGCAATCCATAGGTTTTACGATACTTACTAGTCAGGTACATTCTTAGGCGTTTAATATGCGGTGTTGAGTCCATTTCGTTGAGCAAGGAGTAGCTCTTGTCTATTCCATATTTGACTTAAGGAACTTTATCTGTGCTCATTTCAATCTCTGGTTTTATGCAGCACCCCACCTCACCTTTATCCTTAAGCAAGCATAAGTTGGTTTTCTAAATTTGAGACCCTGTTCTGTTCTGTAATTCAGTTCCTGTGTAGCCAAGTTTACATTCCGTGTATTACTGATATCTTATGATGTTTCATTTTCTGTGTGACTTATTTCAGTTAGAATCATCGTACCTGAATCTACTCATTATGCTGCTACGGGCCTGATGACATAGATTTCATTGCTGAGTGATACTGCATTGTACGTATGTACCACAAGTTCTTTATCCATTTTTCACTTTCTGTGATGTTGAACTTGTACTGTAAACGAGGTTCTTGTAAACAGAGCCGTTCCAAACTTTGGGGTGGCTGTGTCTTTTTGATTTTAATTTCCCTAAGCTATAGGACCATAAGTGGAAGTGCCCTAGGCTCTGTTGCTTTGTTTTTTAGATGTTTCAGGAAACACCATACACTTCTCCCAAGTGTCTGTTGGCAATTTACATCCCGCCCATCAGCATAACAAGGCTCCCAGTTCTCAATGGCCTGTTGCCTTTCTGGATTTTACACTTTTTTCAGATGGCCCTTTTGACCGGGGGGAAGTGAGACTTCATTGTAGTGCAGATTTCTTTGCAAGCTTGCTTGGTTGGCCAAAAAGGGCGTATGCGTTTTTTCCTGAATATATTCAGGAAAAAACGCATACGCCCTTTTTGGCCAAGTGCATCATTGTGGACGTTCTGCCTCTTTTCCTATGCTTTCAATGCAATTCCAGTCTACCTCCTGAAATCGGTTTCCTGCAATTCTGCCCCGCTTTCAAGTCCTCTTGGCAGCCTTACTTCACTCTATTTTTGGACGATAGCTGTCATTTATAACTCTGCAGGTTTGTGAATTACAGTGCCCCTGAGCTCCTTTCTTCAACTCGCTTTCTTGTGACCTGGCCGCAACACCGCAGGATGGCTTCAGGCCCTAATGTGGTTCTGGCAACGGCACGCTGAGCCTTTGGTTAATTCCTCTTCCTGGTGGGAAATGAGAGTTAAATTTGCCCGTCCAGACACCTCCAGCTAGCCTCTCATTGGTTCTCGCTATTCCTGTTCATCTTCCGCAGAAATTGCAAACTGGGCCAAACAGGAGGTTAAAGGCGCTGACTCTCCAAGTGGGGAGAGTGTTAGTAAAGCGTCTGGAATGTTGCACCCGAGTACCAGGGGAGGAAAACTGAGACATATTTGAACACGTCTCCCGTTCACATGGTTGATCATACTTGGGTTCCACATGCATGTTTTAGCTGAAGGAAGAATACCTAAAACCTGGGTAGTTGAAACCCGTGGAATGGGTACCATGCAATATGACTTCAAAGTGTCTTCATTTGCTCACCGAACCTCTCCAATCCTATCACTGCTGCGTTTATGCCCCTGTACACATGCTTGATTCTCTTTCGGAGACATAGCAATCCATAGGTTTTAAGATACTTACTAGTCAGGTACATTCTTAGGCGTTTAATATGCGGTGTTGAGTCCCTTTCATTGAGCAAGGAGTAGCTCTTGTCTATTCCATATTTGGCTTAAGGAAGATTATCTGTGCTCATTTCAATCTCTGGTTTTATGCAGCAACCCAACTCACCTTTCCCCTTAAGCAAGCATAAGTTGGTTTTCTAAATTTGAGACCCTGTTCTGTTTTGGAATTCAGTTCCTGTGTAGCCAAGTTTACATTCCGTGTATTAGTGATATCTTATGATGTTTCTTTTTCTGTGTGACTTATTTCAGTTAGAATCATCATACCTGAATCCACTCATTATGCTGCTACGGGCCTGATGACATAGATTTCTTTGCTGAATGATACTGCATTGTACGTAAGTACCACAAGTTCTTTATCCATTTTTCACTTTCTGTGATATTGAACTTGTACGGTAAACGAGGTTCTTGTAAACGGAGGCGTCCGAAACTTTGGGGTGGCTGTGTCTTTTTGATTTTAATTTCCCTAAGCTATAGGACCATAAGTGGCAGTGCCCTAGGCTCTGTTGCTTTGTTTTTTAGATGTTTCAGGAAACACCATACACTTCTCCCGAGTGTCTGTTGGCAATTTACATCCCGCCCATCAGCATAACAAGGCTCCCAGTTCTCCATGGCCTGTCCTGCCTTTCTGGATTTTACACTTTTTTCAGATGGCCCTTTTGACCGGGGGGAAGTGAGACTTCATTGTAGTGCAGATTTCCTTTGCAAGCTTGCTTGGTTGGCCAAAAAGGGCGTATGCGTTTTTTCCTGAATATATTCAGGAATAATTTGCCCGTCCAGACACCTCCAGCTAGCCTCTCATTGGTTCTCGCTATTCCTGTTCATCTTCCGCAGAAATTGCAAACTGGGCCAAACAGGAGGTTAAAGGCGCTGACTCTCCAAGTGGGGAGAGTGTTAGTAAAGCGTCTGGAATGTTGCACCCGAGTACCAGGGGAGGAAAACTGAGACATATTTGAACACGTCTCCCGATCACATGGTTGATCATACTCTAGGTTCCACATGCATGTTTTAGCTGAAGGAAGAATACCTTAAACCTGGGTAGTTGAAACCCGTGGAATGGGTACCATGCAATATGACTTCAAAGGGTCTTCATTTGTCACCGAACCTCTCCAATCCTATCACTGCTGCGTTTATGCCCCTGTACACATGCTTGATTCTCTTTCGGAGACATAGCAATCCATAGGTTTTAAGATACTTACTAGTCAGGTACATTCTTAGGCATTTAATATGGGGTGTTGAGTCCATTTTGTTGAGCAAGGAGTAGATCTTGTCTATTCCATATTTGGCTTAAGGAACTTTATCTGTGTTCATTTCAATCTCTGGTTTTATGCAGCACCCCAACTCACCTTTCCCTTAAGCAAGCATAAGTTGCTTTTCTAAATTTGAGACCCTGTTCTGTTCTGTAATTCAGTTCCTGTGTAGCCAAGTTTACATTCCGTGTATTACTGATATCTTATGATGTTTCTTTTTCTGTGTGACTTATTTCAGTTAGAATCATCATACCTGAATCCACTCATTGTGATGCTAAGGGCCTGATGACATAGATTTCATTGCTGAGTGATATTGCTTTGTAAGTAAATACCACAACTTCTTTATCCATTTTTCACTTTCTGCGATGTTGAACTTGTACTGTAAACGAGGTTCTTGTAAACAGAGGCGTCCCAAACTTTGGGGTGGCTGTGTCTTTTTGATTTTAATTTCCCTAAGCTATAGGACCATAAGTGGCAGTGCCCTAGGCTCTGTTGCTTTGTTTTTTAGATGTTTCAGGAAACACTATACACTTCTCCCCAGTGGCTGTTGGCAATTTACATCCCGCCCATCAGCATAACAAGGCTCCCAGTTCTCCATGGCCTGTCCTGCCTTTCTGGATTTTACACTTTTTTCAGATGGCCCTTTTGACCGGGCGGAAGTGAGACTTCATTGTAGTGCAGATTTCCTTTGCAAGCCTGCTTGGTTGGCCAAAAAGGGCGTATGCGTTTTTTCCTGAATATATTCAGGAAAAAACGCATACGCCCTTTTTGGCCAAGTGCATCATTGTGGACGTTCTGCCTCTTTTCCTATGCTTTCAATGCAATTCCAGTCTACCTCCTGAAATCGGTTTCCTGCAATTCTGCCCCGCTTTCAAGTCCTCTTGGCAGCCTTACTTCAGTCTATTTTTGGACGATAGCTGTCATTTATAACTCTGCAGGTTTGTGAATTACAGTGCCCCTGAGCTCCTTTCTTCAACTCGCTTTCTTGTGACCTGGCCGCAACACCGCAGGATGGCTTCAGGCCCTAATCTGGTTCCGGCACGGCACGCTGAGCCTTTGGTTAATTCCTCTTCCTGGTGGGAAATGAGAGTTAAATTTGCCCGTCCAGACACCTCCAGCTAGCCTCTCATTGGTTCTCGCTATTCCTGTTCATCTTCCGCAGAAATTGCAAACTGTGCCAAACAGGAGGTTAAAGGCGCTGACTCTGCAAGTGGGGAGAGTGTTAGTAAAGCGTCTGGAATGTTGCACCCGAGTACCAGGGGAGGAAAACTGAGACATATTTGAACATGTCTCCCGAACACATGGTTGATCATACTCTAGGTTCCACATGCATGTTTTAGCTGAAGGAAGAATACCTTAAACCTGGGTAGTTGAAACCCGTGGAATGGGTACCATGCAATATGACTTCAAAGGGTCTTCATTTGCTCACCGAACCTCTCCAATCCTATCACTGCTGCGTTTATGCCCCTGTACACATGCTTGATTCTCTTTCGGAGACATAGCAATCCATAGGTTTTAAGATACTTACAAGTCAGGTACATTCTTAGGCGTTTAATATGCGGTGTTGAGTCCATTTCGTTGAGCAAGGAGTAGCTCTTGTCTATTCCATATTTGGCTTAAGGAACTTTATCTGTGCTCATTTCAATCTCTGATTTTATGCAGCACCCCAACTCACCTTTACCCTTAAGCAAGCATAACTTGTTTTTCTAAATTTGAGACACTGTTCTGTTCTGTAATTCAGTTCCTGTGTAGCCAAGGTTCCATTCCGTGTATTACTGATATCTTATGATGTTTCTTTTTCTGTGTGACTTATTTCAGTTAGAATCATCATACCTGAATCCACTCATTGTGCTGCTAAGGGCCTGATGACATAGATTTCATTGCTGAGTGATATTGCTTTGTAAGTGAATACCGCAACTTCTTTATCCATTTTTCACTTTCTGCGATGTTGAACTTGTACTGTAAAGGAGGTTCTTGTAAACAGAGCCGTTCCAAACTTTGGGGTGGCTGTGTCTTTTTGATTTTAATTTCCCTAAGCTATAGGACCATAAGTGGAAGTGCCCTAGGCTCTGTTGCTTTGTTTTTTAGATGTTTCAGGAAACACCATACACTTCTCCCAAGTGTCTGTTGGCAATTTACATCCCGCGCATCAGCATAACAAGGCTCCCAGTTCTCAATGGCCTGTTGCCTTTCTGGATTTTACACTTTTTTCAGATGGCCCTTTTGACCGGGGGGAAGTGAGACTTCATTGTAATGCAGATTTCCTTTGCAAGCCTGCTTGGTTGGCCAAAAAGGGCGTATGCGTTTTTTCCTGAATATATTCAGGAAAAAACGCATACGCCCTTTTTGGCCAAGTGCATCATTGTGGACGTTCTGCCTCTTTTCCTATGCTTTCAATGCAATTCCAGTCTACCTCCTGAAATCGGTTTCCTGCAATTCTGCCCCGCTTTCAAGTCCTCTTGGCAGCCTTACTTCAGTCTATTTTTGGACGATAGCTGTCATTTATAACTCTGCAGGTTTGTGAATTACAGTGCCCCTGAGCTCCTTTCTTCAACTCGCTTTCTTGTGACCTGGCCGCAACACCGCAGGATGGCTTCAGGCCCTAATCTGGTTCCGGCACGGCACGCTGAGCCTTTGGTTAATTCCTCTTCCTGGTGGGAAATGAGAGTTAAATTTGCCCGTCCAGACACCTCCAGCTAGCCTCTCATTGGTTCTCGCTATTCCTGTTCATCTTCCGCAGAAATTGCAAACTGTGCCAAACAGGAGGTTAAAGGCGCTGACTCTGCAAGTGGGGAGAGTGTTAGTAAAGCGTCTGGAATGTTGCACCCGAGTACCAGGGGAGGAAAACTGAGACATATTTGAACATGTCTCCCGAACACATGGTTGATCATACTCTAGGTTCCACATGCATGTTTTAGCTGAAGGAAGAATACCTTAAACCTGGGTAGTTGAAACCCGTGGAATGGGTACCATGCAATATGACTTCAAAGGGTCTTCATTTGCTCACCGAACCTCTCCAATCCTATCACTGCTGCGTTTATGCCCCTGTACACATGCTTGATTCTCTTTCGGAGAGATAGCAATCCATAGGTTTTAAGATACTTACAAGTCAGGTACATTCTTAGGCGTTTAATATGCGGTGTTGAGTCCATTTCGTTGAGCAAGGAGTAGCTCTTGTCTATTCCATATTTGGCTTAAGGAACTTTATCTGTGCTCATTTCAATCTCTGATTTTATGCAGCACCCCAACTCACCTTTACCCTTAAGCAAGCATAACTTGTTTTTCTAAATTTGAGACACTGTTCTGTTCTGTAATTCAGTTCCTGTGTAGCCAAGGTTCCATTCCGTGTATTACTGATATCTTATGATGTTTCTTTTTCTGTGTGACTTATTTCAGTTAGAATCATCATACCTGAATCCACTCATTGTGCTGCTAAGGGCCTGATGACATAGATTTCATTGCTGAGTGATATTGCTTTGTAAGTGAATACCACAACTTCTTTATCCATTTTTCACTTTCTGCGATGTTGAACTTGTACTGTAAAGGAGGTTCTTGTAAACAGAGCCGTTCCAAACTTTGGGGTGGCTGGGTCTTTTTGATTTTAATTTCCCTAAGCTATAGGACCATAAGTGGAAGTGCCCTAGGCTCTGTTGCTTTGTTTTTTAGATGTTTCAGGAAACACCATACACTTCTCCCAAGTGTCTGTTGGCAATTTACATCCCGCGCATCAGCATAACAAGGCTCCCAGTTCTCAATGGCCTGTTGCCTTTCTGGATTTTACACTTTTTTCAGATGGCCCTTTTGACCGGGGGGAAGTGAGACTTCATTGTAGTGCAGATTTCCTTTGCAAGCCTGCTTGGTTGGCCAAAAAGGGCGTATGCGTTTTTTCCTGAATATATTCAGGAAAAAACGCATACGCCCTTTTTGGCCAAGTGCATCATTGTGGACGTTCTGCCTCTTTTCCTATGCTTTCAATGCAATTCCAGTCTACCTCCTGAAATCGGTTTCCTGCAATTCTGCCCCGCTTTCAAGTCCTCTTGGCAGCCTTACTTCAGTCTATTTTTGGACGATAGCTGTCATTTATAACTCTGCAGGTTTGTGAATTACAGTGCCCCTGAGCTCCTTTCTTCAACTCGCTTTCTTGTGACCTGGCCGCAACACCGCAGGATGGCTTCAGGCCCTAATCTGGTTCCGGCACGGCACGCTGAGCCTTTGGTTAATTCCTCTTCCTGGTGGGAAATGAGAGTTAAATTTGCCCGTCCAGACACCTCCAGCTAGCCTCTCATTGGTTCTCGCTATTCCTGTTCATCTTCCGCAGAAATTGCAAACTGTGCCAAACAGGAGGTTAAAGGCGCTGACTCTGCAAGTGGGGAGAGTGTTAGTAAAGCGTCTGGAATGTTGCACCCGAGTACCAGGGGAGGAAAACTGAGACATATTTGAACATGTCTCCCGAACACATGGTTGATCATACTCTAGGTTCCACATGCATGTTTTAGCTGAAGGAAGAATACCTTAAACCTGGGTAGTTGAAACCCGTGGAATGGGTACCATGCAATATGACTTCAAAGGGTCTTCATTTGCTCACCGAACCTCTCCAATCCTATCACTGCTGCGTTTATGCCCCTGTACACATGCTTGATTCTCTTTCGGAGAGATAGCAATCCATAGGTTTTAAGATACTTACAAGTCAGGTACATTCTTAGGCGTTTAATATGCGGTGTTGAGTCCATTTCGTTGAGCAAGGAGTAGCTCTTGTCTATTCCATATTTGGCTTAAGGAACTTTATCTGTGCTCATTTCAATCTCTGATTTTATGCAGCACCCCAACTCACCTTTACCCTTAAGCAAGCATAAGTTGGTTTTCTAAATTTGAGACACTGTTCTGTTCTGTAATTCAGTTCCTGTGTAGCCAAGGTTCCATTCCGTGTATTACTGATATCTTATGATGTTTCTTTTTCTGTGTGACTTATTTCAGTTAGAATCATCATACCTGAATCCACTCATTGTGCTGCTAAGGGCCTGATGACATAGATTTCATTGCTGAGTGATATTGCTTTGTAAGTGAATACCACAACTTCTTTATCCATTTTTCACTTTCTGCGATGTTGAACTTGTACTGTAAAGGAGGTTCTTGTAAACAGAGCCGTTCCAAACTTTGGGGTGGCTGTGTCTTTTTGATTTTAATTTCCCTAAGCTATAGGACCATAAGTGGAAGTGCCCTAGGCTCTGTTGCTTTGTTTTTTAGATGTTTCAGGAAACACCATACACTTCTCCCAAGTGTCTGTTGGCAATTTACATCCCGCGCATCAGCATAACAAGGCTCCCAGTTCTCAATGGCCTGTTGCCTTTCTGGATTTTACACTTTTTTCAGATGGCCCTTTTGACCGGGGGGAAGTGAGACTTCATTGTAGTGCAGATTTCCTTTGCAAGCTTGCTTGGTTGGCCAAAAAGGGCGTATGCGTTTTTTCCTGAATATATTCAGGAAAAAACGCATACGCCCTTTTTGGCCAAGTGCATCATTGTGGACGTTCTGCCTCTTTTCCTATGCTTTCAATGCAATTCCAGTCTACCTCCTGAAATCGGTTTCCTGCAATTCTGCCCCGCTTTCAAGTCCTCTTGGCAGCCTTACTTCAGTCTATTTTTGGACGATAGCTGTCATTTATAACTCTGCAGGTTTGTGAATTACAGTGCCCCTGAGCTCCTTTCTTCAACTCGCTTTCTTGTGACCTGGCCGCAACACTGCAGGATGGCTTCAGGCCCTAATCTGGTTCCGGTACGGCACGCTGAGCCTTTGGTTATTTCCTCTTCCTGGTGGGAAATGAGAGTTAAATTTGCCCGTCCAGACACCTCCAGCTAGCCTCTCATTGGTTCTCGCTATTCCTGTTCATCTTCCGCAGAAATTGCACACTGGGCCAAACAGGAGGTTAAAGGGACTGACTCTCCAAGTGGGGAGAGTGTTAGTAAAGCGTCTGGAATGTTGCACCCGAGTACCAGGGGAGGAAAACTGAGACATATTTGAACACGTCTCCCGATCACATGGTTGATCATACTCTAGGTTCCACATGCATGTTTTAGCTGAAGGAAGAATACCTTAAACCTGGGTAGTTGAAACCCGTGGAATGGGTACCATGCAATATGACTTCAAAGGGTCTTCATTTGCTCACCGAACCTCTCCAATCCTATCATTGCTGCGTTTATGCCCCTGTACACATGCTTGATTCTCTTTCGGAGACATAGCAATCCATAGGTTTTAAGATACTTACTAGTCAGGTACATTCTTAGGCATTTAATATGGGGTGTTGAGTCCATTTCGTTGAGCAAGGAGTAGCTCTTGTCTATTCCATATTTGGCTTAAGGAACTTTATCTGTGCTCATTTCAATCTCTGGTTTTATGCAGCACCCCAACTCACCTTTACCCTTAAGCAAGAATAAGTTGGTTTTCTAAATTTGAGACCCTGTTCTGTTCTGTAATTCAGTTCCTGTGTAGCCAAGTTTACATTCCGTGTATTACTGATATCTTATGATGTTTCTTTTTCTGTGTGACTTATTTCAGTTAGAATCATCATACCTGAATCCACTCATTGTGCTGCTAAGGGCCTGATGACACAGATTTCATTGCTGAGTGATATTGCTTTGTAAGTAAATACCACAACTTCTTTATCCATTTTTCACTTTCTGCGATGTTGAACTTGTACTGTAAACGAGGTTCTTGTAAACAGAGCCGTTCCAAACTTTGGGGTGGCTGTGTCTTTTTGATTTTAATTTCCCTAAGCTATAGGACCATAAGTGGAAGTGCCCTAGGTTCTGTTGCAATGTTTTTTAGATGTTTCAGGAAACACCATACACTTCTCCCGAGTGGTTGTTGGCAATTTACATCCCGCCCATCAGCATAACAAGGCTCCCAGTTCTCCATGGCCTGTCCTGCCTTTCTGGATTTTACACTTTTTTCAGATGGCCCTTTTGACCGGGGGGAAGTGAGTCTTCATTGTAGTGCAGATTTCCTTTGCAAGCTTGCTTGGTTGGCCAAAAAGGGCGTATGCGTTTTTTCCTGAATATATTCAGGAAAAAACGCATACGCCCTTTTTGGCCAAGTGCATCATTGTGGACGTTCTGCCTCTTTTCCTATGCTTTCAATGCAATTCCAGTCTACCTCCTGAAATCGGTTTCCTGCAATTCTGCCCCGCTTTCAAGTCCTCTTGGTAGCCTTACTTCAGTTTATTTTTGGACGATAGCTGTCATTTATAACTCTGCAGGTTTGTGAATTACAGTGCCCCTGAGCTCCTTTCTTCAACTCGCTTTCTTTTGAGCTGGCCGCAACACCGCAGGATGGCTTCAGGCCCTAATCTGGTTCCGGTACGGCACGCTAGCCTTTGTTTATTTCCTCTTCCTGGTGGGAAATGAGAGTTAAATTTGCCCGTCCAGACACCTCCAGCTAGCCTCTCATTGGTTCTCGCTATTCCTGTTCATCTTCCGCAGAAATTGCAAACTGGGCCAAACAGGAGTTTAAAGGCGCTGACTCTCCAAGTGGGGAGAGTGTTAGTAAAGCGTCTGGAATATTGCACCCGAGTACCAGGGGAGGAAAACTGAGACATATTTGAACACGTCTCCCGTTCACATGGTTGATCATACTTGGGTTCCACATGCATGTTTTTGCTGAAGGAAGAATACCTTAAACCTGGAGAGTTCAGACCCGTGTAATGGGTACCATGCAATGTGACTTCAAAGGGTCTTCATTTGCTCACCGAACCTCTCCAATCCTATCACTGCTGTGTTTATGCCCCTGTACACATGCTTGATTCTCTTTTGGAGACATAGCAATCCATAGGTTTTACGATACTTACTAGTCAGGTACATTCTTAGGCGTTTAATATGCGGTGTTGAGTCCATTTCGCTGAGCAAGGAGTAGCTCTTGTCTATTCCATATTTGACTTAAGGAACTTTATCTGTGCTCATTTCAATCTCTGGTTTTATGCAGCACCCCACCTCACCTTTATCCTTAAGCAAGCATAAGTTGGTTTTCTAAATTTGAGACCCTGTTCTGTTCTGTAATTCAGTTCCTGTGTAGCCAAGTTTACATTCCGTGTATTACTGATATCTTATGATGTTTCATTTTCTGTGTGACTTATTTCAGTTAGAATCATCGTACCTGAATCTACTCATTATGCTGCTACGGGCCTGATGACATAGATTTCATTGCTGAGTGATACTGCATTGTACGTAATTACGACAAGTTCTTTATCCATTTTTCACTTTCTGTGATGTTGAACTTGTACTGTAAACGAGGTTCTTGTAAACAGAGCCGTTCCAAACTTTGGGGTGGCTGTGTCTTTTTGATTTTAATTTCCCTAAGCTATAGGACCATAAGTGGAAGTGCCCTAGGCTCTGTTGCTTTGTTTTTTAGATGTTTCAGGAAACACCATACACTTCTCCCAAGTGTCTGTTGGCAATTTACATCCCGCCCATCAGCATAACAAGGCTCCCAGTTCTCAATGGCCTGTTGCCTTTCTGGATTTTACACTTTTTTCAGATGGCCCTTTTGACCGGGGGGAAGTGAGACTTCATTGTAGTGCAGATTTCTTTGCAAGCTTGCTTGGTTGGCCAAAAAGGGCGTATGCGTTTTTTCCTGAATATATTCAGGAAAAAACGCATACGCCCTTTTTGGCCAAGTGCATCATTGTGGACGTTCTGCCTCTTTTCCTATGCTTTCAATGCAATTCCAGTCTACCTCCTGAAATCGGTTTCCTGCAATTCTGCCCCGCTTTCAAGTCCTCTTGGCAGCCTTACTTCAGTCTATTTTTGGACGATAGCTGTCATTTATAACTCTGCAGGTTTGTGAATTACAGTGCCCCTGAGCTCCTTTCTTCAACTCGCTTTCTTGTGACCTGGCCGCAACACCGCAGGATGGCTTCAGGCCCTAATCTGGTTCCGGCCCGGCATGCTGAGCCTTTGGTTAATTCCTCTTCCTGGTGGGAAATGAGAGTTAAATTTGCCCGTCCAGACACCTCCAGCTAGCCTCTCATTGGTTCTCGCTATTCCTGTTCATCTTCCGCAGAAATTGCAAACTGGGCCAAACAGGAGGTTAAAGGCGCTGACTCTCCAAGTGGGGAGAGTGTTAGTAAAGCGTCTGGAATGTTGCACCCGAGTACCAGGGGAGGAAAACTGAGACATATTTGAACACGTCTCCCGATCACATGGTTGATCATACTCTAGGTTCCACATGCATGTTTTAGCTGAAGGAAGAATACCTTAAACCTGGGTAGTTGAAACCCGTGGAATGGGTACCATGCAATATGACTTCAAAGGGTCTTCATTTGCTCACCGAACCTCTCCAATCCTATCACTGCTGCGTTTATGCCCCTGTACACATGCTTGATTCTCTTTCGGAGACATAGCAATCCATAGGTTTTAAGATACTTACTAGTCAGGTACATTCTTAGGCGTTTAATATGGGGTGTTGAGTCCATTTCGTTGAGCAAGGAGTAGCTCTTGTCTATTCCATATTTGGCTTAAGGAACTTTATCTGTGCTCATTTCAATCTCTGGTTTTATGCAGCACCCCAACTCACCTTTACCCTTAAGCAAGAATAAGTTGGTTTTCTAAATTTGAGACCCTGTTCTGTTCTGTAATTCAGTTCCTGTGTAGCCAAGTTTACATTCCGTGTATTACTGATATCTTATGATGTTTCTTTTTCTGTGTGACTTATTTCAGTTAGAATCATCATACCTGAATCCACTCATTGTGCTGCTAAGGGCCTGATGACACAGATTTCATTGCTGAGTGATATTGCTTTGTAAGTAAATACCACAACTTCTTTATCCATTTTTCACTTTCTGCGATGTTGAACTTGTACTGTAAACGAGGTTCTTGTAAACAGAGCCGTTCCAAACTTTGGGGTGGCTGTGTCTTTTTGATTTTAATTTCCCTAAGCTATAGGACCATAAGTGGAAGTGCCCTAGGTTCTGTTGCTTTGTTTTTTAGATGTTTCAGGAAACACCATACACTTCTCCCGAGTGGTTGTTGGCAATTTACATCCCGCCCATCAGCATAACAAGGCTCCCAGTTCTCCATGGCCTGTCCTGCCTTTCTGGATTTTACACTTTTTTCAGATGGCCCTTTTGACCGGGGGGAAGTGAGTCTTCATTGTAGTGCAGATTTCCTTTGCAAGCTTGCTTGGTTGGCCAAAAAGGGCGTATGCGTTTTTTCCTGAATATATTCAGGAAAAAACGCATATGCCCTTTTTGGCCAAGTGCATCATTGTGGACGTTCTGCCTCTTTTCCTATGCTTTCAATGCAATTCCAGTCTACCTCCTGAAATCGGTTTCCTGCAATTCTGCCCCGCTTTCAAGTCCTCTTGGCAGCCTTACTTCAGTTTATTTTTGGACGATAGCTGTCATTTATAACTCTGCAGGTTTGTGAATTACAGTGCCCCTGAGCTCCTTTCTTCAACTCGCTTTCTTTTGAGCTGGCCGCAACACCGCAGGATGGCTTCAGGCCCTAATCTGGTTCCGGTACGGCACGCTAGCCTTTGTTTATTTCCTCTTCCTGGTGGGAAATGAGAGTTAAATTTGCCCGTCCAGACACCTCCAGCTAGCCTCTCATTGGTTCTCGCTATTCCTGTTCATCTTCCGCAGAAATTGCAAACTGGGCCAAACAGGAGGTTAAAGGCGCTGACTCTCCAAGTGGGGAGAGTGTTAGTAAAGCGTCTGGAATATTGCACCCGAGTACCAGGGGAGGAAAACTGAGACATATTTGAACACGTCTCCCGTTCACATGGTTGATCATACTTGGGTTCCACATGCATGTTTTTGCTGAAGGAAGAATACCTTAAACCTGGAGAGTTCAGACCCGTTTAATGGGTACCATGCAATGTGACTTCAAAGGGTCTTCATTTGCTCACCGAACCTCTCCAATCCTATCACTGCTGTGTTTATGCCCCTGTACACATGCTTGATTCTCTTTTGGAGACATAGCAATCCATAGGTTTTACGATACTTACTAGTCAGGTACATTCTTAGGCGTTTAATATGCGGTGTTGAGTCCATTTCGTTGAGCAAGGAGTAGCTCTTGTCTATTCCATATTTGACTTAAGGAACTTTATCTGTGCTCATTTCAATCTCTGGTTTTATGCAGCACCCCACCTCACCTTTATCCTTAAGCAAGCATAAGTTGGTTTTCTAAATTTGAGACCCTGTTCTGTTCTGTAATTCAGTTCCTGTGTAGCCAAGTTTACATTCCGTGTATTACTGATATCTTATGATGTTTCATTTTCTGTGTGACTTATTTCAGTTAGAATCATCGTACCTGAATCTACTCATTATGCTGCTACGGGCCTGATGACATAGATTTCATTGCTGAGTGATACTGCATTGTACGTAATTACGACAAGTTCTTTATCCATTTTTCACTTTCTGTGATGTTGAACTTGTACTGTAAACGAGGTTCTTGTAAACAGAGCCGTTCCAAACTTTGGGGTGGCTGTGTCTTTTTGATTTTAATTTCCCTAAGCTATAGGACCATAAGTGGAAGTGCCCTAGGCTCTGTTGCTTTGTTTTTTAGATGTTTCAGGAAACACCATACACTTCTCCCAAGTGTCTGTTGGCAATTTACATCCCGCCCATCAGCATAACAAGGCTCCCAGTTCTCAATGGCCTGTTGCCTTTCTGGATTTTACACTTTTTTCAGATGGCCCTTTTGACCGGGGGGAAGTGAGACTTCATTGTAGTGCAGATTTCTTTGCAAGCTTGCTTGGTTGGCCAAAAAGGGCGTATGCGTTTTTTCCTGAATATATTCAGGAAAAAACGCATACGCCCTTTTTGGCCAAGTGCATCATTGTGGACGTTCTGCCTCTTTTCCTATGCTTTCAATGCAATTCCAGTCTACCTCCTGAAATCGGTTTCCTGCAATTCTGCCCCGCTTTCAAGTCCTCTTGGCAGCCTTACTTCACTCTATTTTTGGACGATAGCTGTCATTTATAACTCTGCAGGTTTGTGAATTACAGTGCCCCTGAGCTCCTTTCTTCAACTCGCTTTCTTGTGACCTGGCCGCAACACCGCAGGATGGCTTCAGGCCCTAATCTGGTTCCGGCCCGGCATGCTGAGCCTTTGGTTAATTCCTCTTCCTGGTGGGAAATGAGAGTTAAATTTGCCCGTCCAGACACCTCCAGCTAGCCTCTCATTGGTTCTCGCTATTCCTGTTCATCTTCCGCAGAAATTGCAAACTGGGCCAAACAGGAGGTTAAAGGGACTGACTCTCCAAGTGGGGAGAGTGTTAGTAAAGCGTCTGGAATGTTGCACCCGAGTACCAGGGGAGGAAAACTGAGACATATTTGAACACGTCTCCCGATCACATGGTTGATCATACTCTAGGTTCCACATGCATGTTTTAGCTGAAGGAAGAATACCTTAAACTTGGAGAGTTAAGACCCGTGTAATGGGTACCATGCAATATGACTTCAAAGGGTCTTCATTTGCTCACCGAACCTCTCCAATCCTATCACTGCTGCGTTTATGCCCCTGTACACATGCTTGATTCTCTTTCGGAGACATAGCAATCCATAGGTTTTAAGATACTTACTAGTCAGGTACATTCTTAGGCGTTTAATATGGGGTGTTGAGTCCATTTCGTTGAGCAAGGAGTAGCTCTTGTCTATTCCATATTTGGCTTAAGGAACTTTATCTGTGCTCATTTCAATCTCTGGTTTTATGCAGCACCCCAACTCACCTTTACCCTTAAGCAAGAATAAGTTGGTTTTCTAAATTTGAGACCCTGTTCTGTTCTGTAATTCAGTTCCTGTGTAGCCAAGTTTACATTCCGTGTATTACTGATATCTTATGATGTTTCTTTTTCTGTGTGACTTATTTCAGTTAGAATCATCATACCTGAATCCACTCATTGTGCTGCTAAGGGCCTGATGACACAGATTTCATTGCTGAGTGATATTGCTTTGTAAGTAAATACCACAACTTCTTTATCCATTTTTCACTTTCTGCGATGTTGAACTTGTACTGTAAACGAGGTTCTTGTAAACAGAGCCGTTCCAAACTTTGGGGTGGCTGTGTCTTTTTGATTTTAATTTCCCTAAGCTATAGGACCATAAGTGGAAGTGCCCTAGGTTCTGTTGCTTTGTTTTTTAGATGTTTCAGGAAACACCATCCACTTCTCCCGAGTGGTTGTTGGCAAATTACATCCCGCCCATCAGCATAACAAGGCTCCCAGTTCTCCATGGCCTGTCCTGCCTTTCTGGATTTTACACTTTTTTCAGATGGCCCTTTTGACCGGGGGGAAGTGAGACTTCATTGTAGTGAAGATTTCCTTTGCAAGCTTGCTTGGTTGGCCAAAAAGGGCGTATGCGTTTTTTCCTGAATATATTCAGGAAAAAACGCATACGCCCTTTTTGGCCAAGTGCATCATTGTGGACGTTCTGCCTCTTTTCCTATGCTTTCAATGCAATTCCAGTCTACCTCCTGAAATCGGTTTCCTGCAATTCTGCCCCGCTTTCAAGTCCTCTTGGCAGCCTTACTTCAGTTTATTTTTGGACGATAGCTGTCATTTATAACTCTGCAGGTTTGTGAATTACAGTGCCCCTGAGCTCCTTTCTTCAACTCGCTTTCTTTTGAGCTGGCCGCAACACCGCAGGATGGCTTCAGGCCCTAATCTGGTTCCGGCACGGCACGCTGAGCCTTTGGTTATTTCCTCTTCCTGGTGGGAAATGAGAGTTAAATTTGCCCGTCCAGACACCTCCAGCTAGCCTCTCATTGGTTCTCGCTATTCCTGTTCATCTTCCGCAGAAATTGCAAACTGGGCCAAACAGGAGGTTAAAGGCGCTGACTCTCCAAGTGGGGAGAGTGTTAGTAAAGCGTCTGGAATGTTGCACCCGAGTACCAGGGGAGGAAAACTGAGACATATTTGAACACGTCTCCCGTTCACATGGTTGATCATACTTGGGTTCCACATGCATGTTTTTGCTGAACGAAGAATACCTTAAACCTGGAGAGTTCAGACCCGTGTAATGGGTACCATGCAATATGACATCAAAGGGTCTTCATTTGCTCACCGAACCTCTCCAATCCTATCACTGCTGTGTTTATGCCCCTGTACACATGCTTGATTCTCTTTTGGAGACATAGCAATCCATAGGTTTTACGATACTTACTAGTCAGGTACATTCTTAGGCGTTTAATATGCGGTGTTGAGTCCATTTCATTGAACAAGGAGTAGCTCTTGTCTATTCCATATTTGGCTTAAGGAACTTTATCTGTGCTCATTTCAATCTCTGGTTTTATGCAGCACCCCAACTCACCTTTACCCTTAAGCAAGAATAAGTTGGTTTTCTAAATTTGAGACCCTGTTCTGTTCTGTAATTCAGTTCCTGTGTAGCCAAGTTTACATTCCGTGTATTACTGATATCTTATGATGTTTCTTTTTCTGTGTGACTTATTTCAGTTAGAACCATCATACCTGAATCCACTCATTGTGCTGCTAAGGGCCTGATGACACAGATTTCATTGCTGAGTGATATTGCTTTGTAAGTAAATACCACAACTTCTTTATCCATTTTTCACTTTCTGCGATGTTGAACTTGTACTGTAAACGAGGTTCTTGTAAACAGAGCCGTTCCAAACTTTGGGGTGGCTGTGTCTTTTTGATTTTAATTTCCCTAAGCTATAGGACCATAAGTGGAAGTGCCCTAGGTTCTGTTGCTTTGTTTTTTAGATGTTTCAGGAAACACCATACACTTCTCCCGAGTGGTTGTTGGCAATTTACATCCCGCCCATCAGCATAACAAGGCTCCCAGTTGTCCATGGCCTGTCCTGCCTTTCTGAATTTTACACTTTTTTCAGATGGCCCTTTTGACCGGGGGGAAGTGAGACTTCATTGTAGTGCAGATTTCCTTTGCAAGCTTGCTTGGTTGGCCAAAAAGGGCGTATGCGTTTTTTCCTGAATATATTCAGGAAAAAACGCATACGCCCTTTTTGGCCAAGTGCATCATTGTAGACGTTCTGCCTCTTTTCCTATGCTTTCAATGCAATTCCAGTCTACCTCCTGAAATCGGTTTCCTGCAATTCTGCCCCGCTTTCAAGTCCTCTTGGCAGCCTTACTTCAGTTTATTTTTGTACGATAGCTGTCATTTATAACTCTGCAGGTTTGTGAATTACAGTGCCCCTGAGATCCTTTCTTCAACTCGCTTTCTTGTGACCTGGCCGCAACACCGCAGGATGGCTTCAGGCCCTAATCTGCTTCCGGTACGGCACGCTGAGCCTTTGTTTATTTCCTCTTCCTGGTGGGAAATGAGAGTTAAATTTGCCCGTCCAGACACCTCCAGCTAGCCTCTCATTGGTTCTCGCTATTCCTGTTCATCTTCCGCAGAAATTGCAAACTGGGCCAAACAGGAGGTTAAAGGCGCTGACTCTCCAAGTGGGGAGAGTGTTAGTAAAGCGTCTGGAATGTTGCACCCGAGTACCAGGGGAGGAAAACTGAGACATATTTGAACACGTCTCCCGTTCACATGGTTGATCATACTTGGGGTCCACATGCATGTTTTTGCTGAACGAAGAATACCTTAAACCTGGAGAGTTCAGACCCGTGTAATGGGTACCATGCAATATGACATCAAAGGGTCTTCATTTGCTCACCGAACCTCTCCAATCCTATCACTGATGTGTTTATGCCCCTGTACACATGCTTGATTCTCTTTTGGAGACATAGCAATCCATAGGTTTTACGATACTTACTAGTCAGGTACATTCTTAGGCGTTTAATATGCGGTGTTGAGTCCATTTCGTTGAGCAAGGAGTAGCTCTTGTCTATTCCATATTTGACTTAAGGAACTTTATCTGTGCTCATTTCAATCTCTGGTTTTATGCAGCACCCCACCTCACCTTTACCCTTAAGCAAGCATAAGTTGGTTTTCTAAATTTGAGACCCTGTTCTGTTCTGTAATTCAGTTCCTGTGTAGCCAAGTTTACATTCCGTGTATTACTGATATCTTATGATGTTTCATTTTCTGTGTGACTTATTGCAGTTAGAATCATCATACCTGAATCCACTCATTGTGATGCTAAGGGCCTGATGACATAGATTTCATTGCTGAGTGATATTGCTTTGTAAGTAAATACCACAACTTCTTTATCCATTTTTCACTTTCTGCGATGTTGAACTTGTACTGTAAACGAGGTTCTTGTAAACAGAGGCGTCCCAATCTTTGGGGTGGCTGTGTCTTTTTTATTTTAATTTCCCTAAGCTATAGGACCATAAGTGGCAGTGCCCTAGGCTCTGTTGCTTTGTTTTTTAGATGTTTCAGGAAACACCATACACTTCTCCCGAGTGTCTGTTGGCAATTTACATCCCGCCCATCAGCATAACAAGGCTCCCAGTTCTCCATGGCCTGTCCTGCCTTTCTGGATTTTACACTTTTTTCAGATGGCCCTTTTGACCGGGGGGAAGTGAGACTTCATTGTAGTGCAGATTTCCTTTGCAAGCTTGCTTGGTTGGCCAAAAAGGGCGTATGCGTTTTTTCCTGAATATATTCAGGAAAAAACGCATACGCCCTTTTTGGCCAAGTGCATCATTGTGGACGTTCTGCCTCTTTTCCTATGCTTTCAATGCAATTCCAGTCTACCTCCTGAAATCGGTTTCCTGCAATTCTGCCCCGCTTTCAAGTCCTCTTGGCAGCCTTACTTCAGTATATTTTTGGACGATAGCTGTCATTTATAACTCTGCAGGTTTGTGAATTACAGTGCCCCTGAGCTCCTTTCTTCAACTCGCTTTCTTTTGAGCTGGCCGCAACACCGCAGGATGGCTTCAGGCCCTAATCTGGTTCCGGTACGGCACGCTGAGCCTTTGGTTATTTCCTCTTCCTGGTGGGAAATGAGAGTTAAATTTGCCCGTCCAGACACCTCCAGCTAGCCTCTCATTGGTTCTCGCTATTCCTGTTCATCTTCCGCAGAAATTGCAAACTGGGCCAAACAGGAGGTTAAAGGCGCTGACTCTCCAAGTGGGGAGAGTGTTAGTAAAGCGTCTGGAATGTTGCACCCGAGTACCAGGGGAGGAAAACTGAGACATATTTGAACACGTCTCCCGTTCACATGGTTGATCATACTTGGGTTCCACATGCATGTTT
This sequence comes from Delphinus delphis, assembly GCF_949987515.2. Lineage (NCBI taxonomy): Eukaryota > Metazoa > Chordata > Mammalia > Artiodactyla > Delphinidae > Delphinus > Delphinus delphis. Next base: position 206,172 of record NW_027192798.1, on the reverse strand, counting down.
TTGCTGAACGAAGAATACCTTAAACCTGGAGAGTTCAGACCCGTGTAATGGGTACCATGCAATATGACATCAAAGGGTCTTCATTTGCTCACCGAACCTCTCCAATCCTATCACTGCTGTGTTTATGCCCCTGTACACATGCTTGATTCTCTTTCGGAGACATAGCAATCCATAGGTTTTACGATACTTACTAGTCAGGTACATTCTTAGGCGTTTAATATGCGGTGTTGAGTCCATTTCGTTGAGCAAGGAGTAGCTCTTGTCTATTCCATATTTGACTTAAGGAACTTTATCTGTGCTCATTTCAATCTCTGGTTTTATGCAGCACCCCACCTCACCTTTACCCATAAGCAAGCATAAGTTGGTTTTCTAAATTTGAGACCCTGTTCTGTTCTGTAATTCAGTTCCTGTGTAGCCAAGTTTACATTCCGTGTATTACTGATATCTTATGATGTTTCATTTTCTGTGTGACTTATTTCAGTTAGAATCATCATACCTGAATCCACTCATTGTGATGCTAAGGGCCTGATGACATAGATTTCATTGCTGAGTGATATTGCTTTGTAAGTAAATACCACAACTTCTTTATCCATTTTTCACTTTCTGCGATGTTGAACTTGTACTGTAAACGAGGTTCTTGTAAACAGAGGCGTCCCAAACTTTGGGGTGGCTGTGTCTTTTTGATTTTAATTTCCCTAAGCTATAGGACCATAAGTGGCAGTGCCCTAGGTTCTGTTGCTTTGTTTTTTAGATGTTTCAGGAAACACCATACACTTCTCCCGAGTGGTTGTTGGCAATTTACATCCCGCCCATCAGCATAACAAGGCTCCCAGTTCTCCATGGCCTGTTGCCTTTCTGGATTTTACACTTTTTTCAGATGGCCCTTTTGACCGGGGGGAAGTGAGACTTCATTGTAGTGCAGATTTCCTTTGCAAGCTTGCTTGGTTGGCCAAAAAGGGCGTATGCGTTTTTTCCTGAATATATTCAGGAAAAAACGCATACGCCCTTTTTGGCCAAGTGCATCATTGTGGACGTTCTGCCTCTTTTCCTATGCTTTCAATGCAATTCCAGTCTACCTCCTGAAATCGGTTTCCTGCAATTCTGCCCCGCTTTCAAGTCCTCTTGGCAGCCTTACTTCAGTCTATTTTTGGACGATAGCTGTCATTTATAACTCTGCAGGTTTGTGAATTACAGTGCCCCTGAGCTCCTTTCTTCAACTCGCTTTCTTTTGAGCTGGCCGCAACACCGCAGGATGGCTTCAGGCCCTAATCTGGTTCCGGTACGGCACGCTGAGCCTTTGTTTATTTCCTCTTCCTGGTGGGAAATGAGAGTTAAATTTGCCCGTCCAGACACCTCCAGCTAGCCTCTCATTGGTTCTCGCTATTCCTGTTCATCTTCCGCAGAAATTGCAAACTGGGCCAAACAGGAGGTTAAAGGCGCTGACTCTCCAAGTGGGGAGAGTGTTAGTAAAGCGTCTGGAATGTTGCACCCGAGTACCAGGGGAGGAAAACTGAGACATATTTGAACACGTCTCCCGTTCACATGGTTGATCATACTTGGGTTCCACATGCATGTTTTTGCTGAACGAAGAATACCTTAAACCTGGAGAGTTCAGACCCGTGTAATGGGTACCATGCAATGTGACTTCAAAGGGTCTTCATTTGCTCACCAAACCTCTCCAATCCTATCACTGCTGTGTTTATGCCCCTGTACACATGCTTGATTCTCTTTTGGAGAGATAGCAATCCATAGGTTTTACGATACTTACTAGTCAGGTACATTCTTAGGCGTTTAATATGGGGTGTTGAGTCCATTTCGTTGAGCAAGGAGTAGCTCTTGTCTATTCCATATTTGACTTAAGGAACTTTATCTGTGCTCATTTCAATCTCTGGTTTTATGCAGCACCCCACCTCACCTTTACCCTTAAGCAAGCATAAGTTGGTTTTCTAAATTTGAGACCCTGTTCTGTTCTGTAATTCAGTTCCTGTGTAGCCAAGTTTACATTCCGTGTATTACTGATATCTTATGATGTTTCATTTTCTGTGTGACTTATTTCAGTTAGAATCATCATACCTGAATCCACTCATTGTGATGCTAAGGGCCTGATGACATAGATTTCATTGCTGAGTGATATTGCTTTGTAAGTAAATACCACAACTTCTTTATCCATTTTTCACTTTCTGCGATGTTGAACTTGTACTGTAAACGAGGTTCTTGTAAACAGAGGCGTCCCAAACTTTGGTGTGGCTGTGTCTTTTTGATTTTAATTTCCCTAAGCTATAGGACCATAAGTGGCAGTGCCCTAGGTTCTGTTGCTTTGTTTTTTAGATGTTTCAGGAAACACCATACACTTCTCCCGAGTGGTTGTTGGCAATTTACATCCCGCCCATCAGCATAACAAGGCTCCCAGTTCTCCATGGCCTGTTGCCTTTCTGGATTTTACACTTTTTTCAGATGGCCCTTTTGACCGGGGGGAAGTGAGACTTCATTGTAGTGCAGATTTCCTTTGCAAGCTTGCTTGGTTGGCCAAAAAGGGCGTATGCGTTTTTTCCTGAATATATTCAGGAAAAAACGCATACGCCCTTTTTGGCCAAGTGCATCATTGTGGACGTTCTGCCTCTTTTCCTATGCTTTCAATGCAATTCCAGTCTACCTCCTGAAATCGGTTTCCTGCAATTCTGCCCCGCTTTCAAGTCCTCTTGGCAGCCTTACTTCAGTCTATTTTTGGACGATAGCTGTCATTTATAACTCTGCAGGTTTGTGAATTACAGTGCCCCTGAGCTCCTTTCTTCAACTCGCTTTCTTTTGAGCTGGCCGCAACACCGCAGGATGGCTTCAGGCCCTAATCTGGTTCCGGTATGGCACGCTGAGCCTTTGTTTATTTCCTCTTCCTGGTGGGAAATGAGAGTTAAATTTGCCCGTCCAGACACCTCCAGCTAGCCTCTCATTGGTTCTCGCTATTCCTGTTCATCTTCCGCAGAAATTGCAAACTGGGCCAAACAGGAGGTTAAAGGCGCTGACTCTCCAAGTGGGGAGAGTGTTAGTAAAGCGTCTGGAATGTTGCACCCGAGTACCAGGGGAGGAAAACTGAGACATATTTGAACACGTCTCCCGTTCACATGGTTGATCATACTTGGGTTCCACATGCATGTTTTTGCTGAACGAAGAATACCTTAAACCTGGAGAGTTCAGACCCGTGTAATGGGTACCATGCAATGTGACTTCAAAGGGTCTTCATTTGCTCACCAAACCTCTCCAATCCTATCACTGCTGTGTTTATGCCCCTGTACACATGCTTGATTCTCTTTTGGAGAGATAGCAATCCATAGGTTTTACGATACTTACTAGTCAGGTACATTCTTAGGCGTTTAATATGGGGTGTTGAGTCCATTTCGTTGAGCAAGGAGTAGTTCTTGTCTATTCCATATTTGACTTAAGGAACTTTATCTGTGCTCATTTCAATCTCTGGTTTTATGCAGCACCCCACCTCACCTTTACCCTTAAGCAAGCATAAGTTGGTTTTCTAAATTTGAGACCCTGTTCTGTTCTGTAATTCAGTTCCTGTGTAGCCAAGTTTACATTCCGTGTATTACTGATATCTTATGATGTTTCATTTTCTGTGTGACTTATTTCAGTTAGAATCATCGTACCTGAATCTACTCATTATGCTGCTACGGGCCTGATGACATAGATTTCATTGCTGAGTGATACTGCATTGTACGTAAGTACGACAAGTTCTTTATCCATTTTTCACTTTCTGCGATGTTGAACTTGTACTGTAAACGAGGTTCTTGTAAACAGAGCCATTCCAAACTTTGGGGTGGCTGTGTCTTTTTGATTTTAATTTCCCTAAGCTATAGGACCATAAGTGGAAGTGCCCTAGGTTCTGTTGCTTTGTTTTTTAGATGTTTCAGGAAACACCATACACTTCTCCCAAGTGTCTGTTGGCAATTTACATCCCGCCCATCAGCATAACAAGGCTCCCAGTTCTCAATGGCCTGTTGCCTTTCTGGATTTTACACTTTTTTCAGATGGCCCTTTTGACCGGTGGGAAGTGAGACTTCATTGTAGTGCAGATTTCCTTTGCAAGCCTGCTTGGTTGGCCAAAAAGGGCGTATGCGTTTTTTCCTGAATATATTCAGGAAAAAACGCATACGCCCTTTTTGGCCAAGTGCATCATTGTGGACGTTCTGCCTCTTTTCCTATGCTTTCAATGCAATTCCAGTCTACCTCCTGAAATCGGTTTCCTGCAATTCTGCCCCGCTTTCAAGTCCTCTTGGCAGCCTTACTTCAGTATATTTTTGGACGATAGCTGTCATTTATAACTCTGCAGGTTTGTGAATTACAGTGCCCCTGAGATCCTTTCTTCAACTCGCTTTCTTGTGACCTGGCCGCAACACCGCAGGATGGCTTCAGGCCCTAATCTGCGTCCAGTACGGCACGCTGAGCCTTTGGTTATTTCCTCTTCCTGGTGGGAAATGAGAGTTAAATTTGCCCGTCCAGACACCTCCAGCTAGCCTCTCATTGGTTCTCGCTATTCCTGTTCATCTTCCGCAGAAATTGCAAACTGGGCCAAACAGGAGGTTAAAGGCGCTGACTCTCCAAGTGGGGAGAGTGTTAGTAAAGCGTCTGGAATGTTGCACCCGAGTACCAGGGGAGGAAAACTGAGACATATTTGAACACGTCTCCCGATCACATGGTTGATCATACTCTAGGTTCCACATGCATGTTTTAGCTGAAGGAAGAATACCTTAAACCTGGGTAGTTGAAACCCGTGGAATGGGTACCATGCAATATGACTTCAAAGGGTCTTCATTTGCTCACCGAACCTCTCCAATCCTATCACTGCTGCGTTTATGCCCCTGTACACATGCTTGATTCTCTTTCGGAGACATAGAAATCCATAGGTTTTAAGATACTTACTAGTCAGGTACATTCTTAGGCGTTTAATATGCGGTGTTGAGTCCATTTCGTTGAACAAGGAGTAGCTCTTGTCTATTCCATATTTGGCTTAAGGAACTTTATCTGTGCTCATTTCAATCTCTGGTTTTATGCAGCACCCCAACTCACCTTTACCCTTAAGCAAGAATAAGTTGGTTTTCTAAATTTGAGACCCTGTTCTGTTCTGTAATTCAGTTCCTGTGTAGCCAAGTTTACATTCCGTGTATTACTGATATCTTATGATGTTTCTTTTTCTGTGTGACTTATTTCAGTTAGAATCATCATACCTGAATCCACTCATTGTGCTGCTAAGGGCCTGATGACACAGATTTCATTGCTGAGTGATATTGCTTTGTAAGTAAATACCACAACTTCTTTATCCATTTTTCACTTTCTGCGATGTTGAACTTGTACTGTAAACGAGGTTCTTGTAAACAGAGCCGTTCCAAACTTTGGGGTGGCTGTGTCTTTTTGATTTTAATTTCCCTAAGCTATAGGACCATAAGTGGAAGTGCCCTAGGTTCTGTTGCTTTGTTTTTTAGATGTTTCAGGAAACACCATACACTTCTCCCGAGTGGTTGTTGGCAATTTACATCCCGCCCATCAGCATAACAAGGCTCCCAGTTGTCCATGGCCTGTCCTGCCTTTCTGGATTTTACACTTTTTTCAGATGGCCCTTTTGACCGGGGGGAAGTGAGACTTCATTGTAGTGCAGATTTCCTTTGCAAGCTTGCTTGGTTGGCCAAAAAGGGCGTATGCGTTTTTTCCTGAATATATTCAGGAAAAAACGCATACGCCCTTTTTGGCCAAGTGCATCATTGTGGACGTTCTGCCTCTTTTCCTATGCTTTCAATGCAATTCCAGTCTACCTCCTGAAATCGGTTTCCTGCAATTCTGCCCCGCTTTCAAGTCCTCTTGGCAGCCTTACTTCAGTCTATTTTTGGACGATAGCTGTCATTTATAACTCTGCAGGTTTGTGAATTACAGTGCCCCTGAGCTCCTTTCTTCAACTCGCTTTCTTTTGAGCTGGCCGCAACACCGCAGGATGGCTTCAGGCCCTAATCTGGTTCCGGTACGGCACGCTGAGCCTTTGTTTATTTCCTCTTCCTGGTGGGAAATGAGAGTTAAATTTGCCCGTCCAGACACCTCCAGCTAGCCTCTCATTGGTTCTCGCTATTCCTGTTCATCTTCCGCAGAAATTGCAAACTGGGCCAAACAGGAGGTTAAAGGCGCTGACTCTCCAAGTGGGGAGAGTGTTAGTAAAGCGTCTGGAATGTTGCACCCGAGTACCAGGGGAGGAAAACTGAGACATATTTGAACACGTCTCCCGTTCACATGGTTGATCATACTTGGGTTCCACATGCATGTTTTTGCTGAACGAAGAATACCTTAAACCTGGAGAGTTCAGACCCGTGTAATGGGTACCATGCAATATGACATCAAAGGGTCTTCATTTGCTCACCGAACCTCTCCAATCCTATCACTGATGTGTTTATGCCCCTGTACACATGCTTGATTCTCTTTTGGAGACATAGCAATCCATAGGTTTTACGATACTTACTAGTCAGGTACATTCTTAGGCGTTTAATATGCGGTGTTGAGTCCATTTCGTTGAGCAAGGAGTAGCTCTTGTCTATTCCATATTTGACTTAAGGAACTTTATCTGTGCTCATTTCAATCTCTGGTTTTATGCAGCACCCCACCTCACCTTTACCCTTAAGCAAGCATAAGTTGGTTTTCTAAATTTGAGACCCTGTTCTGTTCTGTAATTCAGTTCCTGTGTAGCCAAGTTTACATTCCGTGTATTACTGATATCTTATGATGTTTCATTTTCTGTGTGACTTATTTCAGTTAGAATCATCATACCTGAATCCACTCATTGTGATGCTAAGGGCCTGATGACATAGATTTCATTGCTGAGTGATATTGCTTTGTAAGTAAATACCACAACTTCTTTATCCATTTTTCACTTTCTGCGATGTTGAACTTGTACTGTAAACGAGGTTCTTGTAAACAGAGGCGTCCCAAACTTTGGGGTGGCTGTGTCTTTTTGATTTTAATTTCCCTAAGCTATAGGACCATAAGTGGCAGTGCCCTAGGCTCTGTTGCTTTGTTTTTTAGATGTTTCAGGAAACACCATACACTTCTCCCGAGTGTCTGTTGGCAATTTACATCCTGCCCATCAGCATAACAAGGCTCCCAGTTCTCCATGGCCTGTCCTGCCTTTCTGGATTTTACACTTTTTTCAGATGGCCCTTTTGACCGGGGGGAAGTGAGACTTCATTGTAGTGCAGATTTCCTTTGCAAGCTTGCTTGGTTGGCCAAAAAGGGCGTATGCGTTTTTTCCTGAATATATTCAGGAAAAAACGCATACGCCCTTTTTGGCCAAGTGCATCATTGTGGACGTTCTGCCTCTTTTCCTATGCTTTCAATGCAATTCCAGTCTACCTCCTGAAATTGGTTTCCTGCAATTCTGCCCGCTTTCAAGTCCTCTTGGCAGCCTTACTTCAGTCTATTTTTGGACGATAGCTGTCATTTATAACTCTGCAGGTTTGTGAATTACAGTGCCCCTGAGCTCCTTTGTTCAACTCGCTTTCTTTTGAGCTGGCCGCAACACCGCAGGATGGCTTCAGGCCCTAATCTGGTTCCGGCCCGGCACGCTGAGCCTTTGGTTATTTCCTCTTCCTGGTGGGAAATGAGAGTTAAATTTGCCCGTCCAGACACCTCCAGCTAGCCTCTCATTGGTTCTCGCTATTCCTGTTCATCTTTCGCAGAAATTGCAAACTGGGCCAAACAGGAGGTTAAAGGCGCTGACTCTCCAAGTGGGGAGAGTGTTAGTAAAGCGTCTGGAATGTTGCACCCGAGTACCAGGGGAGGAAAACTGAGACATATTTGAACACGTGTCCCGTTCACATGGTTGATCATACTTGGGTTCCACATGCATGTTTTAGCTGAAGGAAGAATACCTTAAACCTGGGTAGTTGAAACCCGTGGAATGGGTACCATGCAATATGACTTCAAAGGGTCTTCATTTGCTCACCGAACCTCTCCAGTCCTATCACTGCTGCGTTTATGCCCCTGTACACATGCTTGATTCTCTTTCAGAGACATAGCAATCCATAGGTTTTAAGATACTTACAAGTCAGGTACATTCTTAGGCGTTTAATATGCGGTGTTGAGTCCATTTCGTTGAGCAAGGAGTAGCTCTTGTCTATTGCATATTTGGCTTAAGGAACTTTATCTGTGCTCATTTCAATCTCTGGTTTTATGCAGCAACCCAACTCACCTTTCCCCTTAAGCAAGCATAAGTTGGTTTTCTAAATTTGAGACCCTGTTCTGTTTTGGAATTCAGTTCCTGTGTAGCCAAGTTTACATTCCGTGTATTAGTGATATCTTATGATGTTTCTTTTTCTGTGTGACTTATTTCAGTTAGAATCATCGTATCTGAATCTACTCATTATGCTGCTACGGGCCTGATGACATAGATTTCATTGCTGAGTGATACTGCATTGTACGTAAGTACCACAAGTTCTTTATCCATTTTTCACTTTCTGCGATGTTGAACTTGTACTGTAAACGAGGTTCTTGTAAACAGAGCCGTTCCAAACTTTGGGGTGGCTGTGTCTTTTTGATTTTAATTTCGCTAAGCTATAGGACCATAAGTGGAAGTGCCCTAGGCTCTGTTGCTTTGTTTTTTAGATGTTTCAGGAAACACCATACACTTCTCCCGAGTGGTTGTTGGCAATTTACATCCCGCCCATCAGCATAACAAGGCTCCCAGTTGTCCATGGCCTGTCCTGCCTTTCTGGATTTTACACTTTTTTCAGATGGCCCTTTTGACCGGGGGGAAGTGAGACTTCATTGTAGTGCAGATTTCCTTTGCAAGCCTGCTTGGTTGGCCAAAAAGGGCGTATGCGTTTTTTCCTGAATATATTCAGGAAAAAACGCATACGCCCTTTTTGGCCAAGTGCATCATTGTGGACGTTCTGCCTCTTTTCCTATGCTTTCAATGCAATTCCAGTCTACCTCCTGAAATCGGTTTCCTGCAATTCTGCCCCGCTTTCAAGTCCTCTTGGCAGCCTTACTTCAGTATATTTTTGGACGATAGCTGTCATTTATAACTCTGCAGGTTTGTGAATTACAGTGCCCCTGAGCTCCTTTCTTCAACTCGCTTTCTTTTGAGCTGGCCGCAACACCGCAGGATGGCTTCAGGCCCTAATCTGCGTCCAGTACGGCACGCTGAGCCTTTGGTTATTTCCTCTTCCTGGTGGGAAATGAGAGTTAAATTTGCCCGTCCAGACACCTCCAGCTAGCCTCTCATTGGTTCTCGCTATTCCTGTTCATCTTCCGCAGAAATTGCAAACTGGGCCAAACAGGAGGTTAAAGGCGCTGACTCTCCAAGTGGGGAGAGTGTTAGTAAAGCGTCTGGAATGTTGCACCCGAGTACCAGGGGAGGAAAACTGAGACATATTTGAACACGTCTCCCGATCACATGGTTGATCATACTCTAGGTTCCACATGCATGTTTTAGCTGAAGGAAGAATACCTTAAACCTGGGTAGTTGAAACCCGTGGAATGGGTACCATGCAATATGACTTCAAAGGGTCTTCATTTGCTCACCGAACCTCTCCAATCCTATCACTGCTGCGTTTATGCCCCTGTACACATGCTTGATTCTCTTTCGGAGACATAGAAATCCATAGGTTTTAAGATACTTACTAGTCAGGTACATTCTTAGGCGTTTAATATGCGGTGTTGAGTCCATTTCGTTGAACAAGGAGTAGCTCTTGTCTATTCCATATTTGGCTTAAGGAACTTTATCTGTGCTCATTTCAATCTCTGGTTTTATGCAGCACCCCAACTCACCTTTACCCTTAAGCAAGAATAAGTTGGTTTTCTAAATTTGAGACCCTGTTCTGTTCTGTAATTCAGTTCCTGTGTAGCCAAGTTTACATTCCGTGTATTACTGATATCTTATGATGTTTCTTTTTCTGTGTGACTTATTTCAGTTAGAATCATCATACCTGAATCCACTCATTGTGCTGCTAAGGGCCTGATGACACAGATTTCATTGCTGAGTGATATTGCTTTGTAAGTAAATACCACAACTTTTTTATCCATTTTTCACTTTCTGCGATGTTGAACTTGTACTGTAAACGAGGTTCTTGTAAACAGAGCCGTTCCAAACTTTGGGGTGGCTGTGTCTTTTTGATTTTAATTTCCCTAAGCTATAGGACCATAAGTGGAAGTGCCCTAGGTTCTGTTGCTTTGTTTTTTAGATGTTTCAGGAAACACCATACACTTCTCCCGAGTGGTTGTTGGCAATTTACATCCCGCCCATCAGCATAACAAGGCTCCCAGTTGTCCATGGCCTGTCCTGCCTTTCTGGATTTTACACTTTTTTCAGATGGCCCTTTTGACCGGGGGGAAGTGAGACTTCATTGTAGTGCAGATTTCCTTTGCAAGCTTGCTTGGTTGGCCAAAAAGGGCGTATGCGTTTTTTCCTGAATATATTCAGGAAAAAACGCATACGCCCTTTTTGGCCAAGTGCATCATTGTGGACGTTCTGCCTCTTTTCCTATGCTTTCAATGCAATTCCAGTCTACCTCCTGAAATCGGTTTCCTGCAATTCTGCCCCGCTTTCAAGTCCTCTTGGCAGCCTTACTTCAGTCTATTTTTGGACGATAGCTGTCATTTATAACTCTGCAGGTTTGTGAATTACAGTGCCCCTGAGCTCCTTTCTTCAACTCGCTTTCTTTTGAGCTGGCCGCAACACCGCAGGATGGCTTCAGGCCCTAATCTGGTTCCGGTACGGCACGCTGAGCCTTTGTTTATTTCCTCTTCCTGGTGGGAAATGAGAGTTAAATTTGCCCGTCCAGACACCTCCAGCTAGCCTCTCATTGGTTCTCGCTATTCCTGTTCATCTTCCGCAGAAATTGCAAACTGGGCCAAACAGGAGGTTAAAGGCGCTGACTCTCCAAGTGGGGAGAGTGTTAGTAAAGCGTCTGGAATGTTGCACCCGAGTACCAGGGGAGGAAAACTGAGACATATTTGAACACGTCTCCCGTTCACATGGTTGATCATACTTGGGTTCCACATGCATGTTTTTGCTGAACGAAGAATACCTTAAACCTGGAGAGTTCAGACCCGTGTAATGGGTACCATGCAATATGACATCAAAGGGTCTTCATTTGCTCACCGAACCTCTCCAATCCTATCACTGATGTGTTTATGCCCCTGTACACATGCTTGATTCTCTTTTGGAGACATAGCAATCCATAGGTTTTACGATACTTACTAGTCAGGTACATTCTTAGGCGTTTAATATGCGGTGTTGAGTCCATTTCGTTGAGCAAGGAGTAGCTCTTGTCTATTCCATATTTGACTTAAGGAACTTTATCTGTGCTCATTTCAATCTCTGGTTTTATGCAGCACCCCACCTCACCTTTACCCTTAAGCAAGCATAAGTTGGTTTTCTAAATTTGAGACCCTGTTCTGTTCTGTAATTCAGTTCCTGTGTAGCCAAGTTTACATTCCGTGTATTACTGATATCTTATGATGTTTCATTTTCTGTGTGACTTATTTCAGTTAGAATCATCATACCTGAATCCACTCATTGTGATGCTAAGGGCCTGATGACATAGATTTCATTGCTGAGTGATATTGCTTTGTAAGTAAATACCACAACTTCTTTATCCATTTTTCACTTTCTGCGATGTTGAACTTGTACTGTAAACGAGGTTCTTGTAAACAGAGGCGTCCCAAACTTTGGGGTGGCTGTGTCTTTTTGATTTTAATTTCCCTAAGCTATAGGACCATAAGTGGCAGTGCCCTAGGCTCTGTTGCTTTGTTTTTTAGATGTTTCAGGAAACACCATACACTTCTCCCGAGTGTCTGTTGGCAATTTACATCCTGCCCATCAGCATAACAAGGCTCCCAGTTCTCCATGGCCTGTCCTGCCTTTCTGGATTTTACACTTTTTTCAGATGGCCCTTTTGACCGGGGGGAAGTGAGACTTCATTGTAGTGCAGATTTCCTTTGCAAGCTTGCTTGGTTGGCCAAAAAGGGCGTATGCGTTTTTTCCTGAATATATTCAGGAAAAAACGCATACGCCCTTTTTGGCCAAGTGCATCATTGTGGACGTTCTGCCTCTTTTCCTATGCTTTCAATGCAATTCCAGTCTACCTCCTGAAATTGGTTTCCTGCAATTCTGCCCCGCTTTCAAGTCCTCTTGGCAGCCTTACTTCAGTCTATTTTTGGACGATAGCTGTCATTTATAACTCTGCAGGTTTGTGAATTACAGTGCCCCTGAGCTCCTTTGTTCAACTCGCTTTCTTTTGAGCTGGCCGCAACACCGCAGGATGGCTTCAGGCCCTAATCTGGTTCCGGCCCGGCACGCTGAGCCTTTGGTTATTTCCTCTTCCTGGTGGGAAATGAGAGTTAAATTTGCCCGTCCAGACACCTCCAGCTAGCCTCTCATTGGTTCTCGCTATTCCTGTTCATCTTCCGCAGAAATTGCAAACTGGGCCAAACAGGAGGTTAAAGGCGCTGACTCTCCAAGTGGGGAGAGTGTTAGTAAAGCGTCTGGAATGTTGCACCCGAGTACCAGGGGAGGAAAACTGAGACATATTTGAACACGTCTCCCGATCACATGGTTGATCATACTCTAGGTTCCACATGCATGTTTTAGCTGAAGGAAGAATACCTTAAACCTGGGTAGTTGAAACCCGTGGAATGGGTACCATGCAATATGACTTCAAAGGGTCTTCATTTGCTCACCGAACCTCTCCAATCCTATCACTGCTGCGTTTATGCCCCTGTACACATGCTTGATTCTCTTTCGGAGACATAGAAATCCATAGGTTTTAAGATACTTACTAGTCAGGTACATTCTTAGGCGTTTAATATGCGGTGTTGAGTCCATTTCGTTGAACAAGGAGTAGCTCTTGTCTATTCCATATTTGGCTTAAGGAACTTTATCTGTGCTCATTTCAATCTCTGGTTTTATGCAGCACCCCAACTCACCTTTACCCTTAAGCAAGAATAAGTTGGTTTTCTAAATTTGAGACCCTGTTCTGTTCTGTAATTCAGTTCCTGTGTAGCCAAGTTTACATTCCGTGTATTACTGATATCTTATGATGTTTCTTTTTCTGTGTGACTTATTTCAGTTAGAATCATCATACCTGAATCCACTCATTGTGCTGCTAAGGGCCTGATGACACAGATTTCATTGCTGAGTGATATTGCTTTGTAAGTAAATACCACAACTTCTTTATCCATTTTTCACTTTCTGCGATGTTGAACTTGTACTGTAAACGAGGTTCTTGTAAACAGAGCCGTTCCAAACTTTGGGGTGGCTGTGTCTTTTTGATTTTAATTTCCCTAAGCTATAGGACCATAAGTGGAAGTGCCCTAGGTTCTGTTGCTTTGTTTTTTAGATGTTTCAGGAAACACCATACACTTCTCCCGAGTGGTTGTTGGCAATTTACATCCCGCCCATCAGCATAACAAGGCTCCCAGTTGTCCATGGCCTGTCCTGCCTTTCTGGATTTTACACTTTTTTCAGATGGCCCTTTTGACCGGGGGGAAGTGAGACTTCATTGTAGTGCAGATTTCCTTTGCAAGCTTGCTTGGTTGGCCAAAAAGGGCGTATGCGTTTTTTCCTGAATATATTCAGGAAAAAACGCATACGCCCTTTTTGGCCAAGTGCATCATTGTGGACGTTCTGCCTCTTTTCCTATGCTTTCAATGCAATTCCAGTCTACCTCCTGAAATCGGTTTCCTGCAATTCTGCCCCGCTTTCAAGTCCTCTTGGCAGCCTTACTTCAGTCTATTTTTGGACGATAGCTGTCATTTATAACTCTGCAGGTTTGTGAATTACAGTGCCCCTGAGCTCCTTTCTTCAACTCGCTTTCTTTTGAGCTGGCCGCAACACCGCAGGATGGCTTCAGGCCCTAATCTGGTTCCGGTACGGCACGCTGAGCCTTTGTTTATTTCCTCTTCCTGGTGGGAAATGAGACTTAAATTTGCCCGTCCAGACACCTCCAGCTAGCCTCTCATTGGTTCTCGCTATTCCTGTTCATCTTCCGCAGAAATTGCAAACTGGGCCAAACAGGAGGTTAAAGGCGCTGACTCTCCAAGTGGGGAGAGTGTTAGTAAAGCGTCTGGAATGTTGCACCCGAGTACCAGGGGAGGAAAACTGAGACATATTTGAACACGTCTCCCGTTCACATGGTTGATCATACTTGGGTTCCACATGCATGTTTTTGCTGAACGAAGAATACCTTAAACCTGGAGAGTTCAGACCCGTGTAATGGGTACCATGCAATATGACATCAAAGGGTCTTCATTTGCTCACCGAACCTCTCCAATCCTATCACTGATGTGTTTATGCCCCTGTACACATGCTTGATTCTCTTTTGGAGACATAGCAATCCATAGGTTTTACGATACTTACTAGTCAGGTACATTCTTAGGCGTTTAATATGCGGTGTTGAGTCCATTTCGTTGAGCAAGGAGTAGCTCTTGTCTATTCCATATTTGACTTAAGGAACTTTATCTGTGCTCATTTCAATCTCTGGTTTTATGCAGCACCCCACCTCACCTTTACCCTTAAGCAAGCATAAGTTGGTTTTCTAAATTTGAGACCCTGTTCTGTTCTGTAATTCAGTTCCTGTGTAGCCAAGTTTACATTCCGTGTATTACTGATATCTTATGATGTTTCATTTTCTGTGTGACTTATTTCAGTTAGAATCATCATACCTGAATCCACTCATTGTGATGCTAAGGGCCTGATGACATAGATTTCATTGCTGAGTGATATTGCTTTGTAAGTAAATACCACAACTTCTTTATCCATTTTTCACTTTCTGCGATGTTGAACTTGTACTGTAAACGAGGTTCTTGTAAACAGAGGCGTCCCAAACTTTGGGGTGGCTGTGTCTTTTTGATTTTAATTTCCCTAAGCTATAGGACCATAAGTGGCAGTGCCCTAGGCTCTGTTGCTTTGTTTTTTAGATGTTTCAGGAAACACCATACACTTCTCCCGAGTGTCTGTTGGCAATTTACATCCTGCCCATCAGCATAACAAGGCTCCAAGTTCTCCATGGCCTGTCCTGCCTTTCTGGATTTTACACTTTTTTCAGATGGCCCTTTTGACCGGGGGGAAGTGAGACTTCATTGTAGTGCAGATTTCCTTTGCAAGCTTGCTTGGTTGGCCAAAAAGGGCGTATGCGTTTTTTCCTGAATATATTCAGGAAAAAACGCATACGCCCTTTTTGGCCAAGTGCATCATTGTGGACGTTCTGCCTCTTTTCCTATGCTTTCAATGCAATTCCAGTCTACCTCCTGAAATCGGTTTCCTGCAATTCTGCCCCGCTTTCAAGTCCTCTTGGCAGCCTTACTTCAGTCTATTTTTGGACGATAGCTGTCATTTATAACTCTGCAGGTTTGTGAATTACAGTGCCCCTGAGCTCCTTTGTTCAACTCGCTTTCTTTTGAGCTGGCCGCAACACCGCAGGATGGCTTCAGGCCCTAATCTGGTTCCGGCCCGGCACGCTGAGCCTTTGGTTATTTCCTCTTCCTGGTGGGAAATGAGAGTTAAATTTGCCCGTCCAGACACCTCCAGCTAGCCTCTCATTGGTTCTCGCTATTCCTGTTCATCTTTCGCAGAAATTGCAAACTGGGCCAAACAGGAGGTTAAAGGCGCTGACTCTCCAAGTGGGGAGAGTGTTAGTAAAGCGTCTGGAATGTTGCACCCGAGTACCAGGGGAGGAAAACTGAGACATATTTGAACACGTGTCCCGTTCACATGGTTGATCATACTTGGGTTCCACATGCATGTTTTAGCTGAAGGAAGAATACCTTAAACCTGGGTAGTTGAAACCCGTGGAATGGGTACCATGCAATATGACTTCAAAGGGTCTTCATTTGCTCACCGAACCTCTCCAGTCCTATCACTGCTGCGTTTATGCCCCTGTACACATGCTTGATTCTCTTTCAGAGACATAGCAATCCATAGGTTTTAAGATACTTACAAGTCAGGTACATTCTTAGGCGTTTAATATGCGGTGTTGAGTCCATTTCGTTGAGCAAGGAGTAGCTCTTGTCTATTGCATATTTGGCTTAAGGAACTTTATCTGTGCTCATTTCAATCTCTGGTTTTATGCAGCAACCCAACTCACCTTTCCCCTTAAGCAAGCATAAGTTGGTTTTCTAAATTTGAGACCCTGTTCTGTTTTGGAATTCAGTTCCTGTGTAGCCAAGTTTACATTCCGTGTATTAGTGATATCTTATGATGTTTCTTTTTCTGTGTGACTTATTTCAGTTAGAATCATCGTACCTGAATCTACTCATTATGCTGCTACGGGCCTGATGACATAGATTTCATTGCTGAGTGATACTGCATTGTACGTAAGTACCACAAGTTCTTTATCCATTTTTCACTTTCTGCGATGTTGAACTTGTACTGTAAACGAGGTTCTTGTAAACAGAGCCGTTCCAAACTTTGGGGTGGCTGTGTCTTTTTGATTTTAATTTCGCTAAGCTATAGGACCATAAGTGGAAGTGCCCTAGGCTCTGTTGCTTTGTTTTTTAGATGTTTCAGGAAACACCATACACTTCTCCCGAGTGGTTGTTGGCAAATTACATCCCGCCCATCAGCATAACAAGGCTCCCAGTTGTCCATGGCCTGTCCTGCCTTTCTGGATTTTACACTTTTTTCAGATGGCCCTTTTGACCGGGGGGAAGTGAGACTTCATTGTAGTGCAGATTTCCTTTGCAAGCCTGCTTGGTTGGCCAAAAAGGGCGTATGCGTTTTTTCCTGAATATATTCAGGAAAAAACGCATACGCCCTTTTTGGCCAAGTGCATCATTGTGGACGTTCTGCCTCTTTTCCTATGCTTTCAATGCAATTCCAGTCTACCTCCTGAAATCGGTTTCCTGCAATTCTGCCCCGCTTTCAAGTCCTCTTGGCAGCCTTACTTCAGTATATTTTTGGACGATAGCTGTCATTTATAACTCTGCAGGTTTGTGAATTACAGTGCCCCTGAGATCCTTTCTTCAACTCGCTTTCTTGTGACCTGGCCGCAACACCGCAGGATGGCTTCAGGCCCTAATCTGCGTCCGGTACGGCACGCTGAGCCTTTGGTTATTTCCTCTTCCTGGTGGGAAATGAGAGTTAAATTTGCCCGTCCAGACACCTCCAGCTAGCCTCTCATTGGTTCTCGCTATTCCTGTTCATCTTCCGCAGAAATTGCAAACTGGGCCAAACAGGAGGTTAAAGGCGCTGACTCTCCAAGTGGGGAGAGTGTTAGTAAAGCGTCTGGAATGTTGCACCCGAGTACCAGGGGAGGAAAACTGAGACATATTTGAACACGTCTCCCGTTCACATGGTTGATCATACTTGGGTTCCACATGCATGTTTTAGCTGAAGGAAGAATACCTAAAACATGGGTAGTTGAAACCCGTGGAATGGGTACCATGCAATATGACTTCAAAGTGTCTTCATTTGCTCACCAAACCTCTCCAATCCTATCACTGCTGCGTTTATGCCCCTGTACACATGCTTGACTCTCTTTCGAAGACATAGCAATCCATAGGTTTTAAGATACTTACTAGTCAGGTACATTCTTAGGCGTTTAATATGCGGTGTTGAGTCCATTTCGTTGAGCAAGGAGTAGCTCTTGTCTATTCCATATTTGGCTTAAGGAACTTTATCTGTGCTCATTTCAATCTCTGGTTTTATGCAGCAACCCAACTCACCTTTCCCCTTAAGCAAGCATAAGTTGGTTTTCTAAATTTGAGACCCTGTTCTGTTCTGTAATTCAGTTCCTGTGTAGCCAAGTTTACATTCCGTGTATTACTGATATCTTATGATGTTTCTTTTTCTGTGTGACTTATTTCAGTTAGAATCATCATACCTGAATCCACTCATTGTGATGCTAAGGGCCTGATGACATAGAATTCATTGCTGAGTGATATTGCTTTGTAAGTGAATACCACAACTTCTTTATCCATTTTTCACTTTCTGCGATATTGAACTTGTACTGTAAACGAGGTTCTTGTAAACAGAGGCGTCCCAAACTTTGGGGTGGCTGTGTCTTTTTGATTTTAATTTCCCTAAGCTATAGGACCATAAGTGGCAGTGCCCTAGGCTCTGTTGCTTTGTTTTTTAGATGTTTCAGGAAACACCATACACTTCTCCCGAGTGTCTGTTGGCAATTTACATCCCGCCCATCAGCATAACAAGGCTCCCAGTTCTCCATGGCCTGTCCTGCCTTTCTGGATTTTACACTTTTTTCAGATGGCCCTTTTGACCGGGGGGAAGTGAGACTTCATTGTAGTGCAGATTTCCTTTGCAAGCTTGCTTGGTTGGCCAAAAAGGGCGTATGCGTTTTTTCCTGAATATATTCAGGAAAAAAACGCATACGCCCTTTTTGGCCAAGTGCATCATTGTGGACGTTCTGCCTCTTTTCCTATGCTTTCAATGCAATTCCAGTCTACCTCCTGAAATCGGTTTCCTGCAATTCTGCCCCGCTTTCAAGTCCTCTTGGCAGCCTTACTTCAGTCTATTTTTGGACGATAGCTGTCATTTATAACTCTGCAGGTTTGTGAATTACAGTGCCCCTGAGCTCCTTTCTTCAACATGCTTTCTTGTGACCTGGCCGCAACACCGCAGGATGGCTTCAGGCCCTAATCTGGTTCCGGCACGGCACGCTGAGCCTTTGGTTATTTCCTCTTCCTGGTGGGAAATGAGAGTTAAATTTGCCCGTCCAGACACCTCCAGCTAGCCTCTCATTGGTTCTCGCTATTCCTGTTCATCTTCCGCAGAAATTGCAAACTGGGCCAAACAGGAGGTTAAAGGCGCTGACTCTCCAAGTGGGGAGAGTGTTAGTAAAGCGTCTGGAATGTTGCACCCGAGTACCAGGGGAGGAAAACTGAGACATATTTGAACACGTGTCCCGTTCACATGGTTGATCATACTTGGGTTCCACATGCATGTTTTAGCTGAAGGAAGAATACCTTAAACCTGGAGAGTTGAGACCCGTATAATGGGTACCATGCAATATGACTTCAAAGGGTCTTCATTTGCTCACCGAACCTCTCCAATCCTATCACTGCTGCGTTTATGCCCCTGTACACATGCTTGATTCTCTTTTGGAGACATAGCAATCCATAGGTTTTACGATACTTACTAGTCAGGTACATTCTTAGGCGTTTAATATGCGGTGTTGAGTCCATTTCGTTGAGCAAGGAGTAGCTCTTGTCTATTCCATATTTGGCTTAAGGAACTTTATCTGTGCTCATTTCAATCTCTGGTTTTATGCAGCACCCCAACTCACCTTTACCCTTAAGCAAGCATAAGTTGTTTTTCTAAATTTGAGACACTGTTCTGTTCTGTAATTCAGTTCCTGTGTAACCAAGGTTCCATTCCGTGTATTACTGATATCTTATGATGTTTCTTTTTCTGTGTGACTTATTTCAGTTAGAATCATCATACCTGAATCCACTCATTGTGCTGCTAAGGGCCTGATGACATAGATTTCATTGCTGAGTGATATTGCTTTGTAAGTGAATACCACAACTTCTTTATCCATTTTTCACTTTCTGCGATGTTGAACTTGTACTGTAAACGAGGTTCTTGTAAACAGAGCCGTTCCAAACTTTGGGGTGGCTGTGTCTTTTTGATTTTAATTTCCCTAAGCTATAGGACCATAAGTGGCAGTGCCCTAGGCTCTGTTGCTTTGTTTTTTAGATGTTTCAGGAAACACCATACACTTCTCCCGAGTGTCTGTTGGCAATTTACATCCCGCCCATCAGCATAACAAGACTCCCAGTTCTCCATGGCCTGTCCTGCCTTTCTGGATTTTACACTTTTTTCAGATAGCCCTTTTGACCGGGGGTAAGTGAGACTTCATTGTAGTGCAGATTTCCTTTGCAAGCTTGCTTGGTTGGCCAAAAAGGGCGTATGCGTTTTTTCCTGAATATATTCAGGAAAAAACGCATACGCCCTTTTGGCCAAGTGCATCATTGTGGACGTTCTGCCTCTTTTCCTATGCTTTCAATGCAATTCCAGTCTACCTCCTGAAATCGGTTTCCTGCAATTCTGCCCCGCTTTCAAGTCCTCTTGGCAGCCTTACTTCAGTCTATTTTTGGACGATAGCTGTCATTTATAACTCTGCAGGTTTGTGAATTACAGTGCCCCTGAGCTCCTTTCTTCAACTCGCTTTCTTGTGACCTGGCCGCAACACCGCAGGATGGCTTCAGACCCTAATCTGGTTCCGGCCCGGCACGCTGAGCCTTTGGTTAATTCCTCTTCCTGGTGGGAAATGAGAGTTAAATTTGCCCGTCCAGACACCTCCAGCTAGCCTCTCATTGGTTCTCGCTATTCCTGTTCATCTTCCGCAGAAATTGCAAACTGGGCCAAACAGGAGGTTAAAGGCGCTGACTCTCCAAGTGGGGAGAGTGTTAGTAAAGCGTCTGGAATGTTGCACCCGAGTACCAGGGGAGGAAAACTGAGACATATTTGAACATGTCTCCCGAACACATGGTTGATCATACTCTAGGTTCCACATGCATGTTTTAGCTGAAGGAAGAATACCTTAAACCTGGGTAGTTGAAACCCGTGGAATGGGTACCATGCAATATGACTTCAAAGGGTCTTCATTTGCTCACCGAACCTCTCCAATCCTATCACTGCTGCGTTTATGCCCCTGTACACATGCTTGATTCTTTTTTGGAGACATAGCAATCCATAGGTTTTAAGATACTTACAAGTCAGGTATATTCTTAGGCATTTAATATGCGGTGTTGAGTCCATTTCGTTGAGCAAGGAGTAGCTCTTGTCTATTCCATATTTGGCTTAAGGAACTTTATCTGTGCTCATTTCAATCTCTGGTTTTATGCAGCACCCCAACTCACCTTTACCCTTAAGCAAGCATAAGTTGTTTTTCTAAATTTGAGACACTGTTCTGTTCTGTAATTCAGTTCCTGTGTAGCCAAGGTTCCATTCCGTGTATTACTGATATCTTATGATGTTTCTTTTTCTGTGTGACTTATTTCAGTTAGAATCATCATACCTGAATCCACTCATTGTGCTGCTAAGGGCCTGATGACATAGATTTCATTGCTGAGTGATATTGCTTTGTAAGTGAATACCACAACTTCTTTATCCATTTTTCACTTTCTGCGATGTTGAACTTGTACTGTAAACGAGGTTCTTGTAAACAGAGCCGTTCCAAACTTTGGGGTGGCTGTGTCTTTTTGATTTTAATTTCCCTAAGCTATAGGACCATAAGTGGCAGTGCCCTAGGCTCTGTTGCTTTGTTTTTTAGATGTTTCAGGAAACACCATACACTTCTCCCGAGTGTCTGTTGGCAATTTACATCCCGCCCATCAGCATAACAAGGCTCCCAGTTCTCCATGGCCTGTCCTGCCTTTCTGGATTTTACACTTTTTTCAGATAGCCCTTTTGACCGGGGGGAAGTGAGACTTCATTGTAGTGCAGATTTCCTTTGCAAGCTTGCTTGGTTGGCCAAAAAGGGCGTATGCGTTTTTTCCTGAATATATTCAGGAAAAAACGCATACGCCCTTTTTGGCCAAGTGCATCATTGTGGACGTTCTGCCTCTTTTCCTATGCTTTCAATGCAATTCCAGTCTACCTCCTGAAATCGGTTTCCTGCAATTCTGCCCCGCTTTCAAGTCCTCTTGGCATCCTTACTTCAGTCTATTTTTGGACGATAGCTGTCATTTATAACTCTGCAGGTTTGTGAATTACTGTGCCCCTGAGCTCCTTTCTTCAACATGCTTTCTTGTGACCTGGCCGCAACACCGCAGGATGGCTTCAGGCCCTAATCTGGTTCCGGCACGGCACGCTGAGCCTTTGGTTATTTCCTCTTCCTGGTGGGAAATGAGAGTTAAATTTGCCCGTCCAGACACCTCCAGCTAGCCTCTCATTGGTTCTCGCTATTCCTGTTCATCTTCCGCAGAAATTGCAAACTGGGCCAAACAGGAGGTTAAAGGCGCTGACTCTCCAAGTGGGGAGAGTGTTAGTAAAGCGTCTGGAATGTTGCACCCGAGTACCAGGGGAGGAAAACTGAGACATATTTGAACACGTCTCCCGTTCACATGGTTGATCATACTTGGGTTCCACATGCATGTTTTAGCTGAAGGAAGAATACCTTAAACCTGGAGAGTTGAGACCCGTGTAATGCGTACCATGCAATATGACTTCAAAGGGTCTTCATTTGCTCACCGAACCTCTCCAATCCTATCACTGCTGCGTTTATGCCCCTGTACACATGCTTGATTCTCTTTTGGAGACATAGCAATCCATAGGTTTTACGATACTTACTAGTCAGGTACATTCTTAGGCGTTTAATATGCGGTGTTGAGTCCATTTCGTTGAGCAAGGAGTAGCTCTTGTCTATTCCATATTTGACTTAAGGAACTTTATCTGTGCTCATTTCAATCTCTGGTTTTATGCAGCACCCCAACTCACATTTACCCTTAAGCAAGCATAAGTTGGTTTTCTAAATTTGAGACCCTGTTCTGTTCTGTAATTCAGTTCCTGTGTAGCCAAGTTTACATTCCGTGTATTACTGATATCTTATGATGTTTCTTTTTCTGTGTGACTTATTTCAGTTAGAATCATCATACCTGAATCCACTCATTGTGATGCTAAGGGCCTGATGACATAGATTTCATTGCTGAGTGATATTGCTTTGTAAGTAAATACCACAACTTCTTTATCCATTTTTCACTTTCTGCGATGTTGAACTTGTACTGTAAACGAGGTTCTTGTAAACAGAGGCGTCCCAAACTTTGGGGTGGCTGTGTCTTTTTGATTTTAATTTCCCTAAGCTATAGGACCATAAGTGGCAGTGCCCTAGGCTCTGTTGCTTTGTTTTTTAGATGTTTCAGGAAACACCATACACTTCTCCCGAGTGTCTGTTGGCAATTTACATCCCGCCCATCAGCATAACAAGGCTCCCAGTTCTCCATGGCCTGTCCTGCCTTTCTGGATTTTACACTTTTTTCAGATGGCCCTTTTGACCGGGGGGAAGTGAGACTTCATTGTAGTGCAGATTTCCTTTGCAAGCTTGCTTGGTTGTCCAAAAAGGGCGTATGCGTTTTTTCCTGAATATATTCAGGAAAAAACGCATACGCCCTTTTTGGCCAAGTGCATCATTGTGGACGTTCTGCCTCTTTTCCTATGCTTTCAATGCAATTCCAGTCTACCTCCTGAAATCGGTTTCCTGCAATTCTGCCCCGCTTTCAAGTCTTCTTGGCAGCCTTACTTCAGTCTATTTTTGGACGATAGCTGTCATTTATAACTCTGCAGGTTTGTGAATTACAGTGCCCCTGAGCTCCTTTCTTCAACTCGCTTTCTTGTGACCTGGCCGCAACACCGCAGGATGGCTTCAGGCCCTAATCTGGTTCCGGCCCGGCACGCTGAGCCTTTGGTTAATTCCTCTTCCTGGTGGGAAATGAGAGTTAAATTTGCCCGTCCAGACACCTCCAGCTAGCCTCTCATTGGTTCTCGCTATTCCTGTTCATCTTCCGCAGAAATTGCAAACTGGGCCAAACAGGAGGTTAAAGGCGCTGACTCTCCAAGTGGGGAGAGTGTTAGTAAAGCGTCTGGAATGTTGCACCCGAGTACCAGGGGAGGAAAACTGAGACATATTTGAACATGTCTCCCGAACACATGGTTGATCATACTCTAGGTTCCACATGCATGTTTTAGCTGAAGGAAGAATACCTTAAACCTGGGTAGTTGAAACCCGTGGAATGGGTACCATGCAATATGACTTCAAAGGGTCTTCATTTGCTCACCGAACCTCTCCAATCCTATCACTGCTGCGTTTATGCCCCTGTACACATGCTTGATTCTCTTTTGGAGACATAGCAATCCATAGGTTTTAAGATAATTACAAGTCAGGTACATTCTTAGGCGTTTAATATGCGGTGTTGAGTCCATTTCGTTGAGCAAGGAGTAGCTCTTGTCTATTCCATATTTGGCTTAAGGAACTTTATCTGTGCTCATTTCAATCTCTGGTTTTATGCAGCACCCCAACTCACCTTTACCCTTAAGCAAGCATAAGTTGTTTTTCTAAATATGAGACACTGTTCTGTTCTGTAATTCAGTTCCTGTGTAGTCAAGGTTCCATTCCGTGTATTACTGATATCTTATGATGTTTCTTTTTCTGTGTGACTTATTTCAGTTAGAATCATCATACCTGAATCCACTCATTGTGCTGCTAAGGGCCTGATGACATAGATTTCATTGCTGAGTGATATTGCTTTGTAAGTGAATACCACAACTTCTTTATCCATTTTTCACTTTCTGCGATGTTGAACTTGTACTGTAAACGAGGTTCTTGTAAACAGAGCCGTTCCAAACTTTGGGGTGGCTGTGTCTTTTTGATTTTAATTTCCCTAAGCTATAGGACCATAAGTGGAAGTGCCCTAGGCTCTGTTGCTTTGTTTTTTAGATGTTTCAGGAAACACCATACACTTCTCCCGAGTGGTTGTTGGCAATTTACATCCCGCCCTTCAGCATAACAAGGCTCCCAGTTCTCCATGGCCTGTCCTGCCTTTCTGGATTTTACACTTTTTTCAGATGGCCCTTTTGACCGGGGGGAAGTGAGACTTCATTGTAGTGCAGATTTCCTTTGCAAGCTTGCTTGGTTGGCCAAAAAGGGCGTATGCGTTTTTTCCTGAATATATTCAGGAAAAAACGCATACGCCCTTTTTGGCCAAGTGCATCATTGTGGACGTTCTGCCTCTTTTCCTATGCTTTCAATGCAATTCCAGTCTACCTCCTGAAATCGGTTTCCTGCAATTCTGCCCCGCTTTCAAGTCCTCTTGGCAGCCTTACTTCAGTCTATTTTTGGACGATAGCTGTCATTTATAACTCTGCAGGTTTGTGAATTACAGTGCCCCTGAGCTCCTTTCTTCAACTCGCTTTCTTGTGACCTGGCCGCAACACCGCAGGATGGCTTCAGGCCCTAATCTGGTTCCGGTATGGCACGCTGAGCCTTTGGTTATTTCCTCTTCCTGGTGGGAAATGAGAGTTAAATTTGCCCGTCCAGACACCTCCAGCTAGCCTCTCATTGGTTCTCGCTATTCCTGTTCATCTTCCGCAGAAATTGCAAACTGGGCCAAACAGGAGGTTAAAGGGACTGACTCTCCAAGTGGGGAGAGTGTTAGTAAAGCGTCTGGAATGTTGCACCCGAGTACCAGGGGAGGAAAACTGAGACATATTTGAACACGTCTCCCGATCACATGGTTGATCATACTCTAGGTTCCACATGCATGTTGTAGCTGAAGGAAGAATACCTTAAACCTGGGTAGTTGAAACCCATGGAATGGGTACCATGCAATATGACTTCAAAGGGTCTTCATTTGCTCACCGAACCTCTCCAATCCTATCATTGCTGCGTTTATGCCCCTGTACACATGCTTGATTCTCTTTCGGAGACATAGCAATCCATAGGTTTTAAGATACTTACTAGTCAGGTACATTCTTAGGCGTTTAATATGGGGTGTTGAGTCCATTTCGTTGAGCAAGGAGTAGCTCTTGTCTATTCCATATTTGGCTTAAGGAACTTTATCTGTTCTCATTTCAATCTCTGGTTTTATGCAGTACCCAAAATCACCTTTACCCTTAAGCAAGAATAAGTTGGTTTTCTAAATTTGAGACCCTGTTCTGTTCTGTAATTCAGTTCCTGTGTGGCCAAGTTTACATTCCGTGTATTACTGATATCTTATGATGTTTCTTTTTCTGTGTGACTTATTTCAGTTAGAATCATCGTACCTGAATCTACTCATTATGCTGCTACGGGCCTGATGACATAGATTTCATTGCTGAGTGATACTGCATTGTACGTAAGTACGACAAGTTCTTTATCCATTTTTCACTTTCTGCGATGTTGAACTTGTACTTTAAACGAGGTTCTTGTAAACAGAGCCGTTCCAAACTTTGGGGTGGCTGTGTCTTTTTGATTTTAATTTCCCTAAGCTATAGGACCATAAGTGGAAGTGCCCTAGGCTCTGTTGCTTTGTTTTTTAGATGTTTCAGGAAACACCATACACTTCTCCCAAGTGTCTGTTGGCAATTTACATCCCGCCCTTCAGCATAACAAGGCTCCCAGTTCTCAATGGCCTGTTGCCTTTCTGGATTTTACACTTTTTTCAGATGGCCCTTTTGACCGGGGGGAAGTGAGACTTCATTGTAGTGCAGATTTCTTTGCAAGCTTGCTTGGTTGGCCAAAAAGGGCGTATGCGTTTTTTCCTGAATATATTCAGGAAAAAACGCATACGCCCTTTTTGGCCAAGTGCATCATTGTGGACGTTCTGCCTCTTTTCCTATGCTTTCAATGCAATTCCAGTCTACCTCCTGAAATCGGTTTCCTGCAATTCTGCCCCGCTTTCAAGTCCTCTTGGCAGCCTTACTTCAGTCTATTTTTGGACGATAGCTGTCATTTATAACTCTGCAGGTTTGTGAATTACAGTGCCCCTGAGCTCCTTTCTTCAACTCGCTTTCTTGTGACCTGGCCGCAACACCGCAGGATGGCTTCAGGCCCTAATCTGGTTCCGGCCCGGCATGCTGAGCCTTTGGTTAATTCCTCTTCCTGGTGGGAAATGAGAGTTAAATTTGCCCGTCCAGACACCTCCAGCTAGCCTCTCATTGGTTCTCGCTATTCCTGTTCATCTTCCGCAGAAATTGCAAACTGGGCCAAACAGGAGGTTAAAGGCGCTGACTCTCCAAGTGGGGAGAGTGTTAGTAAAGCGTCTGGAATGTTGCACCCGAGTACCAGGGGAGGAAAACTGAGACATATTTGAACACGTCTCCCGATCACATGGTTGATCATACTCTAGGTTCCACATGCATGTTGTAGCTGAAGGAAGAATACCTTAAACCTGGGTAGTTGAAACCCGTGGAATGGGTACCATGCAATATGACTTCAAAGGGTCTTCATTTGCTCACCGAACCTCTCCAATCCTATCACTGCTGCGTTTATGCCCCTGTACACATGCTTGATTCTCTTTCGGAGACATAGCAATCCATAGGTTTTAAGATACTTACTAGTCAGGTACATTCTTAGGCGTTTAATATGGGGTGTTGAGTCCATTTCGTTGAGCAAGGAGTAGCTCTTGTCTATTCCATATTTGGCTTAAGGAACTTTATCTGTGCTCATTTCAATCTCTGGTTTTATGCAGCACCCCAACTCACCTTTACCCTTAAGCAAGAATAAGTTGGTTTTCTAAATTTGAGACCCTGTTCTGTTCTGTAATTCAGTTCCTGTGTATCCAAGTTTCCATTCCGTGTATTACTGATATCTTATGATGTTTCTTTTTCTGTGTGACTTATTTCAGTTAGAATCATCATACCTGAATCCACTCATTGTGATGCTAAGGGCCTGATGACACAGATTTCATTGCTGAGTGATATTGCTTTGTAAGTAAATACCACAACTTCTTTATCCATTTTTCACTTTCTGCGATGTTGAACTTGTACTGTAAACGAGGTTCTTGTAAACAGAGCCGTTCCAAACTTTGGGGTGGCTGTGTCTTTTTGATTTTAATTTCCCTAAGCTATAGGACCATAAGTGGAAGTGCCCTAGGTTCTGTTGCTTTGTTTTTTAGATGTTTCAGGAAACACCATACACTTCTCCCGAGTGGTTGTTGGCAATTTACATCCCGCCCATCAGCATAACAAGGCTCCCAGTTCTCCATGGCCTGTCCTGCCTTTCTGGATTTTACACTTTTTTCAGATGGCCCTTTTGACCGGGGGGAAGTGAGACTTCATTGTAGTGCAGATTTCCTTTGCAAGCTTGCTTGGTTGGCCAAAAAGGGCGTATGCGTTTTTTCCTGAATATATTCAGGAAAAAACGCATACGCCCTTTTTGGCCAAGTGCATCATTGTGGACGTTCTGCCTCTTTTCCTATGCTTTCAATGCAATTCCAGTCTACCTCCTGAAATCGGTTTCCTGCAATTCTGCCCCGCTTTCAAGTCCTCTTGGCAGCCTTACTTCAGTTTATTTTTGGACGATAGCTGTCATTTATAACTCTGCAGGTTTGTGCATTACAGTGCCCCTGAGATCCTTTCTTCAACTCGCTTTCTTGTGACCTGGCCGCAACACCGCAGGATGGCTTCAGGCCCTAATCTGGTTCCGGTACGGCACGCTGAGCCTTTGTTTATTTCCTCTTCCTGGTGGGAAATGAGAGTTAAATTTGCCCGTCCAGACACCTCCAGCTAGCCTCTCATTGGTTCTCGCTATTCCTGTTCATCTTCCGCAGAAATTGCAAACTGGGCCAAACAGGAGGTTAAAGGCGCTGACTCTCCAAGTGGGGAGAGTGTTAGTAAAGCGTCTGGAATGTTGCACCCGAGTACCAGGGGAGGAAAACTGAGACATATTTGAACACGTCTCCCGTTCACATGGTTGATCATACTTGGGTTCCACATGCATGTTTTTGCTGAACGAAGAATACCTTAAACCTGGAGAGTTCAGACCCGTGTAATGGGTACCATGCAATATGACATCAAAGGGTCTTCATTTGCTCACCGAACCTCTCCAATCCTATCACTGCTGTGTTTATGCCCCTGTACACATGCTTGATTCTCTTTTGGAGACATAGCAATCCATAGGTTTTACGATACTTACTAGTCAGGTACATTCTTAGGCGTTTAATATGCGGTGTTGAGTCCATTTCGTTGAGCAAGGAGTAGCTCTTGTCTATTCCATATTTGACTTAAGGAACTTTATCTGTGCTCATTTCAATCTCTGGTTTTATGCAGCACCCCACCTCACCTTTACCCTTAAGCAAGCATAAGTTGGTTTTCTAAATTTGAGACCCTGTTCTGTTCTGTAATTCAGTTCCTGTGTAGCCAAGTTTACATTCCGTGTATTACTGATATCTTATGATGTTTCATTTTCTGTGTGACTTATTTCAGTTAGAATCATCATACCTGAATCCACTCATTGTGATGCTAAGGGCCTGATGACATAGATTTCATTGCTGAGTGATATTGCTTTGTAAGTAAATACCACAACTTCTTTATCCATTTTTCACTTTCTGCGATGTTGAACTTGTACTGTAAACGAGGTTCTTGTAAACAGTAGCGTCCCAAACTTTGGGGTGGCTGTGTCTTTTTGATTTTAATTTCCCTAAGCTATAGGACCATAAGTGGAAGTGCCCTAGGTTCTGTTGCTTTGTTTTTTAGATGTTTCAGGAAACACCATACACTTCTCCCGAATGGTTGTTGGCAATTTACATCCCGCCCATCAGCATAACAAGGCTCCCAGTTCTCCATGGCCTGTCCTGCCTTTCTGGATTTTACACTTTTTTCAGATGGCCCTTTTGACCGGGGGGAAGTGAGACTTCATTGTAGTGCAGATTTCCTTTGCAAGCTTGCTTGGTTGGCCAAAAAGGGCGTATGCGTTTTTTCCTGAATATATTCAGGAAAAAAACGCATACGCCCTTTTTGGCCAAGTGCATCATTGTGGACGTTCTGCCTCTTTTCCTATGCTTTCAATGCAATTCCAGTCTACCTCCTGAAATCGGTTTCCTGCAATTCTGCCCCGCTTTCAAGTCCTCTTGGCAGCCTTACTTCAGTCTATTTTTGGACGATAGCTGTCATTTATAACTCTGCAGGTTTGTGAATTACAGTGCCCCTGAGCTCCTTTCTTCAACTCGCTTTCTTGTGACCTGGCCGCAACACCGCAGGATGGCTTCAGGCCCTAATCTGCTTCCGGTACGGCACGCTGAGCCTTTGTTTATTTCCTCTTCCTGGTGGGAAATGAGAGTTAAATTTGCCCGTCCAGACACCTCCAGCTAGCCTCTCATTGGTTCTCGCTATTCCTGTTCATCTTCCGCAGAAATTGCAAACTGGGCCAAACAGGAGGTTAAAGGCGCTGACTCTCCAAGTGGGGAGAGTGTTAGTAAAGCGTCTGGAATGTTGCACCCGAGTACCAGGGGAGGAAAACTGAGACATATTTGAACACGTCTCCCGTTCACATGGTTGATCATACTTGGGTTCCACATGCATGTTTTTGCTGAACGAAGAATACCTTAAACCTGGAGAGTTCAGACCCGTGTAATGGGTACCATGCAATGTGACTTCAAAGGGTCTTCATTTGCTCACCGAACCTCTCCAATCCTATCACTGCTGTGTTTATGCCCCTGTACACATGCCTGATTCTCTTTTGGAGACATAGCAATCCATAGGTTTTACGATACTTACTAGTCAGGTACATTCTTAGGCGTTTAATATGGGGTTTTGAGTCCATTTCGTTGAGCAAGGAGTAGCTCTTGTCTATTCCATATTTGACTTAAGGAACTTTATCTGTGCTCATTTCAATCTCTGGTTTTATGCAGCACCCCACCTCACCTTTACCCTTAAGCAAGCATAAGTTGGTTTTCTAAATTTGAGACCCTGTTCTGTTCTGTAATTCAGTTCCTGTGTAGCCAAGTTTACATTCCGTGTATTACTGATATCTTATGATGTTTCATTTTCTGTGTGACTTATTTCAGTTAGAATCATCGTACCTGAATCTACTCATTATGCTGCTACGGGCCTGATGACATAGATTTCATTGCTGAGTGATACTGCATTGTACGTAAGTACGACAAGTTCTTTATCCATTTTTCACTTTCTGCGATGTTGAACTTGTACTGTAAACGAGGTTCTTGTAAACAGAGCCGTTCCAAACTTTGGGGTGGCTGTGTCTTTTTGATTTTAATTTCCCTAAGCTATAGGACCATAAGTGGAAGTGCCCTAGGCTCTGTTGCTTTGTTTTTTAGATGTTTCAGGAAACACCATACACTTCTCCCAAGTGTCTGTTGGCAATTTACATCCCGCCCTTCAGCATAACAAGGCTCCCAGTTCTCCATGGCCTGTTGCCTTTTTGGATTTTACACTTTTTTCAGATGGCCCTTTTGACCGGGGGGAAG
The DNA here is from genome assembly GCF_949987515.2 of Delphinus delphis. Classification (NCBI taxonomy): domain Eukaryota; kingdom Metazoa; phylum Chordata; class Mammalia; order Artiodactyla; family Delphinidae; genus Delphinus; species Delphinus delphis. The sequence continues at coordinate 175,272 of NW_027192798.1, read as the reverse complement.
TGAGACTTCATTGTAGTGCAGATTTCCTTTGCAAGCTTGCTTGGTTGGCCAAAAAGGGCGTATGCGTTTTTTCCTGAATATATTCAGGAAAAAACGCATACGCCCTTTTTGGCCAAGTGCATCATTGTGGACGTTCTGCCTCTTTTCCTATGCTTTCAATGCAATTCCAGTCTACCTCCTGAAATCGGTTTCCTGCAATTCTGCCCCGCTTTCAAGTCCTCTTGGCAGCCTTACTTCAGTCTATTTTTGGACGATAGCTGTCATTTATAACTCTGCAGGTTTGTGAATTACAGTGCCCCTGAGATCCTTTCTTCAACTCGCTTTCTTGTGACCTGGCCGCAACACCGCAGGATGGCTTCAGGCCCTAATCTGGTTCCGGCCCGGCATGCTGAGCCTTTGGTTAATTCCTCTTCCTGGTGGGAAATGAGAGTTAAATTTGCCCGTCCAGACACCTCCAGCTAGCCTCTCATTGGTTCTCGCTATTCCTGTTCATCTTCCGCAGAAATTGCAAACTGGGCCAAACAGGAGGTTAAAGGGACTGACTCTCCAAGTGGGGAGAGTGTTAGTAAAGCGTCTGGAATGTTGCACCCGAGTACCAGGGGAGGAAAACTGAGACATATTTGAACACGTCTGCCGATCACATGGTTGAATATACTCTAGGTTCCACATGCATGTTTTAGCTGAAGGAAGAATACCTTAAACCTGGGTAGTTGAAACCCGTGGAATGGGTACCATGCAATATGACTTCAAAGGGTCTTCATTTGCTCACCGAACCTCTCCAATCCTATCACTGCTGCGTTTATGCCCCTGTACACATGCTTGATTCTCTTTCGGAGACATAGCAATCCATAGGTTTTAAGATACTTACTAGTCAGGTACATTCTTAGGCGTTTAATATGCGGTGTTGAGTCCATTTCGTTGAGCAAGGAGTAGCTCTTGTCTATTCCATATTTGGCTTAAGGAACTTAATCGTGCTCATTTCAATCTCTGGTTTTATGCAGCACCCCAACTCACCTTTACCCTTAAGCAAGAATAAGTTGGTTTTCTAAATTTGAGAACCTGTTCTGTTTTGGAATTCAGTTCCTGTGTAGCCAAGTTTACATTCCGTGTATTAGTGATATCTTATGATGTTTCTTTTTCTGTGTGACTTATTTCAGTTAGAATCATCGTACCTGAATCTACTCATTATGCTGCTACGGGCCTGATGACATAGATTTCATTGCTGAGTGATACTGCATTGTACGTATGTACCACAAGTTCTTTATCCATTTTTCACTTTCTGCGATGTTGAACTTGTACTGTAAACGAGGTTCTTGTAAACAGAGCCGTTCCAAACTTTGGGGTGGCTGTGTCTTTTTGATTTTAATTTCCCTAAGCTATAGGACCATAAGTGGAAGTGCCCTAGGCTCTGTTGCTTTGTTTTTTAGATGTTTCAGGAAACACCATACACTTCTCCCGAGTGTCTGTTGGCAATTTACATCCCGCCCATCAGCATAACAAGGCTCCCAGTTCTCCATGGCCTGTCCTGCCTTTCTGGATTTTACACTTTTTTCAGATGGCCCTTTTGACCGGGGGGAAGTGAGACTTCATTGTAGTGCAGATTTCCTTTGCAAGCTTGCTTGGTTGGCCAAAAAGGGCGTATGCGTTTTTTCCTGAATATATTCAGGAAAAAACGCATACGCCCTTTTTGGCCAAGTGCATCATTGTGGACGTTCTGCCTCTTTTCCTATGCTTTCAATGCAATTCCAGTCTACCTCCTGAAATCAGTTTCCTGCAATTCTGCCCTGCTTTCAAGTCCTCTTGGCAGCCTTACTTCAGTCTATTTTTGGACGATAGCTGTCATTTATAACTCTGCAGGTTTGTGCATTACACTGCCCCTGAGCTCCTTTCTTCAACTTGCTTTCTTGTGACCTGGCCGCAACACCGCAGGATGGCTTCAGGCCCTAATCTGGTTCCGGCACGGCACGCTGAGCCTTTGGTTATTTCCTTTTCCTGGTGGGAAATGAGAGTTAAATTTGCCCGTCCAGACACCTCCAGCTAGTCTCTCATTGGTTCTCGCTATTCCTGTTCATCTTCCGCAGAAATTGCAAACTGGGCCAAACAGGAGGTTAAAGGCGCTGACTCTCCAAGTGGGGAGAGTGTTAGTAAAGCGTCTGGAATGTTGCACCCGAGTACCAGGGGAGGAAAACTGAGACATATTTGAACACGTCTGCCGATCACATGGTTGAATATACTCTAGGTTCCACATGCATGTTTTAGCTGAAGGAAGAATACCTTAAACCTGGGTAGTTGAAACCCGTGGAATGGGTACCATGCAATATGACTTCAAAGGGTCTTCATTTGCTCACCGAACCTCTCCAATCCTATCACTGCTGCGTTTATGCCCCTGTACACATGCTTGATTCTCTTTCGGAGACATAGCAATCCATAGGTTTTAAGATACTTACTAGTCAGGTACATTCTTAGGCGTTTAATATGCGGTGTTGAGTCCATTTCGTTGAGCAAGGAGTAGCTCTTGTCTATTCCATATTTGGCTTAAGGAACTTAATCGTGCTCATTTCAATCTCTGGTTTTATGCAGCACCCCAACTCACCTTTACCCTTAAGCAAGAATAAGTTGGTTTTCTAAATTTGAGAACCTGTTCTGTTTTGGAATTCAGTTCCTGTGTAGCCAAGTTTACATTCCGTGTATTAGTGATATCTTATGATGTTTCTTTTTCTGTGTGACTTATTTCAGTTAGAATCATCGTACCTGAATCTACTCATTATGCTGCTACGGGCCTGATGACATAGATTTCATTGCTGAGTGATACTGCATTGTACGTATGTACCACAAGTTCTTTATCCATTTTTCACTTTCTGCGATGTTGAACTTGTACTGTAAACGAGGTTCTTGTAAACAGAGCCGTTCCAAACTTTGGGGTGGCTGTGTCTTTTTGATTTTAATTTCCCTAAGCTATAGGACCATAAGTGGAAGTGCCCTAGGCTCTGTTGCTTTGTTTTTTAGATGTTTCAGGAAACACCATACACTTCTCCCGAGTGTCTGTTGGCAATTTACATCCCGCCCATCAGCATAACAAGGCTCCCAGTTCTCCATGGCCTGTCCTGCCTTTCTGGATTTTACACTTTTTTCAGATGGCCCTTTTGACCGGGGGGAAGTGAGACTTCATTGTAGTGCAGATTTCCTTTGCAAGCTTGCTTGGTTGGCCAAAAAGGGCGTATGCGTTTTTTCCTGAATATATTCAGGAAAAAACGCATACGCCCTTTTTGGCCAAGTGCATCATTGTGGACGTTCTGCCTCTTTTCCTATGCTTTCAATGCAATTCCAGTCTACCTCCTGAAATCAGTTTCCTGCAATTCTGCCCTGCTTTCAAGTCCTCTTGGCAGCCTTACTTCAGTCTATTTTTGGACGATAGCTGTCATTTATAACTCTGCAGGTTTGTGCATTACACTGCCCCTGAGCTCCTTTCTTCAACTTGCTTTCTTGTGACCTGGCCGCAACACCGCAGGATGGCTTCAGGCCCTAATCTGGTTCCGGCACGGCACGCTGAGCCTTTGGTTATTTCCTTTTCCTGGTGGGAAATGAGAGTTAAATTTGCCCGTCCAGACACCTCCAGCTAGTCTCTCATTGGTTCTCGCTATTCCTGTTCATCTTCCGCAGAAATTGCAAACTGGGCCAAACAGGAGGTTAAAGGCGCTGACTCTCCAAGTGGGGAGAGTGTTAGTAAAGCGTCTGGAATGTTGCACCCGAGTACCAGGGGAGGAAAACTAAGACATATTTGAACACGTCTCCCGTTCACATGGTTGATCATACTTGGGTTCCACATGCATGTTTTAGCTGAAGGAAGAATACCTTAAACCTGGAGAGTTAAGACCCGTGTAATGGGTACCATGCAATATGACTTCAAAGGGTCTTCATTTGCTCACCGAACCTCTCCAATCCTATCACTGCTGCGTTTATGCCCCTGTACACATGCTTGATTCTCTTTCGGAGACATAGCAATCCATAGGTTTTTAAGATACTTACTAGTCAGGTACATTCTTAGGCGTTTAATATGCGGTGTTGAGTCCATTTCGTTGAGCAAGGAGTAGCTCTTGTCTATTCCATATTTGACTTAAGGAACTTTATCTGTGCTCATTTCAATCTCTGGTTTTATGCAGCACCCCAACTCACCTTTACCCTTAAGCAAGCATAAGTTGGTTTTCTAAATTTGAGACCCTGTTCTGTTCTGTAATTCAGTTCCTGTATAGCCAAGTTTACATTCCGTGTATTACTCATATCTTATGATGTTTCTTTTTCTGTGTGACTTACTTCAGTTAGAATCATCATACCTGAATCCACTCATTGTGCTGCTAAGGGCCTGATGACACAGATTTCATTGCTGAGTGATATTGCTTTGTAAGTAAATACCACAACTTCTTTATCCATTTTTCACTTTCTGCGATGTTGAACTTGTACTGTAAACGAGGTTCTTGTAAACAGAGCCGTTCCAAACTTTGGGGTGGCTGTGTCTTTTTGATTTTAATTTCCCTAAGCTATAGGACCATAAGTGGAAGTGCCCTAGGCTCTGTTGCTTTGTTTTTTAGATGTTTCAGGAAACACCATACACTTCTCCTGAGTGGTTGTTGGCAATTTACATCCCGCCCATCAGCATAACAAGGCTCCCAGTTCTCCATGGCCTGTCCTGCCTTTCTGGATTTTACACTTTTTTCAGATAGCCCTTTTGACCGGGGGGAAGTGAGACTTCATTGTAGTGCAGATTTCCTTTGCAAGCTTGCTTGGTTGGCCAAAAAGGGCGTATGCATTTTTTCCTGAATATATTCAGGAAAAAACGCATACGCCCTTTTTGGCCAAGTGCATCATTGTGGACGTTCTGCCTCTTTTCCTATGCTTTCAATGCAATTCCAGTCTACCTCCTGAAATCGGTTTCCTGCAATTCTGCCCCGCTTTCAAGTCCTCTTGGCAGCCTTACTTCAGTCTATTTTTGGACGATAGCTGTCATTTATAACTCTGCAGGTTTGTGAATTACAGTGCCCCTGAGCTCCTTTGTTCAACTCGCTTTCTTTTGAGCTGGCCGCAACACTGCAGGATGGCTTCAGGCCCTAATCTGGTTCCGGCCCGGCATGCTGAGCCTTTGGTTATTTCCTCTTCCTGGTGGGAAATGAGAGTTAAATTTGCCCGTCCAGACACCTCCAGCTAGCCTCTCATTGGTTCTCGCTATTCCTGTTCATCTTTCGCAGAAATTGCAAACTGGGCCAAACAGGAGGTTAAAGGCGCTGACTCTCCAAGTGGGGAGAGTGTTAGTAAAGCGTCTGGAATGTTGCACCCGAGTACCAGGGGAGGAAAACTGAGACATATTTGAACACGTCTCCCGTTCACATGGTTGATCATACTTGGGTTCCACATGCATGTTTTAGCTGAAGGAAGAATACCTTAAACCTGGGTAGTTGAAACCCGTGGAATGGGTATTATGCAATATGACTTCAAAGGGTCTTCATTTGCTCACCGAACCTCTCCAATCCTATCACTGCTGCGTTTATGCCCCTGTACACATGCTTGATTCTCTTTCGGAGACATAGCAATCCATAGGTTTTAAGATACTTACAAGTCAGGTACATTCTTAGGCGTTTAATATGCGGTGTTGAGTCCATTTCGTTGAGCAAGGAGTAGCTCTTGTCTATTCCATATTTGGCTTAAGGAACTTTATCTGTGCTCATTTCAATCTCTGGTTTTATGCAGCAACCCAACTCACCTTTCCCCTTAAGCAAGCATAAGTTGGTTTTCTAAATTTGAGACCCTGTTCTGTTTTGGAATTCAGTTCCTGTGTAGCCAAGTTTACATTCCGTGTATTAGTGATATCTTATGATGTTTCTTTTTCTGTGTGACTTATTTCAGTTAGAATCATCGTACCTGAATCTACTCATTATGCTGCTACGGGCCTGATGACATAGATTTCATTGCTGAGTGATACTGCATTGTACGTAAGTACCACAAGTTCTTTATCCATTTTTCACTTTCTGCGATGTTGAACTTGTACTGTAAACGAGGTTCTTGTAAACAGAGCCGTTCCAAACTTTGGGGTGGCTGTGTCTTTTTGATTTTAATTTCCCTAAGCTATAGGACCATAAGTGGAAGTGCCCTAGGCTCTGTTGCTTTGTTTTTTAGATGTTTCAGGAAACACCATACACTTCTCCCGAGTGGTTGTTGGCAATTTACATCCCGCCCATCAGCATAACAAGGCTCCCAGTTGTCCATGGCCTGTCCTGCCTTTCTGGATTTTACACTTTTTTCAGATGGTCCTTTTGACCGGGGGGAAGTGAGACTTCATTGTAGTGCAGATTTCCTTTGCAAGCCTGCTTGGTTGGCCAAAAAGGGCGTATGCGTTTTTTCCTGAATATATTCAGGAAAAAACGCATACGCCCTTTTTGGCCAAGTGCATCATTGTGGACGTTCTGCCTCTTTTCCTATGCTTTCAATGCAATTCCAGTCTACCTCCTGAAATCGGTTTCCTGCAATTCTGCCCCGCTTTCAAGTCCTCTTGGCAGCCTTACTTCAGTATATTTTTGGACGATAGCTGTCATTTATAACTCTGCAGGTTTGTGAATTACAGTGCCCCTGAGATCCTTTCTTCAACTCGCTTTCTTGTGACCTGGCCGCAACACCGCAGGATGGCTTCAGGCCCTAATCTGCTTCCGGTATGGCACGCTGAGCCTTTGGTTATTTCCTCTTCCTGGTGAGAAATGAGAGTTAAATTTGCCCGTCCAGACACCTCCAGCTAGCCTCTCATTGGTTCTCGCTATTCCTGTTCATCTTCCGCAGAAATTGCAAACTGGGCCAAACAGGAGGTTAAAGGCGCTGACTCTCCAAGTGGGGAGAGTGTTAGTAAAGCGTCTGGAATGTTGCACCCGAGTACCAGGGGAGGAAAACTGAGACATATTTGAACACGTCTCCCGTTCACATGGTTGATCATACTTGGGTTCCACATGCATGTTTTAGCTGAAGGAAGAATACCTAAAACCTGGGTAGTTGGAACCCGTGGAATGGGTACCATGCAATATGACTTCAAAGGGTCTTCATTTGCTCACCGAACCTCTCCAATCCTATCACTGCTGCGTTTATGCCCCTGTACACATGCTTGATTCTCTTTCGGAGACATAGCAATCCATAGGTTTTAAGATACTTACAAGTCAGGTACATTCTTAGGCGTTTAATATGCGGTGTTGAGTCCATTTCGTTGAGCAAGGAGTAGCTCTTGTCTATTCCATATTTGGCTTAAGGAACTTTATCTGTGCTCATTTCAATCTCTGGTTTTATGCAGCAACCCAACTCACCTTTCCCCTTAAGCAAGCATAAGTTGGTTTTCTAAATTTGAGACCCTGTTCTGTTTTGGAATTCAGTTCCTGTGTAGCCAAGTTTACATTCCGTGTATTAGTGATATCTTATGATGTTTCTTTTTCTGTGTGACTTATTTCAGTTAGAATCATCGTACCTGAATCTACTCATTATGCTGCTACGGGCCTGATGACATAGATTTCATTGCTGAGTGATACTGCATTGTACGTAAGTACCACAAGTTCTTTATCCATTTTTCACTTTCTGCGATGTTGAACTTGTACTGTAAACGAGGTTCTTGTAAACAGAGCCGTTCCAAGCTTTGGGGTGGCTGTGTCTTTTTGATTTTAATTTCCCTAAGCTATAGGACCATAAGTGGAAGTGCCCTAGGCTCTGTTGCTTTGTTTTTTAGATGTTTCAGGAAACACCATACACTTCTCCCGAGTGGTTGTTGGCAATTTACATCCCGCCCATCAGCATAACAAGGCTCCCAGTTGTCCATGGCCTGTCCTGCCTTTCTGGATTTTACACTTTTTTCAGATGGCCCTTTTGACCGGGGGGAAGTGAGACTTCATTGTAGTGCAGATTTCCTTTGCAAGCCTGCTTGGTTGGCCAAAAAGGGCGTATGCGTTTTTTCCTGAATATATTCGGGAAAAAACGCATACGCCCTTTTTGGCCAAGTGCATCATTGTGGACGTTCTGCCTCTTTTCCTATGCTTTCAATGCAATTCCAGTCTACCTCCTGAAATCGGTTTCCTGCAATTCTGCCCCGCTTTCAAGTCCTCTTGGCAGCCTTACTTCAGTCTATTTTTGGACGATAGCTGTCATTTATAACTCTGCAGGTTTGTGAATTACAGTGCCCCTGAGCTCCTTTCTTCAACTCGCTTTCTTGTGACCTGGCCGCAACACCGCAGGATGGCTTCAGGCCCTAATCTGCTTCCGGTACGGCACGCTGAGCCTTTGGTTAATTCCTCTTCCTGGTGGGAAATGAGAGTTAAATTTGCCCGTCCAGACACCTCCAGCTAGCCTCTCATTGGTTCTCGCTATTCCTGTTCATCTTCCGCAGAAATTGCAAACTGGGCCAAACAGGAGGTTAAAGGCGCTGACTCTCCAAGTGGGGAGAGTGTTAGTAAAGCGTCTGGAATGTTGCACCCGAGTACCAGGGGAGGAAAACTGAGACATATTTGAACACGTCTCCCGTTCACATGGTTGATCATACTTGGGTTCCACATGCATGTTTTGCTGAAGGAAGAATACCTAAAACCTGGGTAGTTGAAACCCGTGGAATGGGTACCATGCAATATGACTTCAAAGGGTCTTCATTTGCTCACCAAACCTCTCCAATCCTATCACTGCTGCGTTTATGCCCCTGTACACATGCTTGATTCTCTTTCGAAGACATAAGAATCCATAGGTTTTAAGATACTTACTAGTCAGGTACATTCTTAGGCGTTTAATATGCGGTGTTGAGTCCATTTCCTTGAGCAAGGAGTAGCTCTTGTCTATTCCATATTTGGCTTAAGGAACTTTATCTGTGCTCATTTCAATCTCTGGTTTTATGCAGCAACCCAACTCACCTTTCCCCTTCAGCAAGCATAAGTTGGTTTTCTAAATTTGAGACCCTGTTCTGTTTTGGAATTCAGTTTCTGTGTAGCCAAGTTTACATTCCGTGTATTAGTGATATCTTATGATGTTTCTTTTTCTGTGTGACTTATTTCAGTTAGAATCATCGTACCTGAATCTACTCATTATGCTGCTACGGGCCTGATGACATAGATTTCATTGCTGAGTGATACTGCATTGTACGTAAGTACCACAAGTTCTTTATCCATTTTTCACTTTCTGCGATGTTGAACTTGTACTGTAAACGAGGTTCTTTTAAACAGAGCCGTTCCAAGCTTTGGGGTGGCTGTGTCTTTTTGATTTTAATTTCCCTAAGCTATAGGACCATAAGTGGAAGTGCCCTAGGCTCTGTTGCTTTGTTTTCTAGATGTTTCAGGAAACACCATACACTTCTCCCGAGTGGTTGTTGGCAATTTACATCCCGCCCATCAGCATAACAAGGCTCCCAGTTGTCCATGGCCTGTCCTGCCTTTCTGGATTTTACACTTTTTTCAGATGGCCCTTTTGACGGGGGGAAGTGAGACTTCATTGTAGTGCAGATTTCCTTTGCAAGCCTGCTTGGTTGGCCAAAAAGGGCGTATGCGTTTTTTCCTGAATATATTCAGGAAAAAACGCATACGCCCTTTTTGGCCAAGTGCATCATTGTGGACGTTCTGCCTCTTTTCCTATGCTTTCAATGCAATTCCAGTCTACCTCCTGAAATCGGTTTCCTGCAATTCTGCCCCGCTTTCAAGTCCTCTTGGCAGCCTTACTTCAGTCTATTTTTGGACGATAGCTGTCATTTATAACTCTGCAGGTTTGTGAATTACAGTGCCCCTGAGATCCTTTCTTCAACTCGCTTTCTTGTGACCTGGCCGCAACACCGCAGGATGGCTTCAGGCCCTAATCTGCTTCCGACCCGGCATGCTGAGCCTTTGGTTAATTCCTCTTCCTGGTGGGAAATGAGAGTTAAATTTGCCCGTCCAGACACCTCCAGCTAGCCTCTCATTGGTTCTCGCTATTCCTGTTCATCTTTCGCAGAAATTGCAAACTGGGCCAAACAGGAGGTTAAAGGCGCTGACTCTCCAAGTGGGGAGAGTGTTAGTAAAGCGTCTGGAATGTTGCACCCGAGTACCAGGGGAGGAAAACTGAGACATATTTGAACACGTCTCCCATTCACATGGTTGATCATACTTGGGTTCCACATGCATGTTTTAGCTGAAGGAAGAATACCTTAAACCTGGGTAGTTGAAACCCGTGGAATGGGTACCATGCAATATGACTTCAAAGGGTCTTCATTTGCTCACCGAACCTCTCCAATCCTATCACTGCTGCGTTTATGCCCCTGTACACACGCTTGATTCTCTTTTGGAGACATAGCAATCCATAGGTTTTAAGATACTTACAAGTCAGGTACATTCTTAGGCGTTTAATATGCGGTGTTGAGTCCATTTCGTTGAGCAAGGAGTAGCTCTTGTCTATTCCATATTTGGCTTAAGGAACTTTATCTGTGCTCATTTCAATCTCTGGTTTTATGCAGCAACCCAACTCACCTTTCCCCTTAAGCAAGCATAAGTTGGTTTTCTAAATTTGAGACCCTGTTCTGTTTTGGAATTCAGTTCCTGTGTAGCCAAGTTTACATTCCGTGTATTAGTGATATCTTATGATGTTTCTTTTTCTGTGTGACTTATTTCAGTTAGAATCATCGTACCTGAATCTACTCATTATGCTGCTACGGGCCTGATGACATAGATTTCATTGCTGAGTGATACTGCATTGTACGTAAGTATCACAAGTTCTTTATCCATTTTTCACTTTCTGCGATGTTGAACTTGTACTGTAAACGAGGTTCTTGTAAACAGAGCCGTTCCAAACTTTGGGGTGTCTGTGTCTTTTTCATTTTAATTTCCCTAAGCTATAGGACCATAAGTGGAAGTGCCCTAGGCTCTGTTGCTTTGTTTTTTAGATGTTTCAGGAAACACCATACACTTCTCCCGAGTGGTTGTTGGCAATTTACATCCCGCCCATCAGCATAACAAGGCTCCCAGTTGTCCATGGCCTGTCCTGCCTTTCTGGATTTTACACTTTTTTCAGATGGCCTTTTTGACCGGGGGGAAGTGAGACTTCATTGTAGTGCAGATTTCCTTTGCAAGCTTGCTTGGTTGGCCAAAAAGGGCGTATGCGTTTTTTCCTGAATATATTCAGGAAAAAACGCATACGCCCTTTTTGGCCAAGTGCATCATTGTGGACGTTCTGCCTCTTTTCCTATGCTTTCAATGCAATTCCAGTCTACCTCCTGAAATCGGTTTCCTGCAATTCTGCCCCGCTTTCAAGTCCTCTTGGCAGCCTTACTTCAGTCTATTTTTGGACGATAGCTGTCATTTATAACTCTGCAGGTTTGTGAATTACAGTGCCCCTGAGCTCCTTTCTTCAACTCGCTTTCTTGTGAGCTGGCCGCAACACCGCAGGATGTCTTCAGGCCCTAATCTGCTTCCGGTACGGCACGCTGAGCCTTTGGTTATTTCCTCTTCCTGGTGGGAAATGAGAGTTAAATTTGCCCGTCCAGACACCTCCAGCTAGCCTCTCATTGGTTCTCGCTATTCCTGTTCATCTTCCGCAGAAATTGCAAACTGGGCCAAACAGGAGGTTAAAGGCGCTGACTCTCCAAGTGGGGAGAGTGTTAGTAAAGCGTCTGGAATGTTGCACCCGAGTACCAGGGGAGGAAAACTGAGACATATTTGAACACGTCTCCCGTTCACATGGTTGATCATACTTGGGTTCCACATGCATGTTTTAGCTGAAGGAAGAATACCTAAAACCTGGGTAGTTGAAACCCGTGGAATGGGTACCATGCAATATGACTTCAAAGGGTCTTCATTTGCTCACCGAACCTCTCCAATCCTATCACTGCTGCGTTTATGCCCCTGTACACATGCTTGATTCTCTTTCGGAGACATAGCAATCCATAGGTTTTAAGATACTTACTAGTCAGGTACATTCTTAGGCGTTTAATATGGGGTGTTGAGTCCATTTCGTTGAGCAATGAGTAGCTCTTGTCTATTCCATATTTGGCTTAAGGAACTTTATCTGTGCTCATTTCAATCTCTGGTTTTATGCAGCACCCCAACTCACCTTTACCCTTAAGCAAGCATAAGTTGGTTTTCTAAATTTGAGACCCTGTTCTGTTCTGTAATTCAGTTCCTGTGTAGCCAAGTTTCCATTCCGTGTATTACTGATATCTTATGATGTTTCTTTTTCTGTGTGACTTATTTCAGTTAGAATCATCATACCTGAATCCACTCATTGTGCTGCTAAGGGCCTGATGACATAGATTTCATTGCTGAGTGATATTGCTTTGTAAGTGAATACCACAACTTCTTTATGCATTTTTCACTTTATGCGATGTTGAACTTGTACGGTAAACGAGGTTCTTGTAAACAGAGCCGTTCCAAACTTTGGGGTGGCTGTGTCTTTTTGATTTTAATTTCCCTAAGCTATAGGACCATAAGTGGAAGTGCCCTAGGCTCGGTTGCTTTGTTTTTTAGATGTTTCAGGAAACACCATACACTTCTCCTGAGTGTCTGTTGGCAATTTACATCCCGCCCATCAGCATAACAAGGCTCCCAGTTCTCCATGGCCTGTCCTGCCTTTCTGGATTTTACACTTTTTTCAGATGGCCCTTTTGACCGGGGGGAAGTGAGACTTCATTGTAGTGCAGATTTCCTTTGCAAGCTTGCTTGGTTGGCCAAAAAGGGCGTATGCGTTTTTTCCTGAATATATTCAGGAAAAAACGCATACGCCCTTTTTGGCCAAGTGCATCATTGTGGACGTTCTGCCTCTTTTCCTATGCTTTCAATGCAATTCCAGTGTACCTCCTGAAATCGGTTTCCTGCAATTCTGCCCCGCTTTCAAGTCCTCTTGGCAGCCTTACTTCAGTCTATTTTTGGACGATAGCTGTCATTTATAACTCTGCTGGTTTGTCGATTGCAGTGCCCCTGAGCTCCTTTCTTCAACTCGCTTTCTTGTGACCTGGCCGCAACACCGCAGGATGGCTTCAGGCCCTAATCTGGTTCCGGCCCGGCATGCTGAGCCTTTGGTTAATTCCTCTTCCTGGTGGGAAATGAGAGTTAAATTTGCCCGTCCAGACACCTCCAGCTAGTCTCTCATTGGTTCTCGCTATTCCTGTTCATCTTCCGCAGAAATTGCAAACTGGGCCAAACAGGAGGTTAAAGGGACTGACTCTCCAAGTCGGGAGAGTGTTAGTAAAGCGTCTGGAATGTTGCACCCGAGTACCAGGGGAGGAAAACTGAGACATATTTGAACACGTCTCCCGTTCACATGGTTGATCATACTTGGGTTCCACATGCATCTTTTAGCTGAAGGAAGAATACCTTAAACCTGGGTATTTGAATCCCGTGGAATGGGTACCATGCAATATGACTTCAAAGGGTCTTCATTTGCTCACCGAACCTCTCCAATCCTATCACTGCTGCGTTTATGCCCCTGTACACACGCTTGATTCTCTTTCGGAGACATAGCAATCCATAGGTTTTAAGATACTTACTAGTCAGGTACATTCTTAGGCGTTTAATATGCGGTGTTGAGTCCATTTCGTTGAGCAAGGAGTAGCTCTTGTCTATTCCATATTTGGCTTAAGGAACTTTATCTGTACTCATTTCAATCTCTGGTTTTATGCAGCACCCCAACTCACCTTTCCCCTTAAGCAAGCATAAGTTGGTTTTCTAAATTTGAGACCCTGTTCTGTTCTGTAATTCAGATCCTGTGTAGCCAAGTTTACATTCCGTGTATTACTGATATCTTATGATGTTTCTTTTTCTGTGTGACTTATTTCAGTTAGAATCATCATACCTGAATCCACTCATTGTGCTGCTAAGGGCCTGATGACACAGATTTCATTGCTGAGTGATATTGCTTTGTAAGTAAATACCACAACTTTTTTATCCATTTTTCACTTTCTGTGATGTTGAACTTGTACTGTAAATGAGGTTCTTGTAAACAGAGCCATTCGAAACTTTGGGGTGGCTGTGTCTTTTTGATTTTAAATTCCCTAAGCTATAGGACCATAAGTGGAAGTGCTCTAGGCTCTGTTGCTTTGTTTTTTAGATGTTTCAGGAAACACCATACACTTCTCCCGAGTGTTTGTTGGCAATTTACATCCCGCCCTTCAGCATAACAAGGCTCCCAGTTCTCCATGGCCTGTCCTGCCTTTTTCGATTTTACACTTTTTTCAGATGGCCCTTTTGACCGGGGGGAAGTGAGACTTCATTGTAGTGCAGATTTCCTTTGCAACCTTGCTTGGTTGGCCAAAAAGGGCGTATGCGTTTTTTCCTGGATATATTCAGGAAAAAACGCATACGCCCTTTTTGGCCAAGTGCATCATTGTGGACGTTCTGCCTCTTTTCCTATGCTTTCAATGCAATTCCAGTCTACCTCCTGAAATCGGTTTCCTGCAATTCTGCCCCGCTTTCAAGTCCTCTTGGCAGCCTTACTTCAGTCTATTTTTGGACGATAGCTGTCATTTATAACTCTGCAGGTTTGTGAATTACAGTGCCCCTGAGCTCCTTTCTTCAACTCGCTTTCTTGTGACCTGGCCGCAACACCGCAGGATGGCTTCAGGCCCTAATCTGGTTCCGGCACGGCACGCTGAGCCTTTGGTTATTTCCTCTTCCTGGAGGGAAATGAGAGTTAAATTTGCCCGTCCAGACACCTCCAGCTAGTCTCTCATTGGTTCTCGCTATTCCTGTTCATCTTCCAAGAAATTGCAAACTGGGCCAAACAGGAGGTTAAAGGCGCTGACTCTCCAAGTGGGGAGAGTGTTAGTAAAGCATCTGGAATGTTGCACCCGAGTACCAGGGGAGGAAAACTGAGACATATTTGAACACGTCTCCCGTTCACATGGTTGATCATACTTGGGTTCCACATGCATCTTTTAGCTGAAGGAAGAATACCTTAAACCTGGGTATTTGAACCCGTGGAATGGGTACCATGCAATATGACTTCAAAGGGTCTTCATTTGCTCACCGAACCTCTCCAATCCTATCACTGCTGCGTTTATGCCCCTGTACACATGCTTGATTCTCTTTCGGAGACATAGCAATCCATAGGTTTTAAGATACTTACTAGTCAGGTACATTCTTAGGCGTTTAATATGCGGTGTTGAGTCCATTTCGTTGAGCAAGGAGTAGCTCTTGTCTATTCCATATTTGGCTTAAGGAACTTTATCTGTGCTCATTTCAATCTCTGGTTTTATGCAGCACCCCAACTCACCTTTACCCTTAGGCAAGCATAAGTTGGTTTTCTAAATTTGAGCCCCTGTTCTGTTCTGTAATTCAGTTCCTGTGTAGCCAAGTTTCCATTCCGTGTATTACTGATATCTTATGATGCTTCTTTTTCTGTGTGACTTATTTCAGTTAGAATCATCATACCTGAATCCACTCATTGTGCTGCTAAGGGCCTGATGACATAGATTTCATTGCTGAGTGATATTGCTTTGTAAGTGAATACCACAACTTCTTTATCCATTTTTCCCTTTCTGCGATGTTGCACTTGTACTGTAAACGAGGTTCTTGTAAACAGAGCCATTCCAAACTTTGGGGTAGCTGTGTCTTTTTGATTTTAATTTCCCTAAGCTATAGGACCATAAGTGGAAGTGCCCTAGGCTCTGTTGCTTTGTTTTTTAGATGTTTCAGGAAACACCATACACTTCTCCCGAGTGGTTGTTGGCAATTTACATCCCGCCCATCAGCATAACAAGACTCCCAGTTCTCCATGGCCTGTCCTGCCTTTCTGGATTTTACACTTTTTTCAGATGGCCCTTTTGACCGGGGGGAAGTGAGACTTCATTGTAGTGCAGATTTCCTTTGCAAGCTTGCTTGGTTGGCCAAAAAGGGCGTATGCGTTTTTTCCTGAATATATTCAGGAAAAAACGCATACACCCTTTTTGGCCAAGTGCATCATTGTGGACGTTCTGCCTCTTTTCCTATGCTTTCAATGCAATTCCAGTCTACCTCCTGAAATCGGTTTCCTGCAATTCTGCCCCGCTTTCAAGTCCTCTTGGCAGCCTTACTTCAGTCTATTTTTGGACGATAGCTGTCATTTATAACTCTGCAGGTTTGTGAATTACAGTGCCCCTGAGCTCCTTTCTTCAACTCGCTTTCTTGTGACCTGGCCGCAACACCGCAGGATGGCTTCAGGCCCTAATCTGGTTCCGGCACGGCACGCTGAGCCTTTGGTTATTTCCTCTTCCTGGAGGGAAATGAGAGTTAAATTTGCCCGTCCAGACACCTCCAGCTAGTCTCTCATTGGTTCTCGCTATTCCTGTTCATCTTCCAAGAAATTGCAAACTGGGCCAAACAGGAGGTTAAAGGCGCTGACTCTCCAAGTGGGGAGAGTGTTAGTAAAGCGTCTGGAATGTTGCACCCGAGTACCAGGGGAGGAAAACTGAGACATATTTGAACACGTCTCCCGTTCACATGGTTGATCATACTTGGGTTCCACATGCATCTTTTAGCTGAAGGAAGAATACCTTAAACCTGGGTATTTGAACCCGTGGAATGGGTACCATGCAATATGACTTCAAAGGGTCTTCATTTGCTCACCGAACCTCTCCAATCCTATCACTGCTGCGTTTATGCCCCTGTACACATGCTTGATTCTCTTTCGGAGACATAGCAATCCATAGGTTTTAAGATACTTACTAGTCAGGTACATTCTTAGGCGTTTAATATGCGGTGTTGAGTCCATTTCGTTGAGCAAGGAGTAGCTCTTGTCTATTCCATATTTGGCTTAAGGAACTTTATCTGTGCTCATTTCAATCTCTGGTTTTATGCAGCACCCCAACTCACCTTTCCCCTTAAGCAAGCATAAGTTGGTTTTCTAAATTTGAGCCCCTGTTCTGTTCTGTAATTCAGTTCCTGTGTAGCCAAGTTTACATTCCGTGTATTACTGATATCTTATGATGTTTCTTTTTCTGTGTGACTTATTTCAGTTAGAATCATCATACCTGAATCCACTCATTGTGCTGGTAAGGGCCTGAAGACACAGATTTCATTGCTGAGTGATATTGCTTTGTAAGTAAATACCACAACTTTTTTATCCATTTTTCACTTTCTGCAATGTTGAACTTGTACTGTAAACGAGGTTCTTGTAAACAGAGCCATTCGAAACTTTGGGGTGGCTGTGTCTTTTTGATTTTAAATTCCCTAAGCTATAGGACCATAAGTGGAAGTGACCTAGGCTCTGTTGCTTTGTTTTTTAGATGTTTCAGGAAACACCATACACTTCTCCCGAGTGGTTGTTGGCAATTTACATCCCGCCCTTCAGCATAACAAGGCTCCCAGTTCTCCATGGCCTGTCCTGCCTTTCTGGATTTTACACTTTTTTCAGATGGCCCTTTTGACCGGGGGGAAGTGAGACTTCATTGTAGTGCAGATTTCCTTTGCAAGCTTGCTTGGTTGGCCAAAAAGGGCGTATGCGTTTTTTCCTGAATATATTCAGGAAAAAACGCATACGCCCTTTTTGGCCAAGTGCATCATTGTGGACGTTCTGCCTCTTTTCCTATGCTTTCAATGCAATTCCAGTCTACCTCCTGAAATCGGTTTCCTGCAATTCTGCCCCGCTTTGAAGTCCTCTTGGCAGTCTTACTTCAGTCTATTTTTGGACGATAGCTGTCATTTATAACTCTGCAGGTTTGTGAATTACAGTGCCCCTGAGCTCCTTTCTTCAACTCGCTTTCTTGTGAGCTGGCCACAACACCGCAGGATGTCTTCAGGCCCTAATGTGGTTCCGGCATGGCACGCTGAGCCTTTGGTTAATTCCTCTTCCTGGTTGGAAATGAGAGTTAAATTTGCCCATCCAGACACCTCCAGCTAGTCTTTCATTGGTTCTCGCTATTCCTGTTCATCTTCCACAGAATTTGCAAACTGGGCCAAACAGGTGGTTAAAGGGACTGACTCTCCAAGTGGGGAGAGTGTTAGTAAAGCGTCTGGAATGTTGCACCCGAGTACCAGGGTACGAAAACTGAGACATATTTGAACACGTCTCCCGATCACATGGTTGATCATACTCTAGGTTCCACATGCATGTTTTAGATGAAGGAAGAATACCTTAAACCTGGGTAGTTGAAACCCGTGGAATGGGTACCATGCAATATGACTTCAAAGTGTCTTCATTTGCTCACGAACCTCTCCAATCCTATCACTGCTGCGTTTATGCCCCTGTACACATGCTTGATTCTCCTTCGGAGACATAGCAATCCATAGGTTTTAAGATACTTACTAGTCAGGTACATTCTTAGGCGTTTAATATGGGGTGTTGAGTCCATTTCGTTGAGCAAGGAGTAGCTCTTGTCTATTCCACATTTGGCTTAAGGAACTTTATCTGTGCTCATTTCAATCTCTGGTTTTATGCAGCACCCCAACTCACCTTTACCCTTAAGCAAGCATTAGTTGGTTTTCTAAATTTGAGACCCTGTTCTGTTCTGTAATTCAGTTCCTGTGTAGCCAAGTTTACATTCCGTGTATTACTGATATCTTATGATGTTTCTTTTTCTGTGTGACTTATTTCAGTTAGAATCATCATACCTGAATCCACTCATTGTGCTGCTAAGGGCCTGATGACACAGATTTCATTGCTGCGTGATATTGCTTTGTAAGTAAATACCACAACTTCTTTATCCATTTTTCACTTTCTGCGATGTTGAACTTGTATTGTAAACGAGGTTCTTGTAAACAGAGCCGTTCCAAACTTTGGGGTGGCTGTGTCTTTTTGATTTTAATTTCCCTAAGCTATAGGACCATAAGTGGAAGTGCCCTAGGTTCTGTTGCTTTGTTTTTTAGATGTTTCAGGAAACACCATACACTTCTCCCGAGTGGTTGTTGGCAATTTACATCCCGCCCATCAGCATAACAAGGCTCCCAGTTCTCCATGGCCTGTCCTGCCTTTCTGGATTTTACACTTTTTTCAGATGGCCCTTTTGACCAGGGGGAAGTGAGACTTCATTGTAGTGCAGATTTCCTTTGCAAGCTTGCTTGGTTGGCCAAAAAGGGCGTATGCGTTTTTTCCTGAATATATTCAGGAAAAAACGCATACGCCCTTTTTGGCCAAGTGCATCATTGTGGACGTTCTGCCTCTTTTCCTATGCTTTCAATGCAATTGCAGTCTACATCCTGAAATCTGTTTCCTACAATTCTGCTCCGCTTTCAAGTCCTCTTGGCAGCCTTACTTCAGTATATTTTGGGACGATAGCTGTCATTTATAACTCTGCAGGTTTGTGAATTACAGTGCCCCTGAGCTCCTTTCTTCAACTCGCTTTCTTTTGAGCTGGCCGCAACACCGCAGGATGGCTTCAGGCCCTAATCTGGTTCCAGTACGGCACGCTGAGCCTTTGGTTATTTCCTCTTCCTGGTGGGAAATGAGAGTTAAATTTGCCCGTCCAGACACCTGCAGCTAGCCTCTCATTGGTTCTCGCTATTCCTGTTCATCTTCCGCAGAAATTGCAAACTGTGCCAAACAGGAGGTTAAAGGCGCTGACTCTCCAAGTGGGGAGAGTGTTAGTAAAGCGTCTGGAATGTTGCACCCGAGTACCAGGGGAGGAAAACTGAGACATATTTGAACACGTCTCCCGTTCACATGGTTGATCATACTCTGGGTTCCACATGCATGTTTTAGCTGAAGGAAGAATACCTTAAACCTGGAGATTTGAGACCCGTGTAATGGGTACCATGCAATATGACTTCAAAGGGTCTTCATTTGCTCACCGAACCTCTCCAATCCCATCACTGCTGCGTTTATGCCCCTGTACACATGCTTTATTCTCTTTTGGAATCATAGCAATCCATAGGTTTTAAGATACTTACTAGTCAGGTACATTCTTAGGCATTTAATATGGGGTTTTGAGTCCATTACGTTGAGCAAGGAGTAGCTCTTGTCTATTCCATATTTGGCTTAAGGAACTTTATCTGTGCTCATTTCAATCTCTGGTTTTATGCAGCACCCCAACTCACCTTTCCCCTTAAGCAAGCATAAGTTGGTTTTCTAAATTTGAGACACTGTTCTGTTCTGTAATTCAGTTCCTGTGTAGCCAAGTTTACATTCCGTGTATTAGTGATATCTTATGATGTTTCTTTTTCTGTGTGACTTATTTCAGTTAGAATCATCGTACCTGAATCCACTCATTATGCTGCTACGGGCCTGATGACATAGATTTCATTGCTGAGTGATACTGCATTGTACGTAAGTACCACAAGTTCTTTATCCATTTCTCACTTTCTGCGATGTTGAACTTGTACTGTAAACGAGGTTCTTGTAAACAGAGCCGTTCCAAACTTTGGGGTGGCTGTGTCT
The DNA here is from genome assembly GCF_949987515.2 of Delphinus delphis. Lineage (NCBI taxonomy): Eukaryota > Metazoa > Chordata > Mammalia > Artiodactyla > Delphinidae > Delphinus > Delphinus delphis. The sequence goes on along the minus strand of NW_027192798.1, from coordinate 154,974 downwards.
TTTTGATTTTAAATTCCCTAAGCTATAGGACCATAAGTGGAAGTGCCCTAGGCTCTGTTGCTTTGTTTTTTAGATGTTTCAGGAAACACCATACACTTCTCCCGAGTGTTTGTTGGCAATTTACATCCCGCCCTTCAGCATAACAAGGCTCCCAGTTCTCCATGGCCTGTCCTGCCTTTCTGGATTTTACACTTTTTTCAGATGGCCCTTTTGACCGGGGGGAAGTGAGACTTCATTGTAGTGCAGATTTCCTTTGCAAGCTTGCTTGGTTGGCCAAAAAGGGCGTATGCGTTTTTTCCTGAATATATTCAGGAAAAAACGCATACGCCCCTTTTGGCCAAGTGCATCATTGTGGACGTTCTGCCTCTTTTCCTATGCTTTCAATGCAATTCCAGTCTACCTCCTGAAATCGGTTTCCTGCAATTCTGCCCCGCTTTCAAGTCCTCTTGGCAGCCTTACTTCAGTCTATTTTTGGACGATAGCTGTCATTTATAACTCTGCAGGTTTGTCGATTGCAGTGCCCCTGAGCTCCTTTCTTCAACTCGCTTTCTTGTGACCTGGCCGCAACACCGCAGGATGGCTTCAGGCCCTAATCTGGTTCCGGCCCGGCATGCTGAGCCTTTGGTTAATTCCTCTTCCTGGTGGGAAATGAGAGTTAAATTTGCCCGTCCAGACACCTCCAGCTAGCCTCTCATTGGTTCTCGCTATTCCTGTTCATCTTTCGCAGAAATTGCAAACTGGGCCAAACAGGAGGTTAAAGGCGCTGACTCTCCAAGTGGGGAGAGTGTTAGTAAAGCGTCTGGAATGTTGCACCCGAGTACCAGGGGAGGAAAACTGAGACATATTTGAACACGTCTCCCGTTCACATGGTTGATCATACTTGGGTTCCACATGCATGTTTTAGCTGAAGGAAGAATACCTTAAACCTGGGTAGTTGAAACCCGTGGAATGGGTACCATGCAATATGACTTCAAAGGGTCTTCATTTGCTCACCGAACCTCTCCAATCCTATCACTGCTGCGTTTATGCCCCTGTACACACGCTTGATTCTCTTTCGGAGACATAGCAATCCATAGGTTTTAAGATACTTACTAGTCAGGTACATTCTTAGGCGTTTAATATGCGGTGTTGAGTCCATTTCGTTGAGCAAGGAGTAGCTCTTGTCTATTCCATATTTGGCTTAAGGAACTTTATCTGTGCTCATTTCAATCTCTGGTTTTATGCAGCACCCCAACTCACCTTTCCCCTTAAGCAAGCATAAGTTGGTTTTCTAAATTTGAGACCCTGTTCTGTTCTGTAATTCAGTTCCTGTGTAGCCAAGTTTACATTCCGTGTATTACTGATATCTTATGATGTTTCTTTTTCTGTGTGACTTATTTCAGTTAGAATCATCATACCTGAATCCACTCATTGTGCTGGTAAGGGCCTGAAGACACAGATTTCATTGCTGAGTGATATTGCTTTGTAAGTAAATACCACAACTTTTTTATCCATTTTTCACTTTCTGCAATGTTGAACTTGTACTGTAAACGAGGTTCTTGTAAACAGAGCCATTCGAAACTTTGGGGTGGCTGTGTCTTTTTGATTTTAAATTCCCTAAGCTATAGGACCATAAGTGGAAGTGACCTAGGCTCTGTTGCTTTGTTTTTTAGATGTTTCAGGAAACACCATACACTTCTCCCGAGTGGTTGTTGGCAATTTACATCCCGCCCTTCAGCATAACAAGGCTCCCAGTTCTCCATGGCCTGTCCTGCCTTTCTGGATTTTACACTTTTTTCAGATGGCCCTTTTGACCGGGGGGAAGTGAGACTTCATTGTAGTGCAGATTTCCTTTGCAAGCTTGCTTGGTTGGCCAAAAAGGGCGTATGCGTTTTTTCCTGAATATATTCAGGAAAAAACGCATACGCCCTTTTTGGCCAAGTGCATCATTGTGGACGTTCTGCCTCTTTTCCTATGCTTTCAATGCAATTCCAGTCTACCTCCTGAAATCGGTTTCCTGCAATTCTGCCCCGCTTTGAAGTCCTCTTGGCAGTCTTACTTCAGTCTATTTTTGGACGATAGCTGTCATTTATAACTCTGCAGGTTTGTGAATTACAGTGCCCCTGAGCTCCTTTCTTCAACTCGCTTTCTTGTGAGCTGGCCACAACACCGCAGGATGTCTTCAGGCCCTAATGTGGTTCCGGCATGGCACGCTGAGCCTTTGGTTAATTCCTCTTCCTGGTTGGAAATGAGAGTTAAATTTGCCCATCCAGACACCTCCAGCTAGTCTTTCATTGGTTCTCGCTATTCCTGTTCATCTTCCACAGAATTTGCAAACTGGGCCAAACAGGTGGTTAAAGGGACTGACTCTCCAAGTGGGGAGAGTGTTAGTAAAGCGTCTGGAATGTTGCACCCGAGTACCAGGGTACGAAAACTGAGACATATTTGAACACGTCTCCCGATCACATGGTTGATCATACTCTAGGTTCCACATGCATGTTTTAGATGAAGGAAGAATACCTTAAACCTGGGTAGTTGAAACCCGTGGAATGGGTACCATGCAATATGACTTCAAAGTGTCTTCATTTGCTCACGAACCTCTCCAATCCTATCACTGCTGCGTTTATGCCCCTGTACACATGCTTGATTCTCCTTCGGAGACATAGCAATCCATAGGTTTTAAGATACTTACTAGTCAGGTACATTCTTAGGCGTTTAATATGGGGTGTTGAGTCCATTTCGTTGAGCAAGGAGTAGCTCTTGTCTATTCCACATTTGGCTTAAGGAACTTTATCTGTGCTCATTTCAATCTCTGGTTTTATGCAGCACCCCAACTCACCTTTACCCTTAAGCAAGCATTAGTTGGTTTTCTAAATTTGAGACCCTGTTCTGTTCTGTAATTCAGTTCCTGTGTAGCCAAGTTTACATTCCGTGTATTACTGATATCTTATGATGTTTCTTTTTCTGTGTGACTTATTTCAGTTAGAATCATCATACCTGAATCCACTCATTGTGCTGCTAAGGGCCTGATGACACAGATTTCATTGCTGCGTGATATTGCTTTGTAAGTAAATACCACAACTTCTTTATCCATTTTTCACTTTCTGCGATGTTGAACTTGTATTGTAAACGAGGTTCTTGTAAACAGAGCCGTTCCAAACTTTGGGGTGGCTGTGTCTTTTTGATTTTAATTTCCCTAAGCTATAGGACCATAAGTGGAAGTGCCCTAGGTTCTGTTGCTTTGTTTTTTAGATGTTTCAGGAAACACCATACACTTCTCCCGAGTGGTTGTTGGCAATTTACATCCCGCCCATCAGCATAACAAGGCTCCCAGTTCTCCATGGCCTGTCCTGCCTTTCTGGATTTTACACTTTTTTCAGATGGCCCTTTTGACCAGGGGGAAGTGAGACTTCATTGTAGTGCAGATTTCCTTTGCAAGCTTGCTTGGTTGGCCAAAAAGGGCGTATGCGTTTTTTCCTGAATATATTCAGGAAAAAACGCATACGCCCTTTTTGGCCAAGTGCATCATTGTGGACGTTCTGCCTCTTTTCCTATGCTTTCAATGCAATTGCAGTCTACATCCTGAAATCTGTTTCCTACAATTCTGCTCCGCTTTCAAGTCCTCTTGGCAGCCTTACTTCAGTATATTTTGGGACGATAGCTGTCATTTATAACTCTGCAGGTTTGTGAATTACAGTGCCCCTGAGCTCCTTTCTTCAACTCGCTTTCTTTTGAGCTGGCCGCAACACCGCAGGATGGCTTCAGGCCCTAATCTGGTTCCAGTACGGCACGCTGAGCCTTTGGTTATTTCCTCTTCCTGGTGGGAAATGAGAGTTAAATTTGCCCGTCCAGACACCTGCAGCTAGCCTCTCATTGGTTCTCGCTATTCCTGTTCATCTTCCGCAGAAATTGCAAACTGTGCCAAACAGGAGGTTAAAGGCGCTGACTCTCCAAGTGGGGAGAGTGTTAGTAAAGCGTCTGGAATGTTGCACCCGAGTACCAGGGGAGGAAAACTGAGACATATTTGAACACGTCTCCCGTTCACATGGTTGATCATACTCTGGGTTCCACATGCATGTTTTAGCTGAAGGAAGAATACCTTAAACCTGGAGAGTTGAGACCCGTGTAATGGGTACCATGCAATATGACTTCAAAGGGTCTTCATTTGCTCACCGAACCTCTCCAATCCCATCACTGCTGCGTTTATGCCCCTGTACACATGCTTGATTCTCTTTTGGAATCATAGCAATCCATAGGTTTTAAGATACTTACTAGTCAGGTACATTCTTAGGCATTTAATATGGGGTTTTGAGTCCATTACGTTGAGCAAGGAGTAGCTCTGGTCTATTCCATATTTGGCTTAAGGAACTTTATCTGTGCTCATTTCAATCTCTGGTTTTATGCAGCACCCCAACTCACCTTTCCCCTTAAGCAAGCATAAGTTGGTTTTCTAAATTTGAGACACTGTTCTGTTCTGTAATTCAGTTCCTGTGTAGCCAAGTTTACATTCCGTGTATTAGTGATATCTTATGATGTTTCTTTTTCTGTGTGACTTATTTCAGTTAGAATCATCGTACCTGAATCCACTCATTATGCTGCTACGGGCCTGATGACATAGATTTCATTGCTGAGTGATACTGCATTGTACGTAAGTACCACAAGTTCTTTATCCATTTTTCACTTTCTGCGATGTTGAACTTGTACTGTAAACGAGGTTCTTGTAAACAGAGGCGTCGCAAACTTTGGGGTGGCTGTGTCTTTTTGATTTTAATTTCCCTAAGCTATAGGACCATAAGTGGCAGTGCCCTAGGCTCTGTTGCTTTGTTTTTTAGATGTTTCAGGAAACACCATACACTTCTCCCAAGTGTCTGTTGGCAATTTACATCCCGCCCATCAGCATAACAAGGCTCCCAGTTCTCCATGGCCTGTCCTGCCTTTCTGGATTTTACACTTTTTTCAGATGGCCCTTTTGACCGGGGGGAAGTGAGACTTCATTGTAGTGCAGATTTCCTTTGCAAGCTTGCTTGGTTGGCCAAAAAGGGCGTATGCGTTTTTTCCTGAATATATTCAGGAAAAAACGCATACGCCCTTTTTGGCCAAGTGCATCATTGTGGACGTTCTGCCTCTTTTCCTATGCTTTCAATGCAATTCCAGTCTACCTCCTGAAATCGGTTTCCTGCAATTCTGCCCCGCTTTCAAGTCCTCTTGGCAGCCTTACTTCAGTCTATTTTTGGACGATAGCTGTCATTTATAACTCTGCAGGTTTGTGAATTACAGTGCCCCTGAGCTCCTTTCTTCAACTCGCTTTCTTTTGAGGTGGCCGCAACACCGCAGGATGGCTTCAGGCCCTAATCTGGTTCCGGCACGATACGCTGAGGCTTTGGTTATTTCCTCTTCCTGGTGGGAAATGAGAGTTAACTTTGCCTGTCCAGACACCTCCAGCTAGCCTCTCATTGGTTCTCGCTATTCCTGTTCATCTTCCGCAGAAATTGCAAACTGGGCCAAACAGGAGGTTAAAGGCGCTGACTCTCCAAGTGGGGAGAGTGTTAGTAAAGCATCTGGAATGTTGCACCCGAGTACCAGGGGAGGAAAACTGAGACATATTTGAACACGTCTCTCGTTCACATGGTTGATCATACTCTGGGTTCCACATGCATGTTTTAGCTGAAGGAAGAATACCTTAAACCTGGAGAGTTGAGACCCGTGTAATGGGTACCATGCAATATGACTTCAAAGGGTCTTCATTTGCTCACCGAACCTCTCCAATCCTATCACTGCTGCGTTTATGCCCCTGTACACACGCTTGATTCTCTTTCGGAGACATAGCAATCCATAGGTTTTAAGATACTTACTAGTCAGGTACATTCTTAGGCGTTTAATATGCGGTGTTGAGTCCATTTCGTTGAGCAAGGAGTAGCTCTTGTCTATTCCATATTTGGCTTAAGGAACTTTATCTGTGCTCATTTCAATCTCTGGTTTTATGCAGCACCCCAACTCACCTTTACCCTTAAGCAAGCATAAGTTGGTTTTCTAAATTTGAGACCCTGTTCTGTTCTGTAATTCAGTTCCTGTGTAGCCAAGTTTACATTCCGTGTATTACTGATATCTTATGATGCTTCTTTTTCTGTGTGACTTATTTCAGTTAGAATCATCATACCTGAATCCACTCATTGTGCTACTAAGGGCCTGATAACATAGATTTCATTGCTGAGTGATATTGCTTTGTAAGTAAATACCACAACTTCTTTATCCATTTTTCACTTTCTGCGATGTTGAACTTGTACTGTAAACGAGGTTCTTGTAAACAGAGGCGTCCCAAATTTTGGGGTGGCTGTGTCTTTTTGATTTTAATTTCCCTAAGCTATAGGACCATAAGTGGAAGTGCCCTAGGCTCTGTTGCTTTGTTTTTTAGATGTTTCAGGAAACACCATACACTTCTCCGGAGTGGCTGTTGGCAATTTACATCCCGCCCATCAGCATAACAAGGCTCCCAGTTCTCCATGGCCTGTCCTGCCTTTCTGGATTTTACACTTTTTTCAGATGACCCTTTTGACCGGGGGGAAGTGAGACTTCATTGTAGTGCAGATTTCCTTTGCAAGCTTGCTTGGTTGGCCAAAAAGGGCGTATGCGTTTTTTCCTGAATATATTCAGGAAAAAACGCATACGCCCTTTTTGGCCAAGTGCATCACTGTGGACGTTCTGCCTCTTTACCTATGCTTGAAATGCAATTCCTGTCTACCTCCTGAAATCGGTTTCCTGCAATTCTGCCCCGCTTTCAAGTCCTCTTGGCAGCCTTACTTCAGTCTATTTTTGGACGATAGCTGTCATTTATAACTCTGCAGGTTTGTGAATTACAGTGCCCCTGAGCTCCTTTCTTCAACTCGCTTTCTTGTGAGCTGGCCGCAACACCGCAGGATGTCTTCAGGCCCTAATGTGGTTCCGGCATGGCATGCTGTGCCTTTGGTTAATTCCTCTTCCTGGTGGGAAATGAGAGTTAAATTTGCCCATCCAGACACCTCCAGCTAGTCTTTCATTGGTTCTCGCTATTCCTGTTCATCTTCCACAGAAATTGCAAACTGGGCCAAACAGGTGGTTAAAGGGACTGACTCTCCAAGTGGGGAGAGTGATAGTAAAGCGTCTGGAATGTTGCACCCGAGTACCAGGGTTCGAAAACTGAGACATATTTGAACACGTCTCCCGATCACATGGTTGATCATACTCTAGGTTCCACATGCATGTTTTAGATGAAGGAAGAATACCTAAAATCTGGGTAGTTGAAACCCGTGGAATGGGTACCATGCAATATGACTTCAAACGGTCTTCATTTGCTCACGAACCTCTCCAATCCTATCACTGCTGCGTTTATGCCCCTGTACACATGCTTGATTCTCTTTCGGAGACATAGCAATCCATAGGTTTTAAGATACTTACTAGTCAGGTACATTCTTATTCGTTTAATATGGGGTGTTGAGTCCATTTCGTTGAGCAAGGAGTAGCTCTTGTCTATTCCATATTTGGCTTAAGGAACTTTATCTGTGCTCATTTCAATCTCTGGTTTTATGCAGCACCCCAACTCACCTTTACCCTTAAGCAAGCATAAGTTGGTTTTCTAAATTTGAGACCCTGTTCTGTTCTGTAATTCAGTTCCTGTGTAGCCAAGTTTCCATTCCGTGTATTACTGATATCTTATGATGTTTCTTTTTCTGTGTGACTTATTTCAGTTAGAATCATCATACCTGAATCCACTCATTGTGCTGCTAAGGGCCTGATGACACAGATTTCATTGCTGAGTGATATTGCTTTGTAAGTAAATACCACAACTTCTTTATCCATTTTTCACTTTCCGCGATGTTGAACTTGTACTGTAAACAAGGTTGTTGTAAACAGAGCCGTTCCAAACTTTGGGGTGGCTGTGTCTTTTTGATTTTAATTTCCCTAAGCTATAGGACCATAAGTGGAAGTGCCCTAGGTTCTGTTGCTTTGTTTCTTAGATGTTTCAGGAAACACCATACACTTCTCCCGAGTGGTTGTTGGCAATTTACATCCCGCCCATCAGCATAACAAGGCTCCCAGTTCTCCATGGCCTGTCCTGCCTTTCTGGATTTTACACTTTTTTCAGATGACCCTTTTGACCGGGGGGAAGTGAGACTTCATTGTAGTGCAGATTTCCTTTGCAAGCTTGCTTGGTTGGCCAAAAAGGGCGTATGCGTTTTTTCCTGAATATATTCAGGAAAAAACGCATACGCCCTTTTTGGCAAAGTGCATCATTGTGGACGTTCTGCCTCTTTTCCTATGCTTTCAATGCAATTCCAGTCTACCTCCTGAAATCGGTTTCCTGCAATTCTGCCCCGCTTTCAAGTCCTCTTGGCAGCCTTACTTCAGTCTATTTTTGGACGATAGCTGTCATTTATAACTCTGCAGGTTTGTGAATTACAGTGCCCCTGAGCTCCTTTCTTCAACTCGCTTTCTTTTGAGCTGGCCGCAACACCGCAGGATGGCTTCAGGCCCTAATCTGGTTCCGGTACGGCACGCTGAGCCTTTGGTTATTTCCTCTTCCTGGTGGGAAATGAGAGTTAAATTTGCCCGTCCAGACACCTCCAGCTAGCCTCTCATTGGTTCTCGCTATTCCTGTTCATCTTCCGCAGAAATTGCAAACTGTGCCAAACAGGAGGTTAAAGGCGCTGACTCTCCAAGTGGGGAGAGTGTTAGTAAAGCGTCTGGAATGTTGCACCCGAGTACCAGGGGAGGAAAACTGAGACATATTTGAACACGTCTCCCGATCACATGGTTGATCATACTCTAGGTTCCACATGCATGTTTTAGCTGAAGGAAGAATACCTTAAACCTGGGTAGTTGAAACCCGTGGAATGGGTACCATGCAATATGACTTCAAAGGGTCTTCATTTGCTCACCGAACCTCTCCAATCCTATCACTGCTGCGTTTATGCCCCTGTACACATGCTTGATTCTCCTTCGGAGACATAGCAATCCATAGGTTTTAAGATACTTACTAGTCAGGTACATTCTTAGGCATTTAATATGCGGTGTTGAGTCCATTTCGTTGAGCAAGGAGTAGCTCTTGTCTATTCCATATTTGGCTTAAGGAACTTTATCTCTGCTCATTTCAATCTCTGGTTTTATGCAGCACCCCAACTCACCTTTACCCTTAAGCAAGCATAAGTTGGTTTTCTAAATTTGAGACCCTGTTCTGTTCTGTAATTCAGTTCCTGTGTAGCCAAGTTTCCATTCGGTGTATTACTGATATCTTATGATGTTTCTTTTTCTGTGTGACTTATTTCAGTTAGAATCATCATACCTGAATCCACTCATTGTGCTGCTAAGGGCCTGATGACATAGATTTCATTGCTGAGTGATATTGCTTTGTAAGTGAATACCACAACTTCTTTATGCATTTTTCACTTTCTGCGATGTTGAACTTGTACTGTAAACGAGGTTTTTGTAAACAGAGCCGTTCCAAACTTTGGGGTGGCTGTGTCTTTTTGATTTTAATTTCCCTAAGCTATAGGACCATAAGTGGAAGTGCCCTAGGCTCTGTTGCTTTGTTTTTTAGATGTTTCAGGAAACACCATACACTTCTCCTGAGTGTCTGTTGGCAATTTACATCCCGCCCATCAGCATAACAAGGCTCCCAGTTCTCCATGGCCTGTCCTGCCTTTCTGGATTTTACACTTTTTTCAGATGGCCCTTTTGACCGGGGGGAAGTGAGACTTCATTGTAGTGCAGATTTCCTTTGCAAGCTTGCTTGGTTGGCCAAAAAGGGCGTATGCGTTTTTTCCTGAATATATTCAGGAAAAAACGCATACGCCCTTTTTGGCCAAGTGCATCATTGTGGACGTTCTGCCTCTTTTCCTATGCTTTCAATGCAATTCCAGTCTACCTCCTGAAATCGGTTTCCTGCAATTCTGCCCCGCTTTCAAGTCCTCTTGGCAGCCTTACTTCAGTCTATTTTTGGACGATAGCTGTCATTTATAACTCTGCTGGTTTGTCGATTGCAGTGCCCCTGAGCTCCTTTCTTCAACTCGCTTTCTTGTGACCTGGCCGCAACACCGCAGGATGGCTTCAGGCCCTAATCTGGTTCCGGCCCGGCATGCTGAGCCTTTGGTTAATTCCTCTTCCTGGTGGGAAATGAGAGTTAAATTTGCCCGTCCAGACACCTCCAGCTAGTCTCTCATTGGTTCTCGCTATTCCTGTTCATCTTCCGCAGAAATTGCAAACTGGGCCAAACAGGAGGTTAAAGGGACTGACTCTCCAAGTCGGGAGAGTGTTAGTAAAGCGTCTGGAATGTTGCACCCGAGTACCAGGGGAGGAAAACTGAGACATATTTGAACACGTCTCCCGTTCACATGGTTGATCATACTTGGGTTCCACATGCATCTTTTAGCTGAAGGAAGAATACCTTAAACCTGGGTATTTGAATCCCGTGGAATGGGTACCATGCAATATGACTTCAAAGGGTCTTCATTTGCTCACCGAACCTCTCCAATCCTATCACTGCTGCGTTTATGCCCCTGTACACACGCTTGATTCTCTTTCGGAGACATAGCAATCCATAGGTTTTAAGATACTTACTAGTCAGGTACATTCTTAGGCGTTTAATATGCGGTGTTGAGTCCATTTCGTTGAGCAAGGAGTAGCTCTTGTCTATTCCATATTTGGCTTAAGGAACTTTATCTGTGCTCATTTCAATCTCTGGTTTTATGCAGCACCCCAACTCACCTTTCCCCTTAAGCAAGCATAAGTTGGTTTTCTAAATTTGAGACCCTGTTCTGTTCTGTAATTCAGATCCTGTGTAGCCAAGTTTACATTCCGTGTATTACTGATATCTTATGATGTTTCTTTTTCTGTGTGACTTATTTCAGTTAGAATCATCATACCTGAATCCACTCATTGTGCTGCTAAGGGCCTGATGACACAGATTTCATTGCTGAGTGATATTGCTTTGTAAGTAAATACCACAACTTTTTTATCCATTTTTCACTTTCTGCGATGTTGAACTTGTACTGTAAACGAGGTTCTTGTAAACAGAGCCATTCGAAACTTTGGGGTGGCTGTGTCTTTTTGATTTTAAATTCCCTAAGCTATAGGACCATAAGTGGGAGTGCTCTAGGCTCTGTTGCTTTGTTTTTTAGATGTTTCAGGAAACACCATACACTTCTCCCGAGTGTTTGTTGGCAATTTACATCCCGCCCTTCAGCATAACAAGGCTCCCAGTTCTCCATGGCCTGTCCTGCCTTTTTGGATTTTACACTTTTTTCAGATGGCCCTTTTGACCAGGGGGAAGTGAGACTTCATTGTAGTGCAGATTTCCTTTGCAACCTTGCTTGGTTGGCCAAAAAGGGCGTATGCGTTTTTTCCTGGATATATTCAGGAAAAAACGCATACGCCCTTTTTGGCCAAGTGCATCATTGTGGACGTTCTGCCTCTTTTCCTATGCTTTCAATGCAATTCCAGTCTACCTCCTGAAATCGGTTTCCTGCAATTCTGCCCCGCTTTCAAGTCCTCTTGGCAGCCTTACTTCAGTCTATTTTTGGACGATAGCTGTCATTTATAACTCTGCAGGTTTGTGAATTACAGTGCCCCTGAGCTCCTTTCTTCAACTCGCTGTCTTGTGAGCTGGCCGCAACACCGCAGGATGTCTTCAGGCCCTAATGTGGTTCCGGCATGGCACGCTGAGCCTTTGGTTAATTCCTCTTCCTGGTGGGAAATGAGAGTTAAATTTGCCCATCCAGACATCTCCAGCTAGTCTTTCATTGGTTCTCGCTATTCCTGTTCATCTTGCACAGAAATTGCAAACTGGGCCAAACAGGAGGTTAAAGGGACTGACTCTCCAAGTGGGGAGAGTGTTAGTAAAGCGTCTGGAATGTTGCACCCGAGTACCAGGGTACGAAAACTGAGACATATTTGAACACGTCTCCCGATCACATGGTTGATCATACTCTAGGTTCCACATGCATGTTTTAGATGAAGGAAGAATACCTTAAACCTGGGTAGTTGAAACCCGTGGGATGGGTACCATGCAATATGACTTCAAAGGGTCTTCATTTGCTCACGAACCTCTCCAATCCTATCACTGCTGCGTTTATGCCCCTGTACACATGCTTGATTCTCTTTCGGAGACATAGCAATCCATAGGTTTTAAGATACTTACTAGTCAGGTACATTCTTAGGCGTTTAATATGGGGTGTTGAGTCCATTTCGTTGAGCAAGGAGTAGCTCTTGTCTATTCCATATTTGGCTTAAGGAACTTTATCTGTGCTCATTTCAATCTCTGGTTTTATGCAGCACCCCCAACTCACCTTTCCCCTTAAGCAAGCATAAGTTGGTTTTCTAAATTTGAGACCCTGTTCTGTTCTGTAATTCAGTTCCTGTGTAGCCAAGTTTCCATTCCGTGTATTACTGATATCTTATGATGTTTCTTTTTCTGTGTGACTTATTTCAGTTAGAATCATCATACCTGAATCCACTCATTGTGCTGCTAAGGACCTGATGACACAGATTTCATTGCTGAGTGATATTGCTTTGTAAGTAAATACCACAACTTCTTTATCCATTTTTCACTTTCTGCGATGTTGAACTTGTACTGTAAACGAGGTTCTTGTAAACAGAGCCGTTCCAAACTTTGGGGTGGCTGTGTCTTTTTGATTTTAATTTCCCTAAGCTATAGGACCATAAGTGGAAGTGCCCTAGGTTCTGTTGCTTTGTTTTTTATATGTTTCAGGAAACACCATACACTTCTCCCGAGTGGTTGTTGGCAATTTACATCCCGCCCATCAGCATAACAAGGCTCCCAGTTCTCCATGGCCTGTCCTGCCTTTCTGGATTTTACACTTTTTTCAGATGGCCCTTTTGACCGGGGGGAAGTGAGACTTCATTGTAGTGCAGATTTCCTTTGCAAGCTTGCTTGGTTGGCCAAAAAGGGCGTATGCGTTTTTTCCTGAATATATTCAGGAAAAAACGCATACGCCCTTTTTGGCCAAGTGCATCATTGTGGACGTTCTGCCTCTTTTCCTATGCTTTCAATGCAATTCCAGTCTACCTCCTGAAATCGGTTTCCTGCAATTCTGCCCCGCTTTCAAGTCCTCTTGGCAGCCTTACTTCAGTCTATTTTTGGACGATAGCTGTCATTTATAACTCTGCAGGTTTGTGAATTACAGTGCCCCTGAGATCCTTTCTTCAACTCGCTTTCTTGTGACCTGGCCGCAACACCGCAGGATGGCTTCAGGCCCTAATCTGCTTCCGGTACAGCACGCTGAGCCTTTGGTTATTTCCTCTTCCTGGTGGGAAATGAGAGTTAAATTTGCCCGTCCAGACACCTCCAGCTAGCCTCTCATTGGTTCTCGCTATTCCTGTTCATCTTCCGCAGAAATTGCAAACTGGGCCAAACAGGAGGTTAAAGGCGCTGACTCTCCAAGTGGGGAGAGTGTTAGTAAAGCGTCTGGAATGTTGCACCCGAGTACCAGGGGAGGAAAACTGAGACATATTTGAACACGTCTCCCGTTCACATGGTTGATCATACTTGGGATCCACATGCATGTTTTAGCTGAAGGAAGAATACCTAAAACCTGGGTAGTTGAAACCCGTGGAATGGGTACCATGCAATATGACTTCAAAGGGTCTTCATTTGCTCACCGAACCTCTCCAATCCTATCACTGCTGCGTTTATGCCCCTGTACACATGCTTGATTCTCTTTCGAATACATAGCAATCCATAGGTTTTAAGATACTTACTAGTCAGGTACATTCTTAGGCGTTTAATATGCGGTGTTGAGTCCATTTCGTTGAGCAAGGAGTAGCTCTTGTCTATTCCATATTTGGCTTAAGGAACTTTATCTGTGCTCATTTCAATCTCTGGTTTTATGCAGCACCCCAACTCACCTTTACACTTAGGCAAGCATAAGTTGGTTTTCTAAATTTGAGACCCTGTTCTGTTCTGTAATTCAGTTCCTGTGTAGCCAAGTTTCCATTCCGTGTATTACTGATATTTTATGATGTTTCTTTTTCTGTGTGACTTATTTCAGTTAGAATCATCATACCTGAATCCACTCATTGTGCTGCTAAGGACCTGATGACACAGATTTCATTGCTGAGTGATATTGCTTTGTAAGTAAATACCACAACTTCTTTATCCATTTTTCACTTTCTGCGATGTTGAACTTGTACTGTAAACGAGGTTCTTGTAAACAGAGCCGTTCCAAACTTTGGGGTGGCTGTGTCTTTTTGATTTTAATTTCCCTAAGCTATAGGACCATAAGTGGAAGTGCCCTAGGTTCTGTTGCTTTGTTTTTTAGATGTTTCAGGAAACACCATACACTTCTCCCGAGTGGTTGTTGGCAATTTACATCCCGCCCATCAGCATAACAAGGCTCCCAGTTCTCCATGGCCTGTCCTGCCTTTCTGGATTTTACACTTTTTTCAGATGGCCCTTTTGACCGGGGGGAAGTGAGACTTCATTGTAGTGCAGATTTCCTTTGCAAGCTTGCTTGGTTGGCCAAAAAGGGCGTATGCGTTTTTTCCTGAATATATTCAGGAAAAAACGCATACGCCCTTTTTGGCCAAGTGCATCATTGTGGACGTTCTGCCTCTTTTCCTATGCTTTCAATGCAATTCCAGTCTACCTCCTGAAATCGGTTTCCTGCAATTCTGCCCCGCTTTCAAGTCCTCTTGGCAGCCTTACTTCAGTCTATTTTTGGACGATAGCTGTCATTTATAACTCTGCAGGTTTGTGAATTACAGTGCCCCTGAGATCCTTTCTTCAACTCGCTTTCTTGTGACCTGGCCGCAACACCGCAGGATGGCTTCAGGCCCTAATCTGCTTCCGGTACAGCACGCTGAGCCTTTGGTTATTTCCTCTTCCTGGTGGGAAATGAGAGTTAAATTTGCCCGTCCAGACACCTCCAGCTAGCCTCTCATTGGTTCTCGCTATTCCTGTTCATCTTCCGCAGAAATTGCAAACTGGGCCAAACAGGAGGTTAAAGGCGCTGACTCTCCAAGTGGGGAGAGTGTTAGTAAAGCGTCTGGAATGTTGCACCCGAGTACCAGGGGAGGAAAACTGAGACATATTTGAACACGTCTCCCGTTCACATGGTTGATCATACTTGGGTTCCACATGCATGTTTTAGGTGAAGGAAGAATACCTAAAACCTGGGTAGTTGAAACCCGTGGAATGGGTACCATGCAATATGACTTCAAAGGGTCTTCATTTGCTCACCGAACCTCTCCAATCCTATCACTGCTGCGTTTATGCCCCTGTACACATGCTTGATTCTCTTTCGAATACATAGCAATCCATAGGTTTTAAGATACTTCCTAGTCAGGTACATTCTTAGGCGTTTAATATGCGGTGTTGAGTCCATTTCGTTGAGCAAGGAGTAGCTCTTGTCTATTCCATATTTGGCTTAAGGAACTTTATCTGTGCTCATTTCAATCTCTGGTTTTATGCAGCACCCCAACTCACCTTTACACTTAGGCAAGCATAAGTTGGTTTTCTAAATTTGAGACCCTGTTCTGTTCTGTAATTCAGTTCCTGTGTAGCCAAGTTTCCATTCCGTGTATTACTGATATCTTATGATGTTTCTTTTTCTGTGTGACTTATTTCAGTTAGAATCATCATACCTGAATCCACTCATTGTGCTGCTAAGGGCCTGATGACATAGATTTCATTGCTGAGTGATATTGCTTTGTAAGTGAATACCACAACTTCTTTATCCATTTTTCACTTTCTGCGATGTTGAACTTGTACTGTAAACGAGGTTCTTGTAAACAGAGCCATTCCAAACTTTGGGGTAGCTGTGTCTTTTTGATTTTAATTTCCCTAAGCTATAGGACCATAAGTGGAAGTGCCCTAGGCTCTGTTGCTTTGTTTTTTAGATGTTTCAGGAAACACCATACACTTCTCCCGAGTGGCTGTTGGCAATTTACATCCCGCCCATCAGCATAACAAGACTCCCAGTTCTCCATGGCCTGTCCTGCCTTTCTGGATTTTACACTTTTTTCAGATGGCCCTTTTGACCGGGGGGAAGTGAGACTTCATTGTAGTGCAGATTTCCTTTGCAAGCTTGCTTGGTTGGCCAAAAAGGGCGTATGCGTTTTTTCCTGAATATATTCAGGAAAAAACGCATACGCCCTTTTTGGCCAAGTGCATCATTGTGGACGTTCTGCCTCTTTTCCTATGCTTTCAATGCAATTCCAGTCTACCTCCTGAAATCGGTTTCCTGCAATTCTGCCCCGCTTTGAAGTCCTCTTGGCAGTCTTACTTCAGTCTATTTTTGGACGATAGCTGTCATTTATAACTCTGCAGGTTTGTGAATTACAGTGCCCCTGAGCTCCTTTCTTCAACTCGCTTTCTTGTGAGCTGGCCACAACACCGCAGGATGTCTTCAGGCCCTAATGTGGTTCCGGCATGGCACGCTGAGCCTTTGGTTAATTCCTCTTCCTGGTTGGAAATGAGAGTTAAATTTGCCCATCCAGACACCTCCAGCTAGTCTTTCATTGGTTCTCGCTATTCCTGTTCATCTTCCACAGAATTTGCAAACTGGGCCAAACAGGTGGTTAAAGGGACTGACTCTCCAAGTGGGGAGAGTGTTAGTAAAGCGTCTGGAATGTTGCACCCGAGTACCAGGGTACGAAAACTGAGACATATTTGAACACGTCTCCCGATCACACGGTTGATCATACTCTAGGTTCCACATGCATGTTTTAGATGAAGGAAGAATACCTTAAACCTGGGTAGTTGAAACCCGTGGAATGGGTACCATGCAATATGACTTCAAAGTGTCTTCATTTGCTCACGAACCTCTCCAATCCTATCACTGCTGCGTTTATGCCCCTGTACACATGCTTGATTCTCCTTCGGAGACATAGCAATCCATAGGTTTTAAGATACTTACTAGTCAGGTACATTCTTAGGCGTTTAATATGCGGTGTTGAGTCCATTTCGTTGAGCAAGGAGTAGCTCTTGTCTATTCCATATTTGGCTTAAGGAACTTTATCTGTGCTCATTTCAATCTCTGGTTTTATGCAGCACCCCAACTCACCTTTACACTTAGGCAAGCATAAGTTGGTTTTCTAAATTTGAGACCCTGTTCTGTTCTGTAATTCAGTTCCTGTGTAGCCAAGTTTCCATTCCGTGTATTACTGATATCTTATGATGTTTCTTTTTCTGTGTGACTTATTTCAGTTAGAATCATCATACCTGAATCCACTCATTGTGCTGCTAAGGGCCTGATGACATAGATTTCATTGCTGAGTGATATTGCTTTGTAAGTGAATACCACAACTTCTTTATCCATTTTTCACTTTCTGCGATGTTGAACTTGTACTGTAAACGAGGTTCTTGTAAACAGAGCCATTCCAAACTTTGGGGTAGCTGTGTCTTTTTGATTTTAATTTCCCTAAGCTATAGGACCATAAGTGGAAGTGCCCTAGGCTCTGTTGCTTTGTTTTTTAGATGTTTCAGGAAACACCATACACTTCTCCCGAGTGGCTGTTGGCAATTTACATCCCGCCCATCAGCATAACAAGACTCCCAGTTCTCCATGGCCTGTCCTGCCTTTCTGGATTTTACACTTTTTTCAGATGGCCCTTTTGACCGGGGGGAAGTGAGACTTCATTGTAGTGCAGATTTCCTTTGCAAGCTTGCTTGGTTGGCCAAAAAGGGCGTATGCGTTTTTTCCTGAATATATTCAGGAAAAAACGCATACGCCCTTTTTGGCCAAGTGCATCATTGTGGACGTTCTGCCTCTTTTCCTATGCTTTCAATGCAATTCCAGTCTACCTCCTGAAATCGGTTTCCTGCAATTCTGCCCCGCTTTGAAGTCCTCTTGGCAGTCTTACTTCAGTCTATTTTTGGACGATAGCTGTCATTTATAACTCTGCAGGTTTGTGAATTACAGTGCCCCTGAGCTCCTTTCTTCAACTCGCTTTCTTGTGAGCTGGCCACAACACCGCAGGATGTCTTCAGGCCCTAATGTGGTTCCGGCATGGCACGCTGAGCCTTTGGTTAATTCCTCTTCCTGGTTGGAAATGAGAGTTAAATTTGCCCATCCAGACACCTCCAGCTAGTCTTTCATTGGTTCTCGCTATTCCTGTTCATCTTCCACAGAATTTGCAAACTGGGCCAAACAGGTGGTTAAAGGGACTGACTCTCCAAGTGGGGAGAGTGTTAGTAAAGCGTCTGGAATGTTGCACCCGAGTACCAGGGTACGAAAACTGAGACATATTTGAACACGTCTCCCGATCACACGGTTGATCATACTCTAGGTTCCACATGCATGTTTTAGATGAAGGAAGAATACCTTAAACCTGGGTAGTTGAAACCCGTGGAATGGGTACCATGCAATATGACTTCAAAGTGTCTTCATTTGCTCACGAACCTCTCCAATCCTATCACTGCTGCGTTTATGCCCCTGTACACATGCTTGATTCTCCTTCGGAGACATAGCAATCCATAGGTTTTAAGATACTTACTAGTCAGGTACATTCTTAGGCGTTTAATATGGGGTGTTGAGTCCATTTCGTTGAGCAAGGAGTAGCTCTTGTCTATTCCATATTTGGCTTAAGGAACTTTATCTGTGCTCATTTCAATCTCTGGTTTTATGCAGCACCCCAACTCACCTTTACCCTTAAGCAAGCATAAGTTGGTTTTCTAAATTTGAGACCCTGTTCTGTTCTGTAATTCAGTTCCTGTGTAGCCAAGTTTACATTCCGTGTATTACTGATATCTTATGATGTTTCTTTTTCTGTGTGACTTATTTCAGTTAGAATCATCATACCTGAATCCACTCATTGTGCTGCTAAGGGCCTGATGACACAGATTTCATTGCTGCGTGATATTGCTTTGTAAGTAAATACCACAACTTCTTTATCCATTTTTCACTTTCTGCGATGTTGAACTTGTATTGTAAACGAGGTTCTTGTAAACAGAGCCGTTCCAAACTTTGGGGTGGCTGTGTCTTTTTGATTTTAATTTCCCTAAGCTATAGGACCATAAGTGGAAGTGCCCTAGGTTCTGTTGCTTTGTTTTTTAGATGTTTCAGGAAACACCATACACTTCTCCCGAGTGGTTGTTGGCAATTTACATCCCGCCCATCAGCATAACAAGGCTCCCAGTTCTCCATGGCCTGTCCTGCCTTTCTGGATTTTACACTTTTTTCAGATGGCCCTTTTGACCAGGGGGAAGTGAGACTTCATTGTAGTGCAGATTTCCTTTGCAAGCTTGCTTGGTTGGCCAAAAAGGGCGTATGCGTTTTTTCCTGAATATATTCAGGAAAAAACGCATACGCCCTTTTTGGCCAAGTGCATCATTGTGGACGTTCTGCCTCTTTTCCTATGCTTTCAATGCAATTGCAGTCTACATCCTGAAATCTGTTTCCTACAATTCTGCTCCGCTTTCAAGTCCTCTTGGCAGCCTTACTTCAGTATATTTTGGGACGATAGCTATCATTTATAACTCTGCAGGTTTGTGAATTACAGTGCCCCTGAGCTCCTTTCTTCAACTCGCTTTCTTTTGAGCTGGCCGCAACACCGCAGGATGGCTTCAGGCCCTAATCTGGTTCCAGTACGGCACGCTGAGCCTTTGGTTATTTCCTCTTCCTGGTGGGAAATGAGAGTTAAATTTGCCCGTCCAGACACCTGCAGCTAGCCTCTCATTGGTTCTCGCTATTCCTGTTCATCTTCCACAGAAATTGCAAACTGTGCCAAACAGGAGGTTAAAGGCGCTGACTCTCCAAGTGGGGAGAGTGTTAGTAAAGCGTCTGGAATGTTGCACCCGAGTACCAGGGGAGGAAAACTGAGACATATTTGAACACGTCTCCCGTTCACATGGTTGATCATACTCTGGGTTCCACATGCATGTTTTAGCTGAAGGAAGAATACCTTAAACCTGGAGAGTTGAGACCCGTGTAATGGGTACCATGCAATATGACTTCAAAGGGTCTTCATTTGCTCACCGAACCTCTCCAATCCCATCACTGCTGCGTTTATGCCCCTGTACACATGCTTTATTCTCTTTTGGAATCATAGCAATCCATAGGTTTTAAGATACTTACTAGTCAGGTACATTCTTAGGCATTTAATATGGGGTTTTGAGTCCATTACGTTGAGCAAGGAGTAGCTCTTGTCTATTCCATATTTGGCTTAAGGAACTTTATCTGTGCTCATTTCAATCTCTGGTTTTATGCAGCACCCCAACTCACCTTTCCCCTTAAGCAAGCATAAGTTGGTTTTCTGAATTTGAGACACTGTTCTGTTCTGTAATTCAGTTCCTGTGTAGCCAAGTTTACATTCCGTGTATTAGTGATATCTTATGATGTTTCTTTTTCTGTGTGACTTATTTCAGTTAGAATCATCGTACCTGAATCCACTCATTATGCTGCTACGGGCCTGATGACATAGATTTCATTGCTGAGTGATACTGCATTGTACGTAAGTACCACAAGTTCTTTATCCATTTTTCACTTTCTGCGATGTTGAACTTGTACTGTAAACGAGGTTCTTGTAAACAGAGCCGTTCGAAACTTTGGGGTGGCTGTGTCTTTTTGATTTTAAATTCCCTAAGCTATAGGACCATAAGTGGAAGTGCCCTAGGCTCTGTTGCTTTGTTTTTTAGATGTTTCAGGAAACACCATACACTTCTCCCGAGTGTTTGTTGGCAATTTACATCCCGCCCTTCAGCATGACAAGGCTCCCAGTTCTCCATGGCCTGTCCTGCCTTTCTGGATTTTACACTTTTTTCAGATGGCCCTTTTGACCGGGGGGAAGTGAGACTTCATTGTAGTGCAGATTTCCTTTGCAAGCTTGCTTGGTTGGCCAAAAAGGGCGTATGCGTTTTTTCCTGAATATATTCAGGAAAAAACGCATACGCCCTTTTTGGCCAAGTGCATCATTGTGGACGTTCTGCCTCTTTTCCTATGCTTTCAATGCAATTCCAGTCTACCTCCTGAAATCGGTTTCCTGCAATTCTGCCCCGCTTTCAAGTCCTCTTGGCAGCCTTACTTCAGTCTATTTTTGGACGATAGCTGTCATTTATAACTCTGCAGGTTTGTGAATTACAGTGCCCCTGAGCTCCTTTCTTCAACTCGCTTTCTTTTGAGCTGGCCGCAACACCGCAGGATGGCTTCAGGCCCTAATCTGGTTCCGGCACGGCACGCTGAGCCTTTGGTTAATTTCTCTTCCTGGTGGGAAATGAGAGTTAAATTTGCCCGTCCAGACACCTCCAGCTCGTCTCTCATTGGTTCTCGCTATTCCTGTTCATCTTCCAAGAAATTGCAAACTGTGCCAAACAGGAGGTTAAAGGCGCTGACTCTCCAAGTGGGGAGAGTGTTAGTAAAGCGTCTGGAATGTTGCACCCGAGTACCAGGGGAGGAAAACTGAGAAATATTTGAACACGTCTCCCGTTCACATGGTTGATCATACTTGGTTTCCACATGCATCTTTTAGCTGAAGGAAGAATACCTTAAACCTGGGTATTTGAAACCCGTGGAATGGGTACCATGCAATATGACTTCAAAGGGTCTTCATTTGCTCACCGAACCTCTCCAATCCTATCACTGCTGCGTTTATGCCCCTGTACACATGCTTGATTCTCTTTCGGAGACATAGCAATCCATAGGTTTTAAGATACTTCCTAGTCAGGTACATTCTTAGGCGTTTAATATGCGGTGTTGAGTCCATTTCGTTGAGCAAGGAGTAGCTCTTGTCTATTCCATATTTGGCTTAAGGAACTTTATCTGTGCTCATTTCAATCTCTGGTTTTATGCAGCACCCCAACTCACCTTTCCCCTTAAGCAAGCATAAGTTGGTTTTCTAAATTTGAGACCCTGTTCTGTTCTGTAATTCAGTTCCTGTGTAGCCAAGTTTACATTCCGTGTATTACTGATATCTTATGATGTTTCTTTTTCTGTGTGACTTATTTCAGTTAGAATCATCATACCTGAATCCACTCATTGTGCTGCTAAGGGCCTGATGACACAGATTTCATTGCTGAGTGATATTGCTTTGTAAGGAAATACCACAACTTTTTTATCCATTTTTCACTTTCTGCGATGTTGAACTTGTACTGTAAACGAGGTTCTTGTAAACAGAGCCGTTCGAAACTTTGGGGTGGCTGTGTCTTTTTGATTTTAAATTCCCTAACCTATAGGACCATAAGTGGCAGTGCCCTAGGCTCTGTTGCTTTGTTTTTTAGATGTTTCAGGAAACACCATACACTTCTCCCGAGTGTCTGTTGGCAATTTACATCCCGCCCATCAGCATAACAAGGCTCCCAGTTCTCCATGGCCTGTCCTGCCTTTCTGGATTTTACACTTTTTTCAGATGGCCCTTTTGACCGGGGGGAAGTGAGACTTCATTGTAGTGCAGATTTCCTTTGCAAGCTTGCTTGGTTGGCCAAAAAGGGCGTATGCGTTTTTTCCTGAATATATTCAGGAAAAAACGCATACGCCCTTTTTGGCCAAGTGCATCATTGTGGACGTTCTGCCTCTTTTCCTATGCTTTCAATGCAATTCCAGTCTACCTCCTGAAATCGGTTTCCTGCAATTCTGCCCCGCTTTCAAGTCCTCTTGGCAGCCTTACTTCAGTCTATTTTTGGACGATAGCTGTCATTTATAACTCTGCAGGTTTGTGAATTACAGTGCCCCTGAGCTCCTTTCTTCAACTCGCTTTCTTTTGAGCTGGCCGCAACACCGCAGGATGGCTTCAGGCCCTAATCTGGTTCCGGTACGGCACGCTGAGCCTTTGTTTATTTCCTCTTCCTGGTGGGAAATGAGAGTTAAATTTGCCCGTCCAGACACCTCCAGCTAGCCTCTCATTGGTTCTCGCTATTCCTGTTCATCTTCCGCAGAAATTGCAAACTGGGCCAAACAGGAGGTTAAAGGCGCTGACTCTCCAAGTGGGGAGAGTGTTAGTAAAGCGTCTGGAATGTTGCACCCGAGTACCAGGGGAGGAAAACTGAGACATATTTGAACACGTCTCCCGTTCACATGGTTGATCATACTTGGGTTCCACATGCATGTTTTTGCTGAACGAAGAATACCTTAAACCTGGAGAGTTCAGACCCGTGTAATGGGTACCATGCAATGTGACTTCAAAGGGTCTTCATTTGCTCACCAAACCTCTCCAATCCTATCACTGCTGTGTTTATGCCCCTGTACACATGCTTGATTCTCTTTTGGAGAGATAGCAATCCATAGGTTTTACGATACTTACTAGTCAGGTACATTCTTAGGCGTTTAATATGGGGTGTTGAGTCCATTTCGTTGAGCAAGGAGTAGCTCTTGTCTATTCCATATTTGACTTAAGGAACTTTATCTGTGCTCATTTCAATCTCTGGTTTTATGCAGCACCCCACCTCACCTTTACCCTTAAGCAAGCATAAGTTGGTTTTCTAAATTTGAGACCCTGTTCTGTTCTGTAATTCAGTTCCTGTGTAGCCAAGTTTACATTCCGTGTATTACTGATATCTTATGATGTTTCATTTTCTGTGTGACTTATTTCAGTTAGAATCATCATACCTGAATCCACTCATTGTGATGCTAAGGGCCTGATGACATAGATTTCATTGCTGAGTGATATTGCTTTGTAAGTAAATACCACAACTTCTTTATCCATTTTTCACTTTCTGCGATGTTGAACTTGTACTGTAAACGAGGTTCTTGTAAACAGAGGCGTCCCAAACTTTGGTGTGGCTGTGTCTTTTTGATTTTAATTTCCCTAAGCTATAGGACCATAAGTGGCAGTGCCCTAGGTTCTGTTGCTTTGTTTTTTAGATGTTTCAGGAAACACCATACACTTCTCCCGAGTGGTTGTTGGCAATTTACATCCCGCCCATCAGCATAACAAGGCTCCCAGTTCTCCATGGCCTGTTGCCTTTCTGGATTTTACACTTTTTTCAGATGGCCCTTTTGACCGGGGGGAAGTGAGACTTCATTGTAGTGCAGATTTCCTTTGCAAGCTTGCTTGGTTGGCCAAAAAGGGCGTATGCGTTTTTTCCTGAATATATTCAGGAAAAAACGCATACGCCCTTTTTGGCCAAGTGCATCATTGTGGACGTTCTGCCTCTTTTCCTATGCTTTCAATGCAATTCCAGTCTACCTCCTGAAATCGGTTTCCTGCAATTCTGCCCCGCTTTCAAGTCCTCTTGGCAGCCTTACTTCAGTCTATTTTTGGACGATAGCTGTCATTTATAACTCTGCAGGTTTGTGAATTACAGTGCCCCTGAGCTCCTTTCTTCAACTCGCTTTCTTTTGAGCTGGCCGCAACACCGCAGGATGGCTTCAGGCCCTAATCTGGTTCCGGTACGGCACGCTGAGCCTTTGTTTATTTCCTCTTCCTGGTGGGAAATGAGAGTTAAATTTGCCCGTCCAGACACCTCCAGCTAGCCTCTCATTGGTTCTCGCTATTCCTGTTCATCTTCCGCAGAAATTGCAAACTGGGCCAAACAGGAGGTTAAAGGCGCTGACTCTCCAAGTGGGGAGAGTGTTAGTAAAGCGTCTGGAATGTTGCACCCGAGTACCAGGGGAGGAAAACTGAGACATATTTGAACACGTCTCCCGTTCACATGGTTGATCATACTTGGGTTCCACATGCATGTTTTTGCTGAACGAAGAATACCTTAAACCTGGAGAGTTCAGACCCGTGTAATGGGTACCATGCAATGTGACTTCAAAGGGTCTTCATTTGCTCACCAAACCTCTCCAATCCTATCACTGCTGTGTTTATGCCCCTGTACACATGCTTGATTCTCTTTTGGAGAGATACCAATCCATAGGTTTTAAGATACTTACAAGTCAGGTACATTCTTAGGCGTTTAATATGGGGTGTTGAGTCCATTTCGTTGAGCAAGGAGTAGCTCTTGTCTATTCCATATTTGACTTAAGGAACTTTATCTGTGCTCATTTCAATCTCTGGTTTTATGCAGCAACCCAACTCACCTTTACCCTTAAGCAAGCATAAGTTGGTTTTCTAAATTTGAGACCCTGTTCTGTTCTGTAATTCAGTTCCTGTGTAGCCAAGTTTACATTCCGTGTATTACTGATATCTTATGATGTTTCATTTTCTGTGTGACTTATTTCAGTTAGAATCATCGTACCTGAATCTACTCATTATGCTGCTACGGGCCTGATGACATAGATTTCATTGCTGAGTGATACTGCATTGTACGTAAGTACGACAAGTTCTTTATCCATTTTTCACTTTCTGCGATGTTGAACTTGTACTGTAAACGAGGTTCTTGTAAACAGAGCCATTCCAAACTTTGGGGTGGCTGTGTCTTTTTGATTTTAATTTCCCTAAGCTATAGGACCATAAGTGGAAGTGCCCTAGGTTCTGTTGCTTTGTTTTTTAGATGTTTCAGGAAACACCATACACTTCTCCCAAGTGTCTGTTGGCAATTTACATCCCGCCCATCAGCATAACAAGGCTCCCAGTTCTCAATGGCCTGTTGCCTTTCTGGATTTTACACTTTTTTCAGATGGCCCTTTTGACCGGGGGGAAGTGAGACTTCATTGTAGTGCAGATTTCCTTTGCAAGCCTGCTTGGTTGGCCAAAAAGGGCGTATGCGTTTTTTCCTGAATATATTCAGGAAAAAACGCATACGCCCTTTTTGGCCAAGTGCATCATTGTGGACGTTCTGCCTCTTTTCCTATGCTTTCAATGCAATTCCAGTCTACCTCCTGAAATCGGTTTCCTGCAATTCTGCCCCGCTTTCAAGTCCTCTTGGCAGCCTTACTTCAGTATATTTTTGGACGATAGCTGTCATTTATAACTCTGCAGGTTTGTGAATTACAGTGCCCCTGAGATCCTTTCTTCAACTCGCTTTCTTGTGACCTGGCCGCAACACCGCAGGATGGCTTCAGGCCCTAATCTGCGTCCAGTACGGCACGCTGAGCCTTTGGTTATTTCCTCTTCCTGGTGGGAAATGAGAGTTAAATTTGCCCGTCCAGACACCTCCAGCTAGCCTCTCATTGGTTCTCGCTATTCCTGTTCATCTTCCGCAGAAATTGCAAACTGGGCCAAACAGGAGGTTAAAGGCGCTGACTCTCCAAGTGGGGAGAGTGTTAGTAAAGCGTCTGGAATGTTGCACCCGAGTACCAGGGGAGGAAAACTGAGACATATTTGAACACGTCTCCCGATCACATGGTTGATCATACTCTAGGTTCCACATGCATGTTGTAGCTGAAGGAAGAATACCTTAAACCTGGGTAGTTGAAACCCGTGGAATGGGTACCATGCAATATGACTTCAAAGGGTCTTCATTTGCTCACCGAACCTCTCCAATCCTATCACTGCTGCGTTTATGCCCCTGTACACATGCTTGATTCTCTTTCGGAGACATAGAAATCCATAGGTTTTAAGATACTTACTAGTCAGGTACATTCTTAGGCGTTTAATATGCGGTGTTGAGTCCATTTCGTTGAACAAGGAGTAGCTCTTGTCTATTCCATATTTGGCTTAAGGAACTTTATCTGTGCTCATTTCAATCTCTGGTTTTATGCAGCACCCCAACTCACCTTTACCCTTAAGCAAGAATAAGTTGGTTTTCTAAATTTGAGACCCTGTTCTGTTCTGTAATTCAGTTCCTGTGTAGCCAAGTTTACATTCCGTGTATTACTGATATCTTATGATGTTTCTTTTTCTGTGTGACTTATTTCAGTTAGAATCATCATACCTGAATCCACTCATTGTGCTGCTAAGGGCCTGATGACACAGATTTCATTGCTGAGTGATATTGCTTTGTAAGTAAATACCACAACTTCTTTATCCATTTTTCACTTTCTGCGATGTTGAACTTGTACTGTAAACGAGGTTCTTGTAAACAGAGCCGTTCCAAACTTTGGGGTGGCTGTGTCTTTTTGATTTTAATTTCCCTAAGCTATAGGACCATAAGTGGAAGTGCCCTAGGTTCTGTTGCTTTGTTTTTTAGATGTTTCAGGAAACACCATACACTTCTCCCGAGTGGTTGTTGGCAATTTACATCCCGCCCATCAGCATAACAAGGCTCCCAGTTGTCCATGGCCTGTCCTGCCTTTCTGGATTTTACACTTTTTTCAGGTGGCCCTTTTGACCGGGGGGAAGTGAGACTTCATTGTAGTGCAGATTTCCTTTGCAAGCTTGCTTGGTTGGCCAAAAAGGGCGTATGCGTTTTTTCCTGAATATATTCAGGAAAAAACGCATACGCCCTTTTTGGCCAAGTGCATCATTGTGGACGTTCTGCCTCTTTTCCTATGCTTTCAATGCAATTCCAGTCTACCTCCTGAAATCGGTTTCCTGCAATTCTGCCCCGCTTTCAAGTCCTCTTGGCAGCCTTACTTCAGTCTATTTTTGGACGATAGCTGTCATTTATAACTCTGCAGGTTTGTGAATTACAGTGCCCCTGAGCTCCTTTCTTCAACTCGCTTTCTTTTGAGCTGGCCGCAACACCGCAGGATGGCTTCAGGCCCTAATCTGGTTCCGGTACGGCACGCTGAGCCTTTGTTTATTTCCTCTTCCTGGTGGGAAATGAGAGTTAAATTTGCCCGTCCAGACACCTCCAGCTAGCCTCTCATTGGTTCTCGCTATTCCTGTTCATCTTCCGCAGAAATTGCAAACTGGGCCAAACAGGAGGTTAAAGGCGCTGACTCTCCAAGTGGGGAGAGTGTTAGTAAAGCGTCTGGAATGTTGCACCCGAGTACCAGGGGAGGAAAACTGAGACATATTTGAACACGTCTCCCGTTCACATGGTTGATCATACTTGGGTTCCACATGCATGTTTTTGCTGAACGAAGAATACCTTAAACCTGGAGAGTTCAGACCCGTGTAATGGGTACCATGCAATATGACATCAAAGGGTCTTCATTTGCTCACCGAACCTCTCCAATCCTATCACTGATGTGTTTATGCCCCTGTACACATGCTTGATTCTCTTTTGGAGACATAGCAATCCATAGGTTTTACGATACTTACTAGTCAGGTACATTCTTAGGCGTTTAATATGCGGTGTTGAGTCCATTTCGTTGAGCAAGGAGTAGCTCTTGTCTATTCCATATTTGACTTAAGGAACTTTATCTGTGCTCATTTCAATCTCTGGTTTTATGCAGCACCCCACCTCACCTTTACCCTTAAGCAAGCATAAGTTGGTTTTCTAAATTTGAGACCCTGTTCTGTTCTGTAATTCAGTTCCTGTGTAGCCAAGTTTACATTCCGTGTATTACTGATATCTTATGATGTTTCATTTTCTGTGTGACTTATTTCAGTTAGAATCATCATACCTGAATCCACTCATTGTGATGCTAAGGGCCTGATGACATAGATTTCATTGCTGAGTGATATTGCTTTGTAAGTAAATACCACAACTTCTTTATCCATTTTTCACTTTCTGCGATGTTGAACTTGTACTGTAAACGAGGTTCTTGTAAACAGAGGCGTCCCAAACTTTGGGGTGGCTGTGTCTTTTTGATTTTAATTTCCCTAAGCTATAGGACCATAAGTGGCAGTGCCCTAGGCTCTGTTGCTTTGTTTTTTAGATGTTTCAGGAAACACCATACACTTCTCCCGAGTGTCTGTTGGCAATTTACATCCTGCCCATCAGCATAACAAGGCTCCCAGTTCTCCATGGCCTGTCCTGCCTTTCTGGATTTTACACTTTTTCCAGATGGCCCTTTTGACCGGGGGGAAGTGAGACTTCATTGTAGTGCAGATTTCCTTTGCAAGCTTGCTTGGTTGGCCAAAAAGGGCGTATGCGTTTTTTCCTGAATATATTCAGGAAAAAACGCATACGCCCTTTTTGGCCAAGTGCATCATTGTGGACGTTCTGCCTCTTTTCCTATGCTTTCAATGCAATTCCAGTCTACCTCCTGAAATTGGTTTCCTGCAATTCTGCCCCGCTTTCAAGTCCTCTTGGCAGCCTTACTTCAGTCTATTTTTGGACGATAGCTGTCATTTATAACTCTGCAGGTTTGTGAATTACAGTGCCCCTGAGCTCCTTTGTTCAACTCGCTTTCTTTTGAGCTGGCCGCAACACCGCAGGATGGCTTCAGGCCCTAATCTGGTTCCGGCCCGGCACGCTGAGCCTTTGGTTATTTCCTCTTCCTGGTGGGAAATGAGAGTTAAATTTGCCCGTCCAGACACCTCCAGCTAGCCTCTCATTGGTTCTCGCTATTCCTGTTCATCTTTCGCAGAAATTGCAAACTGGGCCAAACAGGAGGTTAAAGGCGCTGACTCTCCAAGTGGGGAGAGTGTTAGTAAAGCGTCTGGAATGTTGCACCCGAGTACCAGGGGAGGAAAACTGAGACATATTTGAACACGTGTCCCGTTCACATGGTTGATCATACTTGGGTTCCACATGCATGTTTTAGCTGAAGGAAGAATACCTTAAACCTGGGTAGTTGAAACCCGTGGAATGGGTACCATGCAATATGACTTCAAAGGGTCTTCATTTGCTCACCGAACCTCTCCAGTCCTATCACTGCTGCGTTTATGCCCCTGTACACATGCTTGATTCTCTTTCAGAGACATAGCAATCCATAGGTTTTAAGATACTTACAAGTCAGGTACATTCTTAGGCGTTTAATATGCGGTGTTGAGTCCATTTCGTTGAGCAAGGAGTAGCTCTTGTCTATTGCATATTTGGCTTAAGGAACTTTATCTGTGCTCATTTCAATCTCTGGTTTTATGCAGCACCCCAACTCACCTTTCCCCTTAAGCAAGCATAAGTTGGTTTTCTAAATTTGAGACCCTGTTCTGTTTTGGAATTCAGTTCCTGTGTAGCCAAGTTTACATTCCGTGTATTAGTGATATCTTATGATGTTTCTTTTTCTGTGTGACTTATTTCAGTTAGAATCATCGTATCTGAATCTACTCATTATGCTGCTACGGGCCTGATGACATAGATTTCATTGCTGAGTGATACTGCATTGTACGTAAGTACCACAAGTTCTTTATCCATTTTTCACTTTCTGCGATGTTGAACTTGTACTGTAAACGAGGTTCTTGTAAACAGAGCCGTTCCAAACTTTGGGGTGGCTGTGTCTTTTTGATTTTAATTTCGCTAAGCTATAGGACCATAAGTGGAAGTGCCCTAGGCTCTGTTGCTTTGTTTTTTAGATGTTTCAGGAAACACCATACACTTCTCCCGAGTGGTTGTTGGCAATTTACATCCCGCCCATCAGCATAACAAGGCTCCCAGTTGTCCATGGCCTGTCCTGCCTTTCTGGATTTTACACTTTTTTCAGATGGCCCTTTTGACCGGGGGGAAGTGAGACTTCATTGTAGTGCAGATTTCCTTTGCAAGCCTGCTTGGTTGGCCAAAAAGGGCGTATGCGTTTTTTCCTGAATATATTCAGGAAAAAACGCATACGCCCTTTTTGGCCAAGTGCATCATTGTGGACGTTCTGCCTCTTTTCCTATGCTTTCAATGCAATTCCAGTCTACCTCCTGAAATCGGTTTCCTGCAATTCTGCCCCGCTTTCAAGTCCTCTTGGCAGCCTTACTTCAGTATATTTTTGGACGATAGCTGTCATTTATAACTCTGCAGGTTTGTGAATTACAGTGCCCCTGAGATCCTTTCTTCAACTCGCTTTCTTGTGACCTGGCCGCAACACCGCAGGATGGCTTCAGGCCCTAATCTGCGTCCAGTACGGCATGCTGAGCCTTTGGTTATTTCCTCTTCCTGGTGGGAAATGAGAGTTAAATTTGCCCGTCCAGACACCTCCAGCTAGCCTCTCATTGGTTCTCGCTATTCCTGTTCATCTTCCGCAGAAATTGCAAACTGGGCCAAACAGGAGGTTAAAGGCGCTGACTCTCCAAGTGGGGAGAGTGTTAGTAAAGCGTCTGGAATGTTGCACCCGAGTACCAGGGGAGGAAAACTGAGACATATTTGAACACGTCTCCCGATCACATGGTTGATCATACTCTAGGTTCCACATGCATGTTTTAGCTGAAGGAAGAATACCTTAAACCTGGGTAGTTGAAACCCGTGGAATGGGTACCATGCAATATGACTTCAAAGGGTCTTCATTTGCTCACCGAACCTCTCCAATCCTATCACTGCTGTGTTTATGCCCCTGTACACATGCTTGATTCTCTTTCGGAGACATAGAAATCCATAGGTTTTAAGATACTTACTAGTCAGGTACATTCTTAGGCGTTTAATATGCGGTGTTGAGTCCATTTCGTTGAACAAGGAGTAGCTCTTGTCTATTCCATATTTGGCTTAAGGAACTTTATCTGTGCTCATTTCAATCTCTGGTTTTATGCAGCACCCCAACTCACCTTTACCCTTAAGCAAGAATAAGTTGGTTTTCTAAATTTGAGACCCTGTTCTGTTCTGTAATTCAGTTCCTGTGTAGCCAAGTTTACATTCCGTGTATTACTGATATCTTATGATGTTTCTTTTTCTGTGTGACTTATTTCAGTTAGAATCATCATACCTGAATCCACTCATTGTGCTGCTAAGGGCCTGATGACACAGATTTCATTGCTGAGTGATATTGCTTTGTAAGTAAATACCACAACTTCTTTATCCATTTTTCACTTTCTGCGATGTTGAACTTGTACTGTAAACGAGGTTCTTGTAAACAGAGCCGTTCCAAACTTTGGGGTGGCTGTGTCTTTTTGATTTTAATTTCCCTAAGCTATAGGACCATAAGTGGAAGTGCCCTAGGTTCTGTTGCTTTGTTTTTTAGATGTTTCAGGAAACACCATACACTTCTCCCGAGTGGTTGTTGGCAATTTACATCCCGCCCATCAGCATAACAAGGCTCCCAGTTGTCCATGGCCTGTCCTGCCTTTCTGGATTTTACACTTTTTTCAGATGGCCCTTTTGACCGGGGGGAAGTGAGACTTCATTGTAGTGCAGATTTCCTTTGCAAGCTTGCTTGGTTGGCCAAAAAGGGCGTATGCGTTTTTTCCTGAATATATTCAGGAAAAAACGCATACGCCCTTTTTGGCCAAGTGCATCATTGTGGACGTTCTGCCTCTTTTCCTATGCTTTCAATGCAATTCCAGTCTACCTCCTGAAATCGGTTTCCTGCAATTCTGCCCCGCTTTCAAGTCCTCTTGGCAGCCTTACTTCAGTCTATTTTTGGACGATAGCTGTCATTTATAACTCTGCAGGTTTGTGAATTACAGTGCCCCTGAGCTCCTTTCTTCAACTCGCTTTCTTTTGAGCTGGCCGCAACACCGCAGGATGGCTTCAGGCCCTAATCTGGTTCCGGTACGGCACGCTGAGCCTTTGTTTATTTCCTCTTCCTGGTGGGAAATGAGAGTTAAATTTGCCCGTCCAGACACCTCCAGCTAGCCTCTCATTGGTTCTCGCTATTCCTGTTCATCTTCCGCAGAAATTGCAAACTGTGCCAAACAGGAGGTTAAAGGCGCTGACTCTCCAAGTGGGGAGAGTGTTAGTAAAGCGTCTGGAATGTTGCACCCGAGTACCAGGGGAGGAAAACTGAGACATATTTGAACACGTCTCCCGTTCACATGGTTGATCATACTTGGGTTCCACATGCATGTTTTTGCTGAACGAAGAATACCTTAAACCTGGAGAGTTCAGACCCGTGTAATGGGTACCATGCAATATGACATCAAAGGGTCTTCATTTGCTCACCGAACCTCTCCAATCCTATCACTGATGTGTTTATGCCCCTGTACACATGCTTGATTCTCTTTTGGAGACATAGCAATCCATAGGTTTTACGATACTTACTAGTCAGGTACATTCTTAGGCGTTTAATATGCGGTGTTGAGTCCATTTCGTTGAGCAAGGAGTAGCTCTTGTCTATTCCATATTTGACTTAAGGAACTTTATCTGTGCTCATTTCAATCTCTGGTTTTATGCAGCACCCCACCTCACCTTTACCCTTAAGCAAGCATAAGTTGGTTTTCTAAATTTGAGACCCTGTTCTGTTCTGTAATTCAGTTCCTGTGTAGCCAAGTTTACATTCCGTGTATTACTGATATCTTATGATGTTTCATTTTCTGTGTGACTTATTTCAGTTAGAATCATCATACCTGAATCCACTCATTGTGATGCTAAGGGCCTGATGACATAGATTTCATTGCTGAGTGATATTGCTTTGTAAGTAAATACCACAACTTCTTTATCCATTTTTCACTTTCTGCGATGTTGAACTTGTACTGTAAACGAGGTTCTTGTAAACAGAGGCGTCCCAAACTTTGGGGTGGCTGTGTCTTTTTGATTTTAATTTCCCTAAGCTATAGGACCATAAGTGGCAGTGCCCTAGGCTCTGTTGCTTTGTTTTTTAGATGTTTCAGGAAACACCATACACTTCTCCCGAGTGTCTGTTGGCAATTTACATCCTGCCCATCAGCATAACAAGGCTCCCAGTTCTCCATGGCCTGTCCTGCCTTTCTGGATTTTACACTTTTTTCAGATGGCCCTTTTGACCGGGGGGAAGTGAGACTTCATTGTAGTGCAGATTTCCTTTGCAAGCTTGCTTGGTTGGCCAAAAAGGGCGTATGCGTTTTTTCCTGAATATATTCAGGAAAAAACGCATACGCCCTTTTTGGCCAAGTGCATCATTGTGGACGTTCTGCCTCTTTTCCTATGCTTTCAATGCAATTCCAGTCTACCTCCTGAAATTGGTTTCCTGCAATTCTGCCCCGCTTTCAAGTCCTCTTGGCAGCCTTACTTCAGTCTATTTTTGGACGATAGCTGTCATTTATAACTCTGCAGGTTTGTGAATTACAGTGCCCCTGAGCTCCTTTGTTCAACTCGCTTTCTTTTGAGCTGGCCGCAACACCGCAGGATGGCTTCAGGCCCTAATCTGGTTCCGGCCCGGCACGCTGAGCCTTTGGTTATTTCCTCTTCCTGGTGGGAAATGAGAGTTAAATTTGCCCGTCCAGACACCTCCAGCTAGCCTCTCATTGGTTCTCGCTATTCCTGTTCATCTTTCGCAGAAATTGCAAACTGGGCCAAACAGGAGGTTAAAGGCGCTGACTCTCCAAGTGGGGAGAGTGTTAGTAAAGCGTCTGGAATGTTGCACCCGAGTACCAGGGGAGGAAAACTGAGACATATTTGAACACGTCTCCCGATCACATGGTTGATCATACTCTAGGTTCCACATGCATGTTTTAGCTGAAGGAAGAATACCTTAAACCTGGGTAGTTGAAACCCGTGGAATGGGTACCATGCAATATGACTTCAAAGGGTCTTCATTTGCTCACCGAACCTCTCCAATCCTATCACTGCTGCGTTTATGCCCCTGTACACATGCTTGATTCTCTTTCGGAGACATAGAAATCCATAGGTTTTAAGATACTTACTAGTCAGGTACATTCTTAGGCGTTTAATATGCGGTGTTGAGTCCATTTCGTTGAACAAGGAGTAGCTCTTGTCTATTCCATATTTGGCTTAAGGAACTTTATCTGTGCTCATTTCAATCTCTGGTTTTATGCAGCACCCCAACTCACCTTTACCCTTAAGCAAGAATAAGTTGGTTTTCTAAATTTGAGACCCTGTTCTGTTCTGTAATTCAGTTCCTGTGTAGCCAAGTTTACATTCCGTGTATTACTGATATCTTATGATGTTTCTTTTTCTGTGTGACTTATTTCAGTTAGAATCATCATACCTGAATCCACTCATTGTGCTGCTAAGGGCCTGATGACACAGATTTCATTGCTGAGTGATATTGCTTTGTAAGTAAATACCACAACTTCTTTATCCATTTTTCACTTTCTGCGATGTTGAACTTGTACTGTAAACGAGGTTCTTGTAAACAGAGCCGTTCCAAACTTTGGGGTGGCTGTGTCTT
Source organism: Delphinus delphis (assembly GCF_949987515.2). Lineage (NCBI taxonomy): Eukaryota > Metazoa > Chordata > Mammalia > Artiodactyla > Delphinidae > Delphinus > Delphinus delphis. The sequence continues at coordinate 120,232 of NW_027192798.1, read as the reverse complement.
TTTGATTTTAATTTCCCTAAGCTATAGGACCATAAGTGGAAGTGCCCTAGGTTCTGTTGCTTTGTTTTTTAGATGTTTCAGGAAACACCATACACTTCTCCCGAGTGGTTGTTGGCAATTTACATCCCGCCCATCAGCATAACAAGGCTCCCAGTTGTCCATGGCCTGTCCTGCCTTTCTGGATTTTACACTTTTTTCAGGTGGCCCTTTTGACCGGGGGGAAGTGAGACTTCATTGTAGTGCAGATTTCCTTTGCAAGCTTGCTTGGTTGGCCAAAAAGGGCGTATGCGTTTTTTCCTGAATATATTCAGGAAAAAACGCATACGCCCTTTTTGGCCAAGTGCATCATTGTGGACGTTCTGCCTCTTTTCCTATGCTTTCAATGCAATTCCAGTCTACCTCCTGAAATCGGTTTCCTGCAATTCTGCCCCGCTTTCAAGTCCTCTTGGCAGCCTTACTTCAGTCTATTTTTGGACGATAGCTGTCATTTATAACTCTGCAGGTTTGTGAATTACAGTGCCCCTGAGCTCCTTTCTTCAACTCGCTTTCTTTTGAGCTGGCCGCAACACCGCAGGATGGCTTCAGGCCCTAATCTGGTTCCGGTACGGCACGCTGAGCCTTTGTTTATTTCCTCTTCCTGGTGGGAAATGAGAGTTAAATTTGCCCGTCCAGACACCTCCAGCTAGCCTCTCATTGGTTCTCGCTATTCCTGTTCATCTTCCGCAGAAATTGCAAACTGGGCCAAACAGGAGGTTAAAGGCGCTGACTCTCCAAGTGGGGAGAGTGTTAGTAAAGCGTCTGGAATGTTGCACCCGAGTACCAGGGGAGGAAAACTGAGACATATTTGAACACGTCTCCCGTTCACATGGTTGATCATACTTGGGTTCCACATGCATGTTTTTGCTGAACGAAGAATACCTTAAACCTGGAGAGTTCAGACCCGTGTAATGGGTACCATGCAATATGACATCAAAGGGTCTTCATTTGCTCACCGAACCTCTCCAATCCTATCACTGATGTGTTTATGCCCCTGTACACATGCTTGATTCTCTTTTGGAGACATAGCAATCCATAGGTTTTACGATACTTACTAGTCAGGTACATTCTTAGGCGTTTAATATGCGGTGTTGAGTCCATTTCGTTGAGCAAGGAGTAGCTCTTGTCTATTCCATATTTGACTTAAGGAACTTTATCTGTGCTCATTTCAATCTCTGGTTTTATGCAGCACCCCACCTCACCTTTACCCTTAAGCAAGCATAAGTTGGTTTTCTAAATTTGAGACCCTGTTCTGTTCTGTAATTCAGTTCCTGTGTAGCCAAGTTTACATTCCGTGTATTACTGATATCTTATGATGTTTCATTTTCTGTGTGACTTATTTCAGTTAGAATCATCATACCTGAATCCACTCATTGTGATGCTAAGGGCCTGATGACATAGATTTCATTGCTGAGTGATATTGCTTTGTAAGTAAATACCACAACTTCTTTATCCATTTTTCACTTTCTGCGATGTTGAACTTGTACTGTAAACGAGGTTCTTGTAAACAGAGGCGTCCCAAACTTTGGGGTGGCTGTGTCTTTTTGATTTTAATTTCCCTAAGCTATAGGACCATAAGTGGCAGTGCCCTAGGCTCTGTTGCTTTGTTTTTTAGATGTTTCAGGAAACACCATACACTTCTCCCGAGTGTCTGTTGGCAATTTACATCCTGCCCATCAGCATAACAAGGCTCCAAGTTCTCCATGGCCTGTCCTGCCTTTCTGGATTTTACACTTTTTTCAGATGGCCCTTTTGACCGGGGGGAAGTGAGACTTCATTGTAGTGCAGATTTCCTTTGCAAGCTTGCTTGGTTGGCCAAAAAGGGCGTATGCGTTTTTTCCTGAATATATTCAGGAAAAAACGCATACGCCCTTTTTGGCCAAGTGCATCATTGTGGACGTTCTGCCTCTTTTCCTATGCTTTCAATGCAATTCCAGTCTACCTCCTGAAATCGGTTTCCTGCAATTCTGCCCCGCTTTCAAGTCCTCTTGGCAGCCTTACTTCAGTCTATTTTTGGACGATAGCTGTCATTTATAACTCTGCAGGTTTGTGAATTACAGTGCCCCTGAGCTCCTTTGTTCAACTCGCTTTCTTTTGAGCTGGCCGCAACACCGCAGGATGGCTTCAGGCCCTAATCTGGTTCCGGCCCGGCACGCTGAGCCTTTGGTTATTTCCTCTTCCTGGTGGGAAATGAGAGTTAAATTTGCCCGTCCAGACACCTCCAGCTAGCCTCTCATTGGTTCTCGCTATTCCTGTTCATCTTCCGCAGAAATTGCAAACTGGGCCAAACAGGAGGTTAAAGGCGCTGACTCTCCAAGTGGGGAGAGTGTTAGTAAAGCGTCTGGAATGTTGCACCCGAGTACCAGGGGAGGAAAACTGAGACATATTTGAACACGTGTCCCGTTCACATGGTTGATCATACTTGGGTTCCACATGCATGTTTTAGCTGAAGGAAGAATACCTTAAACCTGGGTAGTTGAAACCCGTGGAATGGGTACCATGCAATATGACTTCAAAGGGTCTTCATTTGCTCACCGAACCTCTCCAGTCCTATCACTGCTGCGTTTATGCCCCTGTACACATGCTTGATTCTCTTTCAGAGACATAGCAATCCATAGGTTTTAAGATACTTACAAGTCAGGTACATTCTTAGGCGTTTAATATGCGGTGTTGAGTCCATTTCGTTGAGCAAGGAGTAGCTCTTGTCTATTGCATATTTGGCTTAAGGAACTTTATCTGTGCTCATTTCAATCTCTGGTTTTATGCAGCAACCCAACTCACCTTTCCCCTTAAGCAAGCATAAGTTGGTTTTCTAAATTTGAGACCCTGTTCTGTTTTGGAATTCAGTTCCTGTGTAGCCAAGTTTACATTCCGTGTATTAGTGATATCTTATGATGTTTCTTTTTCTGTGTGACTTATTTCAGTTAGAATCATCGTACCTGAATCTACTCATTATGCTGCTACGGGCCTGATGACATAGATTTCATTGCTGAGTGATACTGCATTGTACGTAAGTACCACAAGTTCTTTATCCATTTTTCACTTTCTGCGATGTTGAACTTGTACTGTAAACGAGGTTCTTGTAAACAGAGCCGTTCCAAACTTTGGGGTGGCTGTGTCTTTTTGATTTTAATTTCGCTAAGCTATAGGACCATAAGTGGAAGTGCCCTAGGCTCTGTTGCTTTGTTTTTTAGATGTTTCAGGAAACACCATACACTTCTCCCGAGTGGTTGTTGGCAAATTACATCCCGCCCATCAGCATAACAAGGCTCCCAGTTGTCCATGGCCTGTCCTGCCTTTCTGGATTTTACACTTTTTTCAGATGGCCCTTTTGACCGGGGGGAAGTGAGACTTCATTGTAGTGCAGATTTCCTTTGCAAGCCTGCTTGGTTGGCCAAAAAGGGCGTATGCGTTTTTTCCTGAATATATTCAGGAAAAAACGCATACGCCCTTTTTGGCCAAGTGCATCATTGTGGACGTTCTGCCTCTTTTCCTATGCTTTCAATGCAATTCCAGTCTACCTCCTGAAATCGGTTTCCTGCAATTCTGCCCCGCTTTCAAGTCCTCTTGGCAGCCTTACTTCAGTCTATTTTTGGACGATAGCTGTCATTTATAACTCTGCAGGTTTGTGAATTACAGTGCCCCTGAGATCCTTTCTTCAACTCGCTTTCTTGTGACCTGGCCGCAACACCGCAGGATGGCTTCAGGCCCTAATCTGCGTCCGGTACGGCACGCTGAGCCTTTGGTTATTTCCTCTTCCTGGTGGGAAATGAGAGTTAAATTTGCCCGTCCAGACACCTCCAGCTAGCCTCTCATTGGTTCTCGCTATTCCTGTTCATCTTCCGCAGAAATTGCAAACTGGGCCAAACAGGAGGTTAAAGGCGCTGACTCTCCAAGTGGGGAGAGTGTTAGTAAAGCGTCTGGAATGTTGCACCCGAGTACCAGGGGAGGAAAACTGAGACATATTTGAACACGTCTCCCGTTCACATGGTTGATCATACTTGGGTTCCACATGCATGTTTTAGCTGAAGGAAGAATACCTAAAACATGGGTAGTTGAAACCCGTGGAATGGGTACCATGCAATATGACTTCAAAGTGTCTTCATTTGCTCACCAAACCTCTCCAATCCTATCACTGCTGCGTTTATGCCCCTGTACACATGCTTGACTCTCTTTCGAAGACATAGCAATCCATAGGTTTTAAGATACTTACTAGTCAGGTACATTCTTAGGCGTTTAATATGCGGTGTTGAGTCCATTTCGTTGAGCAAGGAGTAGCTCTTGTCTATTCCATATTTGGCTTAAGGAACTTTATCTGTGCTCATTTCAATCTCTGGTTTTATGCAGCAACCCAACTCACCTTTCCCCTTAAGCAAGCATAAGTTGGTTTTCTAAATTTGAGACCCTGTTCTGTTCTGTAATTCAGTTCCTGTGTAGCCAAGTTTACATTCCGTGTATTACTGATATCTTATGATGTTTCTTTTTCTGTGTGACTTATTTCAGTTAGAATCATCATACCTGAATCCACTCATTGTGATGCTAAGGGCCTGATGACATAGAATTCATTGCTGAGTGATATTGCTTTGTAAGTGAATACCACAACTTCTTTATCCATTTTTCACTTTCTGCGATATTGAACTTGTACTGTAAACGAGGTTCTTGTAAACAGAGGCGTCCCAAACTTTGGGGTGGCTGTGTCTTTTTGATTTTAATTTCCCTAAGCTATAGGACCATAAGTGGCAGTGCCCTAGGCTCTGTTGCTTTGTTTTTTAGATGTTTCAGGAAACACCATACACTTCTCCCGAGTGTCTGTTGGCAATTTACATCCCGGCCATCAGCATAACAAGGCTCCCAGTTCTCCATGGCCTGTCCTGCCTTTCTGGATTTTACACTTTTTTCAGATGGCCCTTTTGACCGGGGGGAAGTGAGACTTCATTGTAGTGCAGATTTCCTTTGCAAGCTTGCTTGGTTGGCCAAAAAGGGCGTATGCGTTTTTTCCTGAATATATTCAGGAAAAAAACGCATACGCCCTTTTTGGCCAAGTGCATCATTGTGGACGTTCTGCCTCTTTTCCTATGCTTTCAATGCAATTCCAGTCTACCTCCTGAAATCGGTTTCCTGCAATTCTGCCCCGCTTTCAAGTCCTCTTGGCAGCCTTACTTCAGTCTATTTTTGGACGATAGCTGTCATTTATAACTCTGCAGGTTTGTGAATTACAGTGCCCCTGAGCTCCTTTCTTCAACATGCTTTCTTGTGACCTGGCCGCAACACCGCAGGATGGCTTCAGGCCCTAATCTGGTTCCGGCACGGCACGCTGAGCCTTTGGTTATTTCCTCTTCCTGGTGGGAAATGAGAGTTAAATTTGCCCGTCCAGACACCTCCAGCTAGCCTCTCATTGGTTCTCGCTATTCCTGTTCATCTTCCGCAGAAATTGCAAACTGGGCCAAACAGGAGGTTAAAGGCGCTGACTCTCCAAGTGGGGAGAGTGTTAGTAAAGCGTCTGGAATGTTGCACCCGAGTACCAGGGGAGGAAAACTGAGACATATTTGAACACGTCTCCCGTTCACATGGTTGATCATACTTGGGTTCCACATGCATGTTTTAGCTGAAGGAAGAATACCTTAAACCTGGAGAGTTGAGACCCGTGTAATGGGTACCATGCAATATGACTTCAAAGGGTCTTCATTTGCTCACCGAACCTCTCCAATCCTATCACTGCTGCGTTTATGCCCCTGTACACATGCTTGATTCTCTTTTGGAGACATAGCAATCCATAGGTTTTACGATACTTACTAGTCAGGTACATTCTTAGGCGTTTAATATGCGGTGTTGAGTCCATTTCGTTGAGCAAGGAGTAGCTCTTGTCTATTCCATATTTGGCTTAAGGAACTTTATCTGTGCTCATTTCAATCTCTGGTTTTATGCAGCACCCCAACTCACCTTTACCCTTAAGCAAGCATAAGTTGTTTTTCTAAATTTGAGACACTGTTCTGTTCTGTAATTCAGTTCCTGTGTAGCCAAGGTTCCATTCCGTGTATTACTGATATCTTATGATGTTTCTTTTTCTGTGTGACTTATTTCAGTTAGAATCATCATACCTGAATCCACTCATTGTGCTGCTAAGGGCCTGATGACATAGATTTCATTGCTGAGTGATATTGCTTTGTAAGTGAATACCACAACTTCTTTATCCATTTTTCACTTTCTGCGATGTTGAACTTGTACTGTAAACGAGGTTCTTGTAAACAGAGCCGTTCCAAACTTTGGGGTGGCTGTGTCTTTTTGATTTTAATTTCCCTAAGCTATAGGACCATAAGTGGCAGTGCCCTAGGCTCTGTTGCTTTGTTTTTTAGATGTTTCAGGAAACACCATACACTTCTCCCGAGTGTCTGTTGGCAATTTACATCCCGCCCATCAGCATAACAAGACTCCCAGTTCTCCATGGCCTGTCCTGCCTTTCTGGATTTTACACTTTTTTCAGATAGCCCTTTTGACCGGGGGTAAGTGAGACTTCATTGTAGTGCAGATTTCCTTTGCAAGCTTGCTTGGTTGGCCAAAAAGGGCGTATGCGTTTTTTCCTGAATATATTCAGGAAAAAACGCATACGCCCTTTTGGCCAAGTGCATCATTGTGGACGTTCTGCCTCTTTTCCTATGCTTTCAATGCAATTCCAGTCTACCTCCTGAAATCGGTTTCCTGCAATTCTGCCCCGCTTTCAAGTCCTCTTGGCAGCCTTACTTCAGTCTATTTTTGGACGATAGCTGTCATTTATAACTCTGCAGGTTTGTGAATTACAGTGCCCCTGAGCTCCTTTCTCAACATGCTTTCTTGTGACCTGGCCGCAACACCGCAGGATGGCTTCAGGCCCTAATCTGGTTCCGGCACGGCACGCTGAGCCTTTGGTTATTTCCTCTTCCTGGTGGGAAATGAGAGTTAAATTTGCCCGTCCAGACACCTCCAGCTAGCCTCTCATTGGTTCTCGCTATTCCTGTTCATCTTCCGCAGAAATTGCAAACTGGGCCAAACAGGAGGTTAAAGGCGCTGACTCTCCAAGTGGGGAGAGTGTTAGTAAAGCGTCTGGAATGTTGCACCCGAGTACCAGGGGAGGAAAACTGAGACATATTTGAACACGTCTCCCGTTCACATGGTTGATCATACTTGGGTTCCACATGCATGTTTTAGCTGAAGGAAGAATACCTTAAACCTGGAGAGTTGAGACCCGTGTAATGGGTACCATGCAATATGACTTCAAAGGGTCTTCATTTGCTCACCGAACCTCTCCAATCCTATCACTGCTGCGTTTATGCCCCTGTACACATGCTTGATTCTCTTTTGGAGACATAGCAATCCATAGGTTTTACGATACTTACTAGTCAGGTACATTCTTAGGCGTTTAATATGCGGTGTTGAGTCCATTTCGTTGAGCAAGGAGTAGCTCTTGTCTATTCCATATTTGACTTAAGGAACTTTATCTGTGCTCATTTCAATCTCTGGTTTTATGTAGCACCCCACCTCACATTTACCCTTAAGCAAGCATAAGTTGGTTTTCTAAATTTGAGACCCTGTTCTGTTCTGTAATTCAGTTCCTGTGTAGCCAAGTTTACATTCCGTGTATTACTGATATCTTATGATGTTTCTTTTTCTGTGTGACTTATTTCAGTTAGAATCATCATACATGAATCCACTCATTGTGCTGCTAAGGGCCTGATGACACAGATTTCATTGCTGAGTGATATTGCTTTGTAAGTAAATACCACAACTTCTTTATCCATTTTTCACTTTCTGCGATGTTGAACTTGTACTGTAAACGAGGTTCTTGTAAACAGAGGCGTCCCAAACTTTGGGGTGGCTGTGTCTTTTTGATTTTAATTTCCCTAAGCTATAGGACCATAAGTGGCAGTGCCCTAGGCTCTGTTGCTTTGTTTTTTAGATGTTTCAGGAAACACCATACACTTCTCCCGAGTGTCTGTTGGCAATTTACATCCCGCCCATCAGCATAACAAGGCTCCCAGTTCTCCATGGCCTGTCCTGCCTTTCTGGATTTTACACTTTTTTCAGATGGCCCTTTTGACCGGGGGGAAGTGAGACTTCATTGTAGTGCAGATTTCCTTTGCAAGCTTGCTTGGTTGGCCAAAAAGGGCGTATGCGTTTTTTCCTGAATATATTCAGGAAAAAACGCATACGCCCTTTTTGGCCAAGTGCATCATTGTGGACGTTCTGCCTCTTTTCCTATGATTTCAATGCAATTCCAGTCTACCTCCTGAAATCGGTTTCCTGCAATTCTGCCCCGCTTTCAAGTCCTCTTGGCAGCCTTACTTCAGTCTATTTTTGGACGATAGCTGTCATTTATAACTCTGCAGGTTTGTGAATTACAGTGCCCCTGAGCTCCTTTCTTCAACTCGCTTTCTTGTGACCTGGCCGCAACACCGCAGGATGGCTTCAGACCCTAATCTGGTTCCGGCACGGCACGCTGAGCCTTTGGTTAATTCCTCTTCCTGGTGGGAAATGAGAGTTAAATTTGCCCGTCCAGACACCTCCAGCTAGCCTCTCATTGGTTCTCGCTATTCCTGTTCATCTTCCGCAGAAATTGCAAACTGGGCCAAACAGGAGGTTAAAGGCGCTGACTCTCCAAGTGGGGAGAGTGTTAGTAAAGCGTCTGGAATGTTGCACCCGAGTACCAGGGGAGGAAAACTGAGACATATTTGAACATGTCTCCCGAACACATGGTTGATCATACTCTAGGTTCCACATGCATGTTTTAGCTGAAGGAAGAATACCTTAAACCTGGGTAGTTGAAACCCGTGGAATGGGTACCATGCAATATGACTTCAAAGGGTCTTCATTTGCTCACCGAACCTCTCCAATCCTATCACTGCTGCGTTTATGTCCCTGTACACATGCTTGATTCTTTTTTGGAGACATAGCAATCCATAGGTTTTAAGATACTTACAAGTCAGGTATATTCTTAGGCATTTAATATGCGGTGTTGAGTCCATTTCGTTGAGCAAGGAGTAGCTCTTGTCTATTCCATATTTGGCTTAAGGAACTTTATCTGTGCTCATTTCAATCTCTGGTTTTATGCAGCACCCCAACTCACCTTTACCCTTAAGCAAGCATAAGTTGTTTTTCTAAATTTGAGACACTGTTCTGTTCTGTAATTCAGTTCCTGTGTAGCCAAGGTTCCATTCCGTGTATTACTGATAACTTATGATGTTTCTTTTTCTGTGTGACTTATTTCAGTTAGAATCATCATACCTGAATCCACTCATTGTGCTGCTAAGGGCCTGATGACATAGATTTCATTGCTGAGTGATATTGCTTTGTAAGTGAATACCACAACTTCTTTATCCATTTTTCACTTTCTGCGATGTTGAACTTGTACTGTAAACGAGGTTCTTGTAAACAGAGCCGTTCCAAACTTTGGGGTGGCTGTGTCTTTTTGATTTTAATTTCCCTAAGCTATAGGACCATAAGTGGCAGTGCCCTAGGCTCTGTTGCTTTGTTTTTTAGATGTTTCAGGAAACACCATACACTTCTCCCGAGTGTCTGTTGGCAATTTACATCCCGCCCATCAGCATAACAAGGCTCCCAGTTGTCCATGGCCTGTCCTGCCTTTCTGGATTTTACACTTTTTTCAGATGGCCCTTTTGACCGGGGGGAAGTGAGACTTCATTGTAGTGCAGATTTCCTTTGCAAGCTTGCTTGGTTGGCCAAAAAGGGCGTATGCGTTTTTTCCTGAATATATTCAGGAAAAAACGCATACGCCCTTTTTGGCCAAGTGCATCATTGTGGACGTTCTGCCTCTTTTCCTATGCTTTCAATGCAATTCCAGTCTACCTCCTGAAATCGGTTTCCTGCAATTCTGCCCCGCTTTCAAGTCCTCTTGGCAGCCTTACTTCAGTCTATTTTTGGACGATAGCTGTCATTTATAACTCTGCAGGTTTGTGAATTACAGTGCCCCTGAGCTCCTTTCTTCAACTGGCTTTCTTGTGACCTGGCCGCAACACCGCAGGATGGCTTCAGGCCCTAATCTGGTTCCAGCACGGCACGCTGAGCCTCTGGTTATTTCCTCTTCCTGGTGGGAAATGAGAGTTATATTTGCCCGTCCAGACACCTCCAGCTAGTCTCTCATTAGTTCTCGCTATTCCTGTTCATCTTCCGCAGAAATTGCAAACTGGGTCAAACAGGAGTTTAAAGGCGCTGACTCTCCAAGTGGGGAGAGTGTTAGTAAAGCGTCTGGAATGTTGCACCCGAGTACCAGGGGAGGAAAACTGAGACATATTTGAACACGTCTCCCGATCACATGGTTGATCATACTCTGGGTTCCACATGTATGTTTTAGCTGAAGGAAGAATACCTAAAACGTGGGTAGTTGAAACCCGTGGAATGGGTACCATGCAATATGACTTCAAAGGGTCTTCATTTGCTCACCGAACCTCTCCAATCCTATCACTGCTGCGTTTATGCCCCTGTACACACGCTTGATTCTCTTTCGGAGACATAGCAATCCATAGGTTTTAAGATACTTACTAGTCAAGTACATTCTTAGGCGTTTAATATGCGGTGTTGAGTCCATTTCGTTGAGCAAGGAGTAGCTCTTGTCTATTCTATATTTGGCTTAAGGAACTTTATCTGTGCTCATTTAAATCTCTGGTTTTATGCAGCACCCCAACTCACCTTTCCCCTTAAGCAAGCATAAGTTGGTTTTCTAAATTTGAGACCCTGTTCTGTTCTGTAATTCAGTTCCTGTGTAGCCAAGTTTACATTCCATGTATTACTGATATCTTATGATGTTTCTTTTTCTGTGTGACTTATTTCAGTTAGAATCATCATACCTGAATCCACTCATTGTGCTGCTAAGGGCCTGATGACATAGATTTCATTGCTGAGTGATATTGCTTTGTAAGTAAATACCACAACTTCTTTATCCATTTTTCACTTTCTGCAATGTTGAACTTGTACTGTAAACGAGGTTCTTGTAAACAGAGGCGTCCCAAACTTTGGGGTGGCTGTGTCTTTTTGATTTTAATTTCCCTAAGCTATAGGACCATAAGTGGCAGTGCCCTAGGCTCTGTTGCTTTGTTTTTTAGATGTTTCAGGAAACACCATACACTTCTCCCGAGTGTCCGTTGGCAATTTACATTCCGCCCATCAGCATAACAAGGCTCCCAGTTCTCCATGGCCTGTCCTGCCTTTCTGGATTTTACACTTTTTTCAGATGGCCCTTTTGACCGGGGGGAAGTGAGACTTCATTGTAGTGCAGATTTCCTTTGCAAGCTTGCTTGGTTGGCCAAAAAGGGCGTATGCGTTTTTTCCTGAATATATTCAGGAAAAAACGCATACGCCCTTTTTGGCCAAGTGCATCATTGTGGACGTTCTGCCTCTTTTCCTATGCTTTCAATGCAATTCCAGTCTACCTCCTGAAATCGGTTTCCTGCAATTCTGCCCCGCTTTCAAGTCCTCTTGGCAGCCTTACTTCAGTCTATTTTTGGACGATAGCTCTCATTTATAACTCTGCAGGTTTGTGAATTACAGTGCCCCTGAGCTCCTTTCTTCAACTCGCTTTCTTGTGACCTGGCCGCAACACCGCAGGATGGCTTCAGGCCCTAATCTGGTTCCGGCCCGGCATGCTGAGCCTTTGGTTAATTCCTCTTCCTGGTGGGAAATGAGAGTTAAATTTGCCCGTCCAGACACCTCCAGCTAGTCTCTCATTGGTTCTCGCTATTCCTGTTCATCTTCCGCAGAAACTGCAAAGTGGGCCAAACAGGAGGTTAAAGGGACTGACTCTCCAAGTCGGGAGAGTGTTAGTAAAGCGTCTGGAATGTTGCACCCGAGTACCAGGGGAGGATAACTGAGACATATTTGAACACGTCTCCCGATCACATGGTTGATCATACTCTACGTTCCACATGCATGTTTTAGCTGAAGGAAGAATACCTTAAACCTGGGTAGTTGAAACCCGTGGAATGGTTACCATGCAATATGACTTCACAGGGTCTTCATTTGCTCACTGAACCTCTCCAATCCTATCACTGCTGTGTTTATGCCCCTGTACACATGCTTGATTCTCTTTCGGAGACATAGCAATCCCTAGGTTTTAAGATACTTACTAGTCAGGTACATTCTTAGGCATTTAATATGCGGTGTTGAGTCCATTTCTTTGAGCAAGGAGTAGCTCTTGTCTATTCCATATTTGGCTTAAGGAACTTTATCTGTGCTCATTTCAATCTCTGGTTTTATGCAGCACCCCAACTCACCTTTCCCCTTAAGCAAGCATAAGTTGGTTTTCTAAATTTGAGACCCTGTTCTGTTCTGTAATTCAGTTCCTGTGTAGCCAAGTTTACATTCCGTGTATTACTGATATCTTATGATGTTTCTTTTTCTGTGTGACTTATTTCAGTTAGAATCATCATACCTGAATCCACTCATTGTGCTGCTAAGGGCCTGATGACACAGATTTCATTGCTGAGTGATATTGCTTTGTAAGTAAATACCACAACTTTTTTATCCATTTTTCACTTTCTGTGATGTTGAACTTGTACTGTAAACGAGGTTCTTGTAAACAGAGCCGTTCCAAACTTTGGGGTGGCTGTGTCTTTTTGATTTTAAATTCCCTAAGCTATAGGACCATAAGTGGAACTGCCCTAGGCTCTGTTGCTTTGTTTTTTAGATGTTTCAGGAAACACCATACACTTCTCCCGAGTGGTTGTTGGCAATTTACATCCCGCCCTTCAGCATAACAAGGCTCCCAGTTCTCCATGGCCTGTCCTGCCTTTCTGGATTTTATACTTTTTTCAGATGGCCCTTTTGACCGGGGGGATGTGAGACTTCATTGTAGTGCAGATTTCCTTTGCAAGCTTGCTTGGTTGGCCAAAAAGGGCGTATGCGTTTTTTCCTGAATATATTCAGGAAAAAACGCATACGCCCTTTTTGGCCAAGTGCATCATTGTGGACGTTCTGCCTCTTTTCCTATGCTTTCAATGCAATTCCAGTCTACCTCCTGAAATCGGTTTCCTGCAATTCTGCCCCGCTTTCAAGTCCTCTTGGCAGCCTTACTTCAGTCTATTTTTGGACGATAGCTGTCATTTATAACTCTGCAGGTTTGTGAATTACAGTGCCCCTGAGCTCCTTTCTTCAACTCGCTTTCTTGTGAGCTGGCCGAAACACCGCAGGATGGCTTCAGGCCCTAATCTGGTTCCGGCACGGCACGCTGAGCCTTTGGTTAATTCCTCTTCCTGGTGGGAAATGAGAGTTAAATTTGCCCGTCCAGACACCTCCAGCTAGTCTCTCATTGGTTCTCCCTATTCCTGTTCATCTTCCGCAGAAATTGCAAACTGGGCCAAACAGGAGGTTAAAGGGACTGACTCTCCAAGTCGGGAGAGTGTTAGTAAAGCGTCTGGAATGTTGCACCCGAGTACCAGGGTACGAAAACTGAGACATATTTGAACACGTCTCCCGATCACATGGTTGATCATACTCTAGGTTCCACATGCATGTTTTAGCTGAAGGAAGAATACCTTAAACCTGGGTAGTTGAAACCCGTGGAATGGGTACCATGCAATATGACTTCAAAGGGTCTTCATTTGCTCACCGAACATCTCCAATCCTATCACTGCTGCGTTTATGCCCCTGTACACATGCTTGATTCTCTTTCGGAGACATAGCAATCCATAGGTTTTAAGATACTTACTAGTCAGGTACATTCTTAGGCGTTTAATATGCGGTGTTGAGTCCATTTCGTTGAGCAAGGAGTAGCTCTTGTCTATTCCATATTTGGCTTAAGGAACTTTATCTGTGCTCATTTCAATCTGGTTTTATGCAGCACCCCAACTCACCTTTCCCCTTAAGCAAGCATAAGTTGGTTTTCTAAATTTGAGACCCTGTTCTGTTCTGTAATTCAGTTCCTGTGTAGCCAAGTTTACATTCCGTGTATTACTGATATCTTTTTTTTTTTTTTGCCGTAACTACCTTTATTGGTATCGCTTGTGTATCAATTCATCAAAACCTTTGTTTCATATTTCTCGCCTTAATCCCCTGAAAGTTCCAGATGGGCAAAAATACTTTTAAATACGCAGCTGGCTTCTGTCTTATGTGCTTAATATTATACATTTGTTGCTTGTTTTGCACATGTCTATGGCTGCACTACTTGCAAGACGAAAGTCACATATAAAAATACAGACTAATCGAAACACAAAAGTCAGCCATTGTCTAGAATGTGGTTTACAATACAGAGCTTGCAGACAACACAGACTATATATATAAGTCATCTGTCTGAAAACAGAAAGTAGTGTCTCAGACTGACTCCGGAGAAAGGTGCTGACACACAGGGAAACTCACTGATGATTCTCCTTTATGTTTATTAGATAGATCAATACCAAATTATTTCACATATATTATATTCAATATCTATATATATATATATCTTGTAACCAAATTCTGGTTTAAAAGTCACAAACCAACATGTAAATACAAAATGTTAGGAAAGGTTTAACATACATAGGGGAAAACATGTCTTATGCCTCGCAAAGACTTTCTACAATCTAGCATAAAGGCAAATGTGGTTGAAAAAAAAGGAAATCCATATACAATTACAGAAAAACATTTAGTCAAGCCACCTAATATAAAATATTTCAGATATCATGTCCAAAAATGTCCACGTGTTGCAGAGGTCTCTACAAATCAATTAGAATGACGTCAACAAGATCTGCAAACCGAAGTCTTAGCAAGTAAACGTGACTCATGCTTTTCTCTCTGAGACAATGAGGCTTGACGTTCAGTTAAAGGCAGGTAAACACGACTATGAAGAAACCCTTCTTTGCAACAGCTTAACGGTACCCATTTAGGGCAATATACCCGCTTTCCCAGCTATGTGTGCACGCAGTGTTCTGTGATAAAATGACTCAGTTACTTTAAAAAAGCATAAATGGCAAAACAAAATAACCAGAACTCCGCGAAGCTGGTAAAACCACAAAGACACTGAAATCCAGCAACTCCTGAGAGGCTGAGAGATCAAATGAATCATAAAATCTGGATGACTCTGATTTGGGGTTTAACTTTGGTTAAAACTGAAAAGTCTGAAAAGAACCAATGTTTTGGAAGAAGCAGTGTCACTTGTAAACATCCTGCCACCTAACTAAAAGGACGGCCTCTTCTTCTAGACCCACGACTTAATAAGACAGGAAGCTCTCAACACACAGCGCTGGAGAAGATGGATTCCACAAGTCAAACTTGAGTGAAACTGTTCTAATGCAATGTACCAAACACGCGTTTGTTCTTAGGAAAAATTACAAAACTAACAAATATTTTTCTCCAGAATTATAAAAGATAAAATCTATGAATCAGTACTGTTATGTGATTACAGAACAATAGCCAACTGAAAAAAAAACAAAACACCAACCCACAGGCCGTCTACACCGTCCCCAATCCATTTCCTGCAGCCAGTACTTCCCACCTGCTCTGAGGACTGAGCCTTAGACACCATTGACTGTATTTAAAGTTGAGTCAACAGTACTCTCTGTCTCTGGGGCAAAAGTAATGCAGCTCATTACTTACACACAACACTTGTTTCATTCTTCAGGACTTTCTTTGACGGGATTACTCAATGTTGGTTACTTTAAAGGTAACAAAAGGTGTCAGAAAAAAATGCCTTGGAATTCTTTTGCAATTCCACAAAGACACCTGGCAATCTGATACGTTCATTCCTCTCCCCATCACAATTTTTGTTTTTTAAAATTACAATTGACAACTCACGTAAGATGTAATTAATTTACTTAAAATAAGAGAGGGCTTTTCAATCAAGTATCCACGTTCCAAATAACTAAAACATTTAGTTAAATCTTTTAAATTAATCTTTTAATAAATCTTTAATTACTCGGTGCCAGTAATTAAGAGGTTGATTCCGTAAAATTCAAACTTGCACATAGGCGTGTCCCACTCAGAAAAGATTTCATACACTTAGCAACTTGTGCTTTTTGTCTCACCTTTTATAAGAAACACAGATTAATTTCAACTTCAGTTTTCCTTTCTGATGCAGACACGTGTACCTTGTGTAAGAAACGGTCTCCAGGCCACCTCCACGTGTAGACCTCAGCATTTCCTGAGAGTGTGAAGTCAACCCCTCCTCCAGGAGACTCTCGCCCTTTTGAGACATTCCCCCTTGCACCTTATGTTTGTCAGACTATGTTTACAGAAATCAGATGACTGGATGAAAACTCTACAGGACAGTCAAGGACAGACGAGAAGACGAGATGCAGAGCGGGAGCCCCTTCCTCCTCCAGTGCACCTGCTGCGGGCAGCCCTCCAGGAAGGCTTGGCCTCCTCCCCTGGACCACAGACTTACTTTTCTCTGTAATAAAGCAGGTAGTACTTCAGGGGATCTGGCAGAGGGAGGCTCAGGACCTTCTCACGCAGGAAGTTCACCGGGGGCTCGGGCTTGGTGTCCGGCGGGGTTGTCACCTCTTCTTCTTGCCGCTCGTCTTCCAGGTCTCCGCAGCTGGTGTCATCAGAGGGGTTGGAGAGCCGACTGGCAAACACCTCTTTGTCCAAAAAGACAATCGTTTCCATTCGGCGGCGGCGAACTCTCCTCCGTTTAAACCTGGGAGTGTTCTTCAGTCCGTTCCCGTTTTTGTTCACAGCTTCCTGGTGGATGACCTTCTTAATGGTGCCCCGGATGGCAATGCGCGCCAGGTCCTGGAGGCTGCGAACCGCCAGGGGTGTGGACAAGTCGTGATTCTCCTGACTCCGACTGGCAGGGCTGGACGAGTGGAGCAAAAGACACAGCCAGAATCTTTTTGGTTTCCCAGGCGGAAGGACCCGTCCGAGTTATCTTAGTCAACTTCTCTTCCAGCGGCATGACCAGGACGCCCCCGACTTTGAGGAGGCTCTTCATGTACCCCTCGTGCTGCTTCTGCACGCCTGCCCCGCAGTACACCCGGTCATACTGAGAGCAGCCTGGAGAGATCTCCAGGCAATTGCTGGTGACGAAGGAGGGCTCGCAGAAGTCAAACTTGTCGAAGCTGTCACTCGTCCTGATGAAAAAGTCCAGCTTCTGCTTCGCATACTCTGTCACATCTGAATGGAGTTCCACCCCGTGGTTCACACCAAAAGGACCGAGGATGAGCCCCACCATGGAGCTGAGGTAGCCGGTGCCGCTGCCCAGGTTCAGGAAGGAAAGGCCAGGCTGAAGGTCCAGGGCCTCCATCACCTCCGAATAGATGCACGGAGCAGAGAGGTGGATGTTCCCGTGCTTCCACGCCAGGTCCTTGTACGTGTTCTCCTTAAACTCCTCGAGGTAATAGTCGGCGCGGTCAACAGCTCGGAAGGCCTGCTCCACCAGCTCGGAGCGGATGTACTGCGCCGCCTTCAGATGGTCTATCAGCTCGTCGTTGTCTTCACCAGCACTCACCGCGCCTCCCATCTTCGGGACCGCGCTTACAGAAAGCTGCCGCTGGAGAGACCTCGGGAACCCCCGGAACGCTGGAGGGCGGACCCCCGGGGAGGGGGGAGGGGCGACGGGAGACGCCTGGGACACGGAGGGGTGTTTATGCTTGGGGGTGGGGAACGAGAGGACAGCGGAAGAGGACAGGAAGACGGGGAGAGGAGAATGCGGCCCTGGGGGAGGGTCCGGGAGCCCGGGACCACGGGAAGGGGAGGGGTGGAGAGGAGGGAGGGGGGGGGCCGAGGGGCCGCACCGCCCCCATACCCCGCTGCAGGCCGGGCCGAGGGCGGCGGCGGAGGCGGCGGCGGCTCAGTACCTCCTGGCTCGGCGGGCCCGTGGAATCGGCCGCTGGGCCGCACCTGCAGCTCTTCCGGCGCCCCTCGCCAGTCCACCTCCCACTACGCAGCCCCGACCTCCGCCCTACTGATATCTTATGATGTTCCTTTTTCTGTGTGACTTATTTCAGTTAGAATCATCATACCTGAATCCACTCATTGTGCTGCTAAGGGCCTGATGACACAGATTTCATTGCTGAGTGATATTGCTTTGTAAGTAAATACCACAACTTCTTTATCCATTTTTCACTTTCTGCGATGTTGAACTTGTACTGTAAACGAGGTTCTTGTAAACAGAGCCGTTCCAAACTTTGGGGTGGCTGTGTCTTTTTGATTTTAAATTCCCTAAGCTATAGGACCATAAGTGGAAGTGCCCTAGGCTCTGTTGCTTTGTTTTTTAGATGTTTCAGGAAACACCATACACTTCTCCCGAGTGGTTGTTGGCAATTTACATCCCGCCCATCAGCATAACAAGGCTCCCAGTTCTCCATGGCCTGTCCTGCCTTTCTGGATTTTACACTTTTTTCAGATGGCCCTTTTGACCGGGGGGGAAGTGAGACTTCATTGTAGTGCAGATTTCCTTTGCAAGCTTGCTTGGTTGGCCAAAAAGGGCGTATGCGTTTTTTCCTGAATATATTCAGGAAAAAACGCATACGCCCTTTTTGGCCAAGTGCATCATTGTGGACGTTCTGCCTCTTTTCCTATGCTTTCAATGCAATTCCAGTCTACCTCCTGAAATCGGTTTCCTGCAATTCTGCCCCGCTTTCAAGTCCTCTTGGCAGCCTTACTTCAGTCTATTTTTGGACGATTGCTGTCATTTATAACTCTGCAGGTTTGTGAATTACAGTGCCCATGAGCTCCTTTCTTCAACTCGCTTTCTTGTGACCTGGCCGCAACACCGCAGGATGGCTTCAGGCCCTAATCTGGTTTCGGAACGGCACACTGAGCCTTTGGTTAATTCCTCTTCCTGGTGGGAAATGAGAGTTAAATTTGCCCGTCCAGACACCTCCAGCTAGCCTCTCATTGGTTCTCGCTATTCCTGTTCATCTTCCGCAGAAATTGCAAACTGGGCCAAACAGGAGGTTAAAGGTGCTGACTCTCCAAGTGGGGAGAGTGTTAGTAAAGCGTCTGGAATGTTGCACCCGAGTACCAGGGGAGGAAAACTGAGACATATTTGAACACGTCTCCCGTTCACATGGTTGATCATACTTGGGTTCCACATGCATGTTTTAGCTGAAGGAAGAATACCTTAAACCTGGAGAGTTGAGACCCGTGTAATGGGTACCATGCAATATGACTTCAAAGGGTCTTCATTTGCTCACCGAACCTCTCCAGTCCTATCACTGCTGCGTTTATGCCCCTGTACACATGCTTGATTCTCTTTTGGAGACATAGCAATCCATAGGTTTTACGATACTTACTAGTCAGGTACATTCTTAGGCGTTTAATATGCGGTGTTGAGTCCATTTCGTTGAGCAAGGAGTAGCTCTTGTCTATTCCATATTTGACTTAAAGAACTTTATCTGTGCTCATTTCAATCTCTGGTTTTATGCAGCACCCCAACTCACCTTTACCCTTAAGCAAGAATAAGTTGGTTTTCTAAATTTGAGACCCTGTTCTGTTCTGTAATTCAGTTCCTGTGTAGCCAAGTTTACATTCCGTGTATTACTGATATCTTATGATGTTTCTTTTTCTGTGTGACTTATTTCAGTTAGAATCATCATACCTGAATCCACTCATTGTGCTGCTAAGGGCCTGATGACATAGATTTCATTGCTGAGTGATATTGCTTTGTAAGTAAATACCACAACTTCTTTATCCATTTTTCACTTTCTGCGATGTTGAACTTGTACTGTAAACGAGGTTCCTGTAAACAAAGGCGTCCCAAACTTTGGGGTGGCTGTGTCTTTTTGATTTTAATTTCCCTAAGCTATAGGACCATAAGTGGAAGTGCCCTAGGCTCTGTTGCTTTGTTTTTTAGATGTTTCAGGAAACACCATACACTTCTCCCCAGTGTCTGTTGGCAATTTACATCCCGCCCATCAGCATAACAAGGCTCCCAGTTCTCCATGGCCTGTCCTGCCTTTCTGGATTTTACACTTTTTTCAGATGGCCCTTTTGACTGGGGGGAAGTGAGACTTCATTGTAGTGCAGATTTCCTTTGCAAGTTTGCTTGGTTGGCCAAAAAGGGCGTATGCGTTTTTTCCTGAATATATTCAGGATAAAACGCATATGCCCTTTTTGGCCAAGTGCATCATTGTGGACGTTCTGCCTCTTTTCCTATGCTTTCAATGCAATTCCAGTCTACCTCCTGAAATCGGTTTCCTGCAATTCTGCCCCGCTTTCAAGTCCTCTTGGCAGCCTTACTTCAGTCTATTTTTCGATGATAGCTGTCATTTATAACTCTGCAGGTTTGTGAATTACAGTGCCCCTGAGCTCCTTTCTTCAACTCGCTTTCTTGTGACCTGGCCTCAACACCGCAGGATGTCTTCAGGCCCTAATCTGGTTCTGGCACGGCACGCTGAGACTTTGGTTAATTCCTCTTCCTGGTGGGAAATGAGAGTTAAATTTGCCCGTCCAGACACCTCCAGCTAGTCTCTCATTAGTTCTCGCTATTCCTGTTCATCTTCCGCAGAAATTGCAAACTGGGCCAAACAGGAGGTTAAAGGGACTGAATCTCCAAGTGGGGAGAGTGTTAGTAAAGCGTCTGGAATGTTGCACCCGAGTACCAGGGCGGAAAACTGAGACATATTTGAACACGTCTCCCGATCACATGGTTGATCATACTCTAGGTTCCACATGCATGTTTTAGCTGAAGGAAGAATACCTTAAACCTGGGTAGTTGAAACCCGTGGAATGGGTACCATGCAATATGACTTCAAAGGGTCTTCATTTGCTCACCGAACCTCTCCAATCCTATCACTGCTGCGTTTATGCCCCTGTACACATGCTTGATTCTCTTTCGGAGACATAGCAATCCATAGGTTTTAAGATACTTACAAGTCAGTTACATTCTTAGGCGTTTAATATGCGGTGTTGAGTCCATTTCGTTGAGCAAGGAGTAGCTCTTGTCTATTCCATATTTGGCTTAAGGAACTTTATCTGTGCTCATTTCAATCTCTGGTTTTATGCAGCACCCCAACTCACCTTTACCCTTAAGCAAGCATAAGTTGTTTTTCTAAATTTGAGACCCTGTTCTGTTCTGTAATTCAGTTCCTGTGTAGCCAAGGTTCCATTCCGTGTATTACTGATATCTTATGATGTTTCTTTTTCTGTGTGACTTATTTCAGTTAGAATCATCATACCTGAATCCACTCTTTGTGCTGCTAAGGGCCTGATGACATAGATTTCATTGCTGAGTGATATTGCTTTGTAAGTGAATACCACAACTTCTTTATCCATTTTTCACTTTCTGCGATGTTGAACTTGTACTGTAAACGAGGTTCTTGTAAACAGAGCCATTCCAAACTTTGGGGTGGCTGTGTCTTTTTTATTTTAATTTCCCTAAGCTATAGGACCATAAGTGGAAGTGCCCTAGGCTCTGTTGCTTTGTTTTTTAGATGTTTCAGGAAACACCATACACTTCTCCCAAGTGTCTGTTGGCAATTTACATCCCGCCCATCAGCATAACAAGGCTCCCAGTTCTCAATAGCCTGTTGCCTTTCTGGATTTTACACTTTTTTCAGATGGCCCTTTTGACCAGGGGGAAGTGAGACTTCATTGTAGTGCAGATTTCCTTTGCAAGCTTGCTTGGTTGGCCAAAAAGGGCGTATGCGTTTTTTCCTGAATATATTCAGGAAAAAACGCATACGCCCTTTTTGGCCAAGTGCATCATTGTGGACGTTCTGCCTCTTTTCCTATGCTTTCAATGCAATTCCAGTCTACCTCCTGAAATCGGTTTCCTGCAATTCTGCCCCGCTTTCAAGTCCTCTTGGCAGCCTTACTTCAGTCTATTTTTGGACGATAGCTGTCATTTATAACTCTGCAGGTTTGTGAATTACAGTGCCCCTGAGCTCCTTTCTTCAACTCGCTTTCTTGTGACCTGGCCGCAACACCGCAGGATGGCTTCAGGCCCTAATCTGGTTCCGGCCCGGCATGCTGAGCCTTTGGTTAATTCCTCTTCCTGGTGGGAAATGAGAGTTAAATTTGCCCGTCCAGACACCTCCAGCTAGCCTCTCATTGGTTCTCGCTATTCCTGTTCATCTTCCGCAGAAATTGCAAACTGGGCCAAACAGGAGGTTAAAGGCGCTGACTCTCCAAGTGGGGAGAGTGTTAGTAAAGCGTCTGGAATGTTGCTCCCGAGTACCAGGGTATGAAAACTGAGACATATTTGAACACGTCTCCCGTTCACATGGTTGATCATACTTGGGTTCCACATGCATGTTTTAGCTGAAGGAAGAATACCTTAAACCTGGGTAGTTGAAACCCGTGGAATGGGTACCATGCAATATGACTTCAAAGGGTCTTCATTTGCTCACCAAACCTCTCCAATCCTATCACTGCTGCGTTTATGCCCCTGTACACATGCTTGATTCTCTTTCAGAGACATAGCAATCCATAGGTTTTAAGATACTTACAAGTCAGGTACATTCTTAGGCGTTTAATATGCGGTGTTGAGTCCATTTCGTTGAGCAAGGAGTAGCTCTTGTCTATTCCATATTTGGCTTAAGGAACTTTATCTGTGCTCATTTCAATCTCTGGTTTTATGCAGCACCCCAACTCACCTTTCCCCTTAAGCAAGCATAAGTTGTTTTTCTAAATGTGAGACCCTGTTCTGTTCTGTAATTCAGTTCCTGTGTAGCCAAGTTTCCATTCCGTGTATTACTGATATCTTATGATGTTTCTTTTTCTGTGTGACTTATTTCAGTTAGAATCATCATACCTGAATCCACTCATTGTGCTGCTAAGGGCCTGATGACATAGATCTCATTGCTGAGTGATATTGCTTTGTAAGTGAATACCACAACTTCTTTATCCATTTTTCACTTTCTGCGATGTTGAACTTGTACTGTAAACGAGGTTCTTGTAAACAGAGCCATTCCAAACTTTGGGGTGGCTGTGTCTTTTTGATTTTAATTTCCCTAAGCTATAGGACCATAAGTGGAAGTGCCCTAGGCTCTGTTGCTTTGTTTTTTAGATGTTTCAGGAAACACCATACACTTCTCCCAAGTGTCTGTTGGCAATTTACATCCCGCCCATCAGCATAACAAGGCTCCCAGTTCTCAATGGCCTGTTGCATTTCTGGATTTTACACTTTTTTCAGATGGCCCTTTTGACCGGGGGTAAGTGAGACTTCATTGTAGTGCAGATTTCCTTTGCAAGCTTGCTTGGTTGGCCAAAAAGGGCGTATGCGTTTTTTCCTGAATATATTCAGGAAAAAACGCATACGCCCTTTTTGGCCAAGTGCATCATTGTGGACGTTCTGCCTCTTTTCCTATGCTTTCAATGCAACTCCAGTCTACCTCCTGAAATCGGTTTCCTGCAATTCTGCCCCGCTTTCAAGTCCTCTTGGCAGCCTTACTTCAGTCTATTTTCGGACGATAGCTGTCATTTATAACTCTGCAGGTTTGTGAATTACAGTGCCCCTGAGCTCCTTTCTTCAACTGGCTTTCTTGTGACCTGGCCGCAACACCGCTGGATGGCTTCAGGCCCTAATCTGGTTCCGGCCCGGCATGCTGAGCCTTTGGTTAATTCCTCTTCCTGGTGGGAAATGAGAGTTAAATTTGCCCTTCCAGACACCTCCAGCTAGCCTCTCATTGGTTCTCGCTATTCCTGTTCATCTTCCACAGAAATTGCAAACTGGGCCAAACAGGAGGTTAAAGGGACTGACTCTCCAAGTCGGGAGAGTGTTAGTAAAGCATCTGGAATGTTGCACCCGAGTACCAGGGGAGGAAAACTGAGACATATTTGAACACGTCTCCCGTTCACATGGTTGATCATACTCTGGGTTCCACATGCATGTTTTAGCTGAAGGAAGAATACCTTAAACCTGGAGAGTTGAGACCCGTGGAATGGGTACCATGCAATATGACTTCAAAAGGTCTTCATTTGCTCACCGAACCTCTCCAATCCTATCACTGCTGCGTTTATTCCCCTGTACACACGCTTGATTCTCTTTTGGAGACATAGCAATCCATAGGTTTTAAGATACTTACTAGTCAGGTACATTCTTAGGGGTTTAATATGGGGTTTTGAGTCCATTTCATTGAGCAAGGAGTAGCTCTTGTCTATTCCATATTTGGCTTAAGGAACTTTATCTGTGCTCATTTCAATCTCTGGTTTTATGCAGCACCCCAACTCACCTTTACCCTTAAGCAAGCATAAGTTGGTTTTCTAAATTTGAGACCCTGTTCTGTTTTGGAATGCAGTTCCTGTGTAGCCAAGTTTACATTCCGTGTATTAGTGATATCTTATGATGTTTCTTTTTCTGTGTGACTTATTTCAGTTAGAATCATCGTACCTGAATCCACTCATTATGCTGCTATGGGCCTGATGACATAGATTTCATTGCTGAGTGATACTGCATTGTACGTAAGTACCACAAGTTCTTTATCCATTTTTCACTTTCTGAGATGTTGAACTTGTACTGTAAACGAGGTTCTTGTAAACAGAGGCGTCCCAAACTTTGGGGTGGCTGTGTCTTTTTGATTTTAATTTCCCTAAGCTATAGGACCATAAGTGGCAGTGCCCTAGGCTCTGTTGCTTTGTTTTTTAGATGTTTCAGGAAACACCATACACTTCTCCCGAGTGTCTGTTGGCAATTTACATCCCGCCCATCAGCATAACAAGGCTCCCAGTTCTCCATGGCCTGTCCGGCCTTTCTGGATTTTACACTTTTTTCAGATGGCCCTTTTGACCGGGGGAAGTGAGACTTCATTGTAGTGCAGATTTCCTTTGCAAGCTTGCTTGGTTGGCCAAAAAGGGCGTATGCGTTTTTTCCTGAATATATTCAGGAAAAAACGCATACGCCCTTTTTGGCCAAGTGCATCATTGTGGACGTTCTGCCTCTTTTCCTATGCTTTCAATGCAACTCCAGTCTACCTCCTGAAATCGGTTTCCTGCAATTCTGCCCCGCTTTCAAGTCCTCTTGGCAGCCTTACTTCAGTCTATTTTCGGACGATAGCTGTCATTTATAACTCTGCAGGTTTGTGAATTACAGTGCCCCTGAGCTCCTTTCTTCAACTGGCTTTCTTGTGACCTGGCCGCAACACCGCTGGATGGCTTCAGGCCCTAATCTGGTTCCGGCACGGCACGCTGAGCCTTTGGTTAATTCCTCTTCCTGGTGGGAAATGAGAGTTAAATTTGCCCGTCCAGACACCTCCAGCTAGCCTCTCATTGGTTCTCGCTATTCCTGTTCATCTTCCACAGAAATTGCAAACTGGGCCAAACAGGAGGTTAAAGGGACTGACTCTCCAAGTCGGGAGAGTGTTAGTAAAGTGTCTGGAATGTTGCACCCGAGTACCAGGGGAGGAAAACTGAGACATATTTGAATACGTCTCCCGTTCACATGGTTGATCATACTCTGGGTTCCACATGCATGTTTTAGCTGAAGGAAGAATACGTTAAACCTGGAGAGTTGAGACCCGTGTAATGGGTACCATGCAATATGACTTCAAAGGGTCTTCATATGCTCACCGAACCTCTCCAATCCTATCACTGCTGCATTTATGCCCCTGTACACATGCTTGATTCTCTTTCGGAGACATAGCAATCCATAGGTTTTAAGATACTTACTAGTCAGGTACATTCTTAGGCGTTTAATATGGGGTGTTGAGTCCATTTCATTGAGCAAGGAGTAGCTCTTGTCTATTCCATATTTGGCTTAAGGAGCTTTATCTGTGCTCATTTCAATCTCTGGTTTTATGCAGCACCCCAACTCACCTTTCCCCTTAAGCAAGCATAAGTTGGTTTTCTAAATTTGAGACCCTGTTCTGTTCTGTAATTCAGTTCCTGTGTAGCCAAGTTTACATTCCGTGTATTACTGATATCTTATGATGTTTCTTTTTCTGTGTGACTTATTTCAGTTAGAATCATCATACCTGAATCCACTCATTGTGCTGCTAAGGGCCTGAATACACAGATTTCATTGCTGAGTGATATTGCTTTGTAAGTAAATACCACAACTTCTTTATCCATTTTTCACTTTCTGCGATGTTGAACTTGTACTGTAAACGAGGTTCTTGTAAACAGAGCCGATCCAAACTTTGGGGTGGCTGTGTCTTTTTGATTTTAATTTCCCTAAGCTATAGGACCATAAGTGGAAGTGCCCTAGGTTCTGTTGCTTTGTTTTTTAGATGTTTCAGGAAACACCATACACTTCTCCCGAGTGGTTGTTGGCAATTTACATCCCGCCCATCAGCATAACAAGGCTCCCAGTTCTCCATGGCCTGTCCTGCCTTTCTGGATTTTACACTTTTTTCAGATGGCCCTTTTGACCGGGGGGAAGTGAGACTTCATTGTAGTGCAGATTTCCTTTGCAAGCTTGCTTGGTTGGCCAAAAAGGGCGTATGCGTTTTTTCCTGAGGAAAAAACGCATACGCCCTTTTTGGCCAAGTGCATCATTGTGGACGTTCTGCCTCTTTTCCTATGCTTTCAATGCAATTCCAGTCTACCTCCTGAAATCGGTTTCCTGCAATTCTGCCCCGCTTTCAAGTCCTCTTGGCAGCCTTACTTCAGTCTATTTTTGGACGATAGCTCTCATTTATAACTCTGCAGGTTTGTGAATTACAGTGCCCCTGAGCTCCTTTCTTCAACTCGCTTTCTTGTGACCTGGCCGCAACACCGCAGGATGGCTTCAGGCCCTAATCTGGTTCCGGCACGGCATGCTGAGCCTTTGGTTATTTCCTCTTCCTGGTGGGAAATGAGAGTTAAATTTGCCCGTCCAGACACCTCCAGCTAGTCTCTCATTGGTTGTCGCTATTCCTGTTCATCTTCCACAGAAATTGCAAACTGGGCCAAACAGGAGGTTAAAGGGACTGACTCTCCAAGTCGGGAGAGTGTTAGTAAAGCGTCTGGAATGTTGCACCTGAGTACCAGGGGAGGAAAACTGAGACATATTTGAACACGTCTCCCGTTCACATGGTTGATCATACTTGGGTTCCACATGCATGTTTTAGCTGAAGGAAGAATACCTTAAACCTGTGTATTTGAAACCCGTGGAATGGGTACCATGCAATATGACTTCAAAGGGTCTTCATTTGCTCACCGAACCTCTCCAATCCTATCACTGCTGCGTTTATGCCCCTGTACACATGCTTGATTCTCTTTCGGAGACATAGCAATCCATAAGTTTTAAGATACTTACTAGTCAGGTACATTCTTAGGCGTTTAATATGCGGTGTTGAGTCCATTTCGTTGAGCAAGGAGTAGCTCTTGTCTATTCCATATTTGGCTTAAGGAACTTTATCTGTGCTCATTTCAATCTCTGGTTTTATGCAGCACCCCAACTCACCTTTACCCTTAAGCAAGCATAAGTTGGTTTTCTAAATTTGAGACCCTGTTCTGTTCTGTAACTGAGTTCCTGTGTAGCCAAGTTTACATTCCGTGTATTACTGATATCTTATGATGTTTCTTTTTCTGTGTGACTTATTTCAGTTAGAATCATCATACCTGAATCCACTCATTGTGCTGCTAAGGGCCTGATGACACAGATTTCATTGCTGAGTGATATTGCTTTGTAAGTAAATACCACAACTTTTTTATCCATTTTTCACTTTCTGCGATGTTGAACTTGTACTGTAAACGAGATTCTTGTAAACAGAGCCGTTCGAAACTTTGGGGTGGCTGTGTCTTTTTGATTTTAAATTCCCTAAGCTATAGGACCATAAGTGGAAGTGCCCTAGGTTCTGTTGCTTTGTTTTTTAGATGTTTCAGGAAACACCATACACTTCTCCTGAGTGTCTGTTGGCAATTTACATCCCGCCCATCAGCATAACAAGGCTCCCAGTTCTCAATGGCCTGTTGCCTTTCTGGATTTTACACTTTTTTCAGATGGCCCTTTTGACCGGGGGGAAGTGAGACTTCATTGTAGTGCAGATTTCCTTTGCAAGCCTGCTTGGTTGGCCAACAAGGGCGTATGCGTTTTTTCCTGAATATATTCAGGAAAAAACGCATACGCCCTTTTTGGCCAAGTGCATCATTGTGGACGTTCTGCCTCTTTTCCTATGCTTTCAATGCAATTCCAGTCTACCTCCTGAAATCGGTTTCCTGCAATTCTGCCCCGCTTTCAAGTCCTCTTGGCAGCCTTACTTCAGTCTATTTTTGGACGATAGCTCTCATTTATAACTCTGCAGGTTTGTGAATTACAGTGCCCCTGAGCTCCTTTCTTCAACTCGCTTTCTTGTGACCTGGCCGCAACACCGCAGGATGGCTTCAGGCCCTAATCTGGTTCCGGCACGGCATGCTAAGCCTTTGGTTAATTCCTCTTCCTGGTGGGAAATGAGAGTTAAATTTGCCCGTCCAGACACCTCCAGCTAGCCTCTCATTGGTTCTCGCTATTCCTGTTCATCTTCCACAGAAATTGCAAACTGGGCCAAACAGTAGGTTAAGGGACTGACTCTCCAAGGCGGGAGAGTGTTAGTAAAGCGTCTGGAATGTTGCACCCGAGTACCAGGGGAGGAAAACTGAGACATATTTGAATACGTCTCCCGTTCACATGGTTGATCATACTCTGGGTTCCACATGCATGTTTTAGCTGAAGGAAGAATACCTTAAACCTGGAGAGTTGAGACCCGTGTAATGGGTACCATGCAATATGACTTCAAAGGGTCTTCATTTGCTCACCGAAACTCTCCAATCCTATCACTGCTGCGTTTATGCCCCTGTACACATGCTTGATTCTCTTTCGGAGACATAGCAATCCATAGGTTTTAAGATACTTACTAGTCAGGTACATTCTTAGGCGTTTAATATGGGGTGTTGAGTCCATTTCATTGAGCAAGGAGTAGCTCTTGTCTATTCCATATTTGGCTTAAGGAACTTTATCTGTGCTCATTTCAATCTCTGGTTTTATGCAGAACCCCAACTCACCTTTCCCCTTAAGCAAGCATAAGTTGGTTTTCTAAATTTGAGACCCTGTTCTGTTCTGTAATTCAGTTCCTGTGTAGCCAAGTTTACATTCCGTGTATTAGTGATATCTTATGATGTTTCTTTTTCTGTGTGACTTATTTCAGTTAGAATCATCGTACCTGAATCCACTCATGATGCTGCTACGGGCCTGATGACATAGATTTCATTGCTGAGTGATACTGCATTGTACGTAAGTACCACAAGTTCTTTATCCATTTTTCACTTTCTGTGATATTGAACTTGTACGGTAAACGAGGTTCTTGTAAACAGAGGCGTCCCAAACTTTGGAGTGGCTGTGTCTTTTTGATTTTAATTTCGCTAAGCTATAGGACCATAAGTGGAAGTGCCCTAGGCTCTGTTGCTTTGTTTTTTAGATGTTTCAGGAAACACCATACACTTCTCCCGAGTGTCTGTTGGCAATTTACATCCCGCCCATCAGCATAACAAGGCTCCCAGTTCTCCATGGCCTGTCCTGCCTTTCTGGATTTTACACATTTTTCAGATGGCCCTTTTGACCGGGGGGAAGTGAGACTTCATTGTAGTGCAGATTTCCTTTGCAAGTTTGCTTGGTTGGCCAAAAAGGGCGTATGCGTTTTTTCCTGAATATATTCAGGAAAAAACGCATACGCCCTTTTTGGCCAAGTGCATCATTGTGGACGTTCTGCCTCTTTTCCTATGCTTTCAATGCAATTCCAGTCTACCTCCTGAAATCGGTTTCCTGCAATTCTGCCCCGCTTTCAAGTCCTCTTGGCAGCCTTACTTCAGTCTATTTTTGGACGATAGCTCTCATTTATAACTCTGCAGGTTTGTGAATTACAGTGCCCCTGAGCTCCTTTCTTCAACTCGCTTTCTTGTGACCTGGCCGCAACACCGCAGGATGGCTTCAGGCCCTAATCTGGTTCCGGCACGGCACGCTGAGTCTTTGGTTATTTCCTCTTCCTGGTGGGAAATGAGAGTTAAATTTGCCCGTCCAGACACCTCCAGCTAGTCTCTCATTGGTTCTCGCTATTCCTGTTCATCTTCCGCAGAAATTGCAAACTGGGCCAAACAGGAGGTTAAAGGCGTTGACTCTCCAAGTGGGGAGAGTGTTAGTAAAGCGTCTGGAATGTTGCACCCGAGTACCAGGGGAGGAAAACTGAGACATATTTGAACACGTCTCCCGTTCACATGGTTGATCATACTCTAGGTTCCACATGCATGTTTTAGCTGAAGGAAGAATACCTTAAACCTGGGTAGTTGAAACCCGTGGAATGGGTACCATGCAATATGACTTCAAAAGGTCTTCATTTGCTCACGAACCTCTCCAATCCTATCACTGCTGCGTTTATGCCCCTGTACACATGCTTGATTCACTTTCGGAGACATAGCAATGCATAGGTTTTAAGATACTTACTAGTCAGGTACATTCTTAGGCATTTAATATGCGGTGTTGAGTCCATTTCGTTGAGCAAGGAGTAGCTCTAGTCTATTCCATATTTGGCTTAAGGAACTTTATCTGTGCTCATTTCAATCTCTGGTTTTATGCAGCACCCCAACTCACCTTTCCCCTTAAGCAATCATAAGTTGGTTTTCTAAATTTGAGACCCTGTTCTGTTCTGTAATTCAGTTCCTGTGTAGCCAAGTTTCCATTCCGTGTATTACTGATATCTTATGATGTTTCTTTTTCTGTGTGACTTATTTCAGTTAGAATCATCATACCTGAATCCACTCATTGTGCTGCTAAGGGCCTGATGACACAGATTTCATTGCTGAGTGATATTGCTTTGTAAGTAAATACCACAACTTCTTTATCCGTTTTTCAATTTCTGCGATGTTGAACTTGTACTGTAAACGAGGTTCTTGTAAACAGAGCCGTTCCAAACTTTGGGGTGGCTGTGTCTTTTTGATTTTAATTTCCCTAAGCTATAGGACCATAAGTGGAAGTGCCCTAGGCTCTGTTGCTTTGTTTTTTAGATGTTTCAGGAAACACCATACACTTCTCCTGAGTGTCTGTTGGTAATTTACATCCCGCCCATCAGCATAACAAGGCTCCCAGTTCTCCATGGCCTGTCCTGCCTTTCTGGATTTTACACTTTTTTCAGATGGCCCTTTTGACCGGGGGGAAGTGAGACTTCATTGTAGTGCAGATTTCCTTTGCAAGCTTGCTTGGTTGGCCAAAAAGGGCGTATGCGTTTTTTCCTGAATATATTCAGGAAAAAACGCATACGCCCTTTTTGGCCAAGTGCATCATTGTGGACGTTCTGCCTCTTTTCCTATGCTTTCAATGCAATTCCAGTCTACCTCCTGAAATCGGTTTCCTGCAATTCTGCCCCGCTTTCAAGTCCTCTTGGCAGCCTTACTTCAGTCTATTTTTGGACGATAGCTGTCATTTATAACTCTGCAGGTTTGTGAATTACAGTGCCCCTGAGCTCCTTTCTTCAACTCGCTTTCTTTTGAGCTGGCCGCAACACCGCAGGATGTCTTCAGGCCCTAATCTGGTTCCGGCACGGCACGCTGAGCCTTTGGTTAATTCCTCTTCCTGGTGGGAAATGAGAGTTAAATTTGCCCGTCCAGACACCTCCAGCTAGTCTCTCATTGGTTCTCGCTATTCCTGTTCATCTTCCGCAGAAATTGCAAACTGGGCCAAACAGGAGGTTAAAGGGACTGACTCTCCAAGTCGGGAGAGTGTTAGTAAAGCGTCTGGAATGTTGCACCCGAGTACCAGGGTACGAAAACTGGGACATATTTGAACACGTCTCCCGATCACATGGTTGATCATACTCTAGGTTCCACATGCATGTTTTAGCTGAAGGAAGAATACCTAAAACCTGGGTAGTTGAAACCCGTGGAATGGGTACCATGCAATATGACTTCAAAGGGTCTTCATTTGCTCACGAACCTCTCCAATCCTATCACTGCTGCGTTTATGCCCCTGTACACATGCTTGATTCTCTTTCGGAGACATAGCAATCCATAGGTTTTAAGATACTTACTAGTCAGGTACATTCTTAGGCGTTTAATATGGGGTGTTGAGTTCATTTCATTGAGCAAGGAGTAGCTCTTGTCTATTCCATATTTGGCTTAAGGAACTTTATCTGTGCTCATTTCAATCTCTCGTTTTATGCAGCACCCCAACTCACCTTTATCCTTAAGCAAGCATAAGTTGGTTTTCTAAATTTGAGACCCTGTTCTATTCTGTAATTCAGTTCCTGTGTAGCCAAGTTTACATTCCGTCTATTACTGATATCTTATGATGTTTCTTTTTCTGTGTGACTTATTTCAGTTAGAATCATCATACCTGAATCCACTCATTGTGCTGCTAAGGGCCTGATGACACAGATTTCATTGCTGAGTGATATTGCTTTGTAAGTAAATACCACAACTTCTTTACCCATTTTTCACTTTCTGCGATGTTGAACTTGTACTGTAAACGAGGTTCTTGTAAACAGAGCCGTTCCAAACTTTGGGGTGGCTGTGTCTTTTTGATTTTAATTTCCCTAAGCTATAGGTCCATAAGTGGAAGTGCCCTAGGTTCTTTTGCTTTGTTTTTTAGATGTTTCAGGAAACACCATACACTTCTCCCGAGTGGTTGTTGGAAATTTACATCCCGCCCATCAGCATAACAAGGCTCCCAGTTCTCCATGGCCTGTCCTGCCTTTCTGGATGTTACACTTTTTTCAGATGGCCCTTTTGACCGGGGGGAAGTGAGACTTCATTGTAGTGCAGATTTCCTTTGCAAGCTTGCTTGGTTGGCCAAAAAGGGCGTATGCGTTTTTTCCTGAATATATTCAGGAAAAAACGCATACGCCCTTTTTGGCCAAGTGCATCATTGTGGACGTTCTGCCTCTTTTCCTATGCTTTCAATGCAATTCCAGTCTACCTCCTGAAATCGGTTTCCTGCAATTCTGCCCCGCTTTCAAGTCCTCTTGGCAGCCTTACTTCAGTATATTTTTGGACGATAGCTGTCATTTATAACTCTGCAGGTTTGTGAATTACAGTGCCCCTGAGCTCCTTTCTTCAACTCGCTTTCTTGTGACCTGGCCGCAACACCGCAGGATGGCTTCAGGCCCTAATCTGGTTCCGGCCCGGCACGCTGAGCCTTTGGTTAATTCCTCTTCCTGGTGGGAAATGAGAGTTAAATTTGCCCGTCCAGACACCTCCAGCTAGCCTCTCATTGGTTCTCGCTATTCCTGTTCATCTTCCGCAGAAATTGCAAACTGGGCCAAACAGGAGGTTAAAGGGACTGACTCTCCAAGTCGGGAGAGTGTTAGTAAAGCGTCTGGAATGTTGCACCCGAGTACCAGGGGAGGAAAACTGAGATATATTTGAACACGTCTCCCGATCACATGGTTGATCATACTCTAGGTTCCACATGCATGTTTTAGCTGAAGGAAGAATACCTTAAACCTGGAGAGTTGAGACCCGTGGAATGGGTACCATGCAATATGACTTCAAAGGGTCTTCATTTGCTCACGAACCTCTCCAATCCTATCACTGCTGCGTTTATGCCCCTGTACACATGCTTGATTCTCTTTCAGAGACATAGCAATCCATAGGTTTTAAGATACTTACCAGTCAGGTACATTCTTAGGCGTTTAATATGGGATGTTGAGTTCATTTCGTTGAGCAAGGAGTAGCTCTTGTCTATTCCATATTTGGCTTAAGGAACTTTATCTGTGCTCATTTCAATCTCTGGTTTTATGCAGCACCCCAACTCACCTTTCCCCTTAAGCAAGCATAAGTTGGTTTTCTAAATTTGAGACCCTGTTCTGTTCTGTAATTCAGTTCCTGTGTAGCCAAGTTTCCATTCCGTGTATTACTGATATCTTATGATGTTTCTTTTTCTGTGTGACTTATTTCAGTTAGAATCATCATACCTGAATCCACTCATTGTGCTGCTAAGGGCCTGATGACATAGATTTCATTGCTGAGTGATATTGCTTTGTAAGTAAATACCACAACTTCTTTATCCATTTTTCACTTTCTGTGATGTTGAACTTGTACTGTAAACGAGGTTCTTGTAAACAGAGGCGTCCCAAACTTTGGGGTGGCTGTGTCTTTTTGATTTTAATTTCCCTAAGCTATAGGACCATAAGTGGCAGTGCCCTAGGCTCTGTTGCTTTGTTTTTTAGATGTTTCAGGAAACACCATACACTTCTCCTGAGTGTCTGTTGGTAATTTACATCCCGCCCATCAGCATAACAAGGCTCCCAGTTCTCCATGGCCTGTCCTGCCTTTCTGGATTTTACACTTTTTTCAGATGGCCCTTTTGACCGGGGGGAAGTGAGACTTCATTGTAGTGCAGATTTCCTTTGCAAGCTTGCTTGGTTGGCCAAAAAGGGCGTATGCGTTTTTTCCTGAATATATTCAGGAAAAAACGCATACGCCCTTTTTGGCCAAGTGCATCATTGTGGACGTTCTGCCTCTTTTCCTATGCTTTCAATGCAATTCCAGTCTACCTCCTGAAATCGGTTTCCTGCAATTCTGCCCCGCTTTCAAGTCCTCTTGGCAGCCTTACTTCAGTATATTTTTGGACGATAGCTGTCATTTATAACTCTGCAGGTTTGTGAATAACAGTGCCCCTGAGCTCCTTTCTTCAACTCGCTTTCTTCTGACCTCGCCGCAACACCGCAGGATGGCTTCAGGCCCTAATCTGGTTCCGGCACGGCACGCTGAGCCTTTGGTTATTTCCTCTTCCTGGTGGGAAATGAGAGTTAAATTTGCCCGTCCAGACACCTCCCGCTAGTCTCTCATTGGTTCTCGCTATTCCTGTTCATCTTCCACAGAAATTGCAAACTGGGCCAAACAGGAGGTTAAAGGCGTTGACTCTCCAAGTGGGGAGAGTGTTAGTAAAGCGTCTGGAATGTTGCACCCGAGTACCAGGGGAGGAAAACTGAGACATATTTGAACACGTCTCCCGTTCACATGGTTGATCATACTCTAGGTTCCACATGCATGTTTTAGCTGAAGGAAGAATACCTTAAACCTGTGTAGTTGAAACCCGTGGAATCGGTACCATGCAATATGACTTCAAACGGTCTTCATTTGCTCACGAACCTCTCCAATCCTATCATTGCTGCGTTTATGCCCCTGTACACATGCTTGATTCACTTTCGGAGACATAGCAATCCATAGGTTTTAAGATACTTACTAGTCAGGTACATTCTTAGGCGTTTAATATGCGGTGTTGAGTCCATTTCGTTGAGCAAGGAGTAGCTCTTGTCTATTCCATATTTGGCTTAAGGAACTTTATCTGTGCTCATTTCAATCTCTGGTTTTATGCAGCACCCCAACTCACCTTTACCCTTAAGCAAGCATAAGTTGGTTTTCTAAATTTGAGACCCTGTTCTGTTCTGTAATTCAGTTCCTGTGTAGCCTAGTTTCCATTCCGTGTATTACTGATATCTTATGATGTTTCTTTTTCTGTGTGACTTATTTCAGTTAGAATCATCATACCTGAATCCACTCATTGTGCTGCTAAGGGCCTGATGACACAGATTTCATTGCTGAGTGATATTGCTTTGTAAGTAAATACCACAACTTCTTTATCCATTTTTCAATTTCTGCGATGTTGAACTTGTACTGTAAACGAGGTTCTTGTAAACAGAGCCGTTCCAAACTTTGGGGTGGCTGTGTCTTTTTGATTTTAATTTCCCTAAGCTATAGGACCATAAGTGGCAGTGCCCTAGGCTCTGTTGCTTTGTTTTTTAGATGTTTCAGGAAACACCATACACTTCTCCCGAGTGTCTGTTGGCAATTTACATCCCGCCCATCAGCATAACAAGGCTCCCAGTTCTCCATGGCCTGTCCGGCCTTTCTGGATTTTACACTTTTTTCAGATGGCCCTTTTGACCGGGGGGAAGTGAGACTTCATTGTAGTGCAGATTTCCTTTGCAAGCTTGCTTGGTTGGCCAAAAAGGGCGTATGCGTTTTTTCCTGAATATATTCAGGAAAAAACGCATACGCCCTTTTTGGCCAAGTGCATCATTGTGGACGTTCTGCCTCTTTTCCTATGCTTTCAGTGCAATTCCAGTCTACCTCCTGAAATCGGTTTCCTGCAATTCTGCCCCGCTTTCAAGTCCTCTTGGCAGCCTTACTTCAGTCTATTTTTGGACGATAGCTGTCATTTATAACTCTGCAGGTTTGTGAATTACAGTGCCCCTGAGCTCCTTTCTTCAACTCGCTTTCTTGTGAGCTGGCCGCAACACCGCAGGATGTCTTCAGGCCCTAATCTGGTTCTGGCACGGCACGCTGAGCCTTTGGTTAATTCCTCTTCCTGGTGGGAAATGAGAGTTAAATTTGCCCATCCAGACACCTCCAGCTAGTCTCTCATTGGTTCTCGCTATTCCTGTTCATCTTCCACAGAAATTGCAAACTGGGCCAAACAGGAGGTTAAAGGCGCTGACTCTCCAAGTGGGGAGAGTGTTAGTAAAGCGTCTGGAATGTTGCACCCGAGTACCAGGGTACGAAAACTGAGACATATATGAACACGTCTGCCGATCACATGGTTGATCATACTCTAGGTTCCACATGCATGTTTTAGCTGAAGGAAGAATACCTTAAACCTGGGTAGTTGAAACCCGTGGAATGGGTACCATGCAATATGACTTCAAAGGGTCTTCATTTGCTCACCGAACCTCTCCAATCCTATCACTGCTGCGTTTATGCCCCTGTACACACGCTTGATTCTCTTTTGGAGACATAGCAATCCATAGGTTTTAAGATACTTACTAGTCAGGTACATACTTAGGCATTTAATATGGGGTGTTGAGTCCATTTTGTTGAGCAAGGAGTAACTCTTGTCTATTCCATATTTGGCTTAAGGAACTTTATCTGTGCTCATTTCAATCTCTGGTTTTATGCAGCACCCCAACTCACCTTTCCCCTTAAGCAAGCATAAGTTGGTTTTCTAAATTTGAGACCCTGTTCTGTTTTGGAATGCAGTTCCTGTGTAGCCAAGTTTACATTCCGTGTATTAGTGATATCTTATGATGTTTCTTTTTCTGTGTGACTTATTTCAGTTAGAATCATTGTACCTGAATCCACTCATTATGCTGCTACGGGCCTGATGACATAGATTTCATTGCTGAGTGATACTGCATTGTACGTAAGTACCACAAGTTCTTTATCCATTTTTCACTTTCTGTGATATTGAACTTGTACGGTAAACGAGGTTGTTGTAAACGGAGGCGTCCCAAACTTTGGGGTGGCTGTGTCTTTTTGATTTTAAATTCCCTAAGCTATAGGACCATAAGTGGAAGTGACCTAGGTTCTGTTGCTTTGTTTTTTAGATGTTTCAGGAAACACCATACACTTCTCCTGAGTGTCTGTTGGCAATTTACATCCCGCCCATCAGCATAACAAGGCTCCCAGTTCTCAATGGCCTGTTGCCTTTCTGGATTTTACACTTTTTTCAGATGGCCCTTTTGACCGGGGGGAAGTGAGACTTCATTGTAGTGCAGATTTCCTTTGCAAGCCTGCTTGGTTGGCCAAAAAGGGCGTATGCGTTTTTTCCTGAATATATTCAGGAAAAAACGCATACGCCCTTTTTGGCCAAGTGCATCATTGTGGACGTTCTGCCTCTTTTCCTATGCTTTCAATGCAATTCCAGTCTACCTCCTGAAATCGGTTTCCTGCAATTCTGCCCCGCTTTCAAGTCCTCTTGGCAGCCTTACTTCAGTCTATTTTTGGACGATAGCTGTCATTTATAACTCTGCAGGTTTGTGAATTACAGTGCCCCTGAGCTCCTTTCTTCAACTCGCTTTCTTGTGACCTGGCCGCAACACCGCAGGATGGCTTCAGGCCCTAATCTGGTTCCGGCCCGGCATGCTGAGCCTTTGGTTATTTCCTCTTCCTGGTGGGAAATGAGAGTTAAATTTGCCCGTCCAGACACCTCCAGCTAACCTCTCATTAGTTCTCGCTATTCCTGTTCATCTTCCACAGAAATTGCAAACTGGGCCAAACAGTAGGTTAAAGGGACTGACTCTCCAAGTCGGGAGAGTGTTAGTAAAGCGTCTGGAATGTTGCACCCGAGTACCAGGGGAGGAAAACTGAGACATATTTGAATACGTCTCCCGTTCACATGGTTGATCATACTCTGGGTTCCACATGCATGTTTTAGCTGAAGGAAGAATACCTTAAACCTGGAGAGTTGAGACCCGTGTAATGGGTACCATGCAATATGACTTCAAAGGGTCTTCATTTGCTCACCGAAACTCTCCAATCCTATCACTGCTGCGTTTATGCCCCTGTACACATGCTTGATTCTCTTTCGGAGACATAGCAATCCATAGGTTTTAAGATACTTACTAGTCAGGTACATTCTTAGGCGTTTAATATGGGGTGTTGAGTCCATTTCATTGAGCAAGGAGTAGCTCTTGTCTATTCCATATTTGGCTTAAGGAACTTTATCTGTGCTCATTTCAATCTCTGGTTTTATGCAGCACCCCAACTCACCTTTCCCCTTAAGCAAGCATAAGTTGGTTTTCTAAATTTGAGACCCTGTTCTGTTCTGTAATTCAGTTCCTGTGTAGCCAAGTTTACATTCCGTGTATTAGTGATATCTTATGATGTTTCTTTTTCTGTGTGACTTATTTCAGTTAGAATCATCGTACCTGAATCCACTCATGATGCTGCTACGGGCCTGATGACATAGATTTCATTGCTGAGTGATACTGCATTGTACGTAAGTACCACAAGTTCTTTACCCATTTTTCACTTTCTGCGATGTTGAACTTGTACTGTAAACGAGGTTCTTGTAAACAGAGCCGTTCCAAACTTTGGGGTGGCTGTGTCTTTTTGATTTTAATTTCCCTAAGCTATAGGACCATAAGTGGAAGTGCCCTAGGTTCTGTTGCTTTGTTTTTTAGATGTTTCAGGAAACACCATACACTTCTCCCGAGTGGTTGTTGGCAATTTACATCCCGCCCATCAGCATAACAAGGCTCCCAGTTCTCCATGGCCTGTCCTGCCTTTCTGGATGTTACACTTTTTTCAGATGGCCCTTTTGACCGGGGGGAAGTGAGACATCATTGTAGTGCAGATTTCCTTTGCAAGTCTGTTTGGTTGGCCAAAAAGGGCGTATGCGTTTTTTCCTGAATATATTCAGGAAAAAACGCATACGCCCTTTTTGGCCAAGTGCATCATTGTGGACGTTCTGCCTCATTTCCTTTGCTTTCAATGCAATTCCAGTCTACCTCCTGAAATCGGTTTCTTGCAATTCTGCCCCGCTTTCAAGTCCTTTTGGCAGCCTTACTTCAGTATATTTTTGGACGATAGCTCT
This sequence comes from Delphinus delphis, assembly GCF_949987515.2. NCBI lineage: Eukaryota > Metazoa > Chordata > Mammalia > Artiodactyla > Delphinidae > Delphinus > Delphinus delphis. The sequence continues at coordinate 81,096 of NW_027192798.1, read as the reverse complement.
CATTTATAACTCTGCAGGTTTGTGAATTACAGTGCCCCTGAGCTCCTTTCTTCAACTCGCTTTCTTGTGACCTGGCCGCAACACCGCAGGATGGCTTCAGGCGCTAATCTGGTTCCGGCACGGCACGCTGAGCCTTTGGTTAATTCCTCTTCCTGGTGGGAAATGAGAGTTAAATTTGCCCGTCCAGACACCTCCAGCTAGTCTCTCATTGGTTCTCGCTATTCCTGTTCATCTTCCGCAGAAATTGCAAACTGGGCCAAACAGGAGGTTAAAGGGACTGACTCTCCAAGTCGGGAGAGTGTTAGTAAAGCGTCTGGAATGTTGCACCCGAGTACCAGGTACGAAAACTGAGACATATTTGAACACGCCTCCCGATCACATGGTTGATCATACTCTAGGTTCCACATGCATGTTTTAGCTGAAGGAAGAATCCCTTCAACTTGGAGAGTTGAGACCCATGGAATGGGTACCATGCAGTATGACTTCAAAGCGTCTGCATTTGCTCACCGAACCTCACCAATACTATCACTGCTGCATTTATGCCGCTGTACACACGCTTGATTCTCTTTCAGAGACATAGCAATCCATAGGTTTTAAGATTCTTACTAGTCAGGTATATTCTTAGGCGTTTAATCTGTGTGGTTGAGTCCATTTCGTTGAGCAACTAGTAGCTCTTGTTTAACACATATTTGGCTTATCGAACGGTATCTGTGCTCATTTCAATCTCTGGTTTTATGCAGCACCCCAACTCACCTTTCCCCTTAATCAAGCATAAGTTGGTTTTCTAAATTTGAGACCCTGTTCTGTTTTGGAATTCAGTTCCTGTGTAGCCAAGTTTACATTCCGTGTATTAGTGATATCTTATGATGTTTCTTTTTCTGTGAACTTAATTCAGTTAGAATCATCGTACCTGAATCCACTCATTATGCTGCTATGGGCCTGATGACATAGATTTCATTGCTGAGTGATACTGCATTGTACGTAAGTACCACAAGTTTTTTATCCAGTTTTCACTTTCTGTGATATTGAACTTGTACGGTAAACGAGGTTCTTGTAAACAGAGGCGTCCCAAACTTTGGGGTGGCTGTGTCTTTTTGATTTTAATTTCCCTAAGCTATAGGACCATAAGTGCAAGTGCCCTAGGCTCTGTTGCTTTGTTCTTTAGATGTTTCAGGAAACACCATACACTTCTCTGAGTGTCTGTTGACAATTTACATCCCGCCCATCAGCATAACAAGGCTCCCAGTTCTCCATGGCCTGTCCTGCCTTTCTGGATTTTACACTTTTTTCAGATGGCCCTTTTGACCGGGGGGAAGTGAGACTTCATTGTAGTGCAGATTTCCTTTGCAAGTTTGCTTGGTTGGCCAAAAAGGGCATATGCGTTTTTTCCTGAATATATTCAGGAAAAAACGCATACGCCCTTTTTGGCCAAGTGCATCATTGTGGACGTTCTGCCTCTTTTTCTATGCTTTCAATGCAATTCCAGTCTACCTCCTGAAATCGGTTTCCTGCAATTCTGCCCCGCTTTCAAGTCCTCTTGGCAGCCTTACTTCAATATATTTTTGGACGATAGCTGTCATTTATAACTCTGCATGTTTGTGAATGACAGTGCCCCTGAGCTCCTTTCTTCAACTAGCTTTCTTGTGACCTGGCCGCAACACCGCAGGATGGCTTCAGGCCCTAATCTGGTTCCGGCACGGCACGCTGAGCCTTTGGTTAATTCCTCTTCCTGGTGGGAAATGAGAGTTAAATTTGCCCGTCCAGACACCTCCAGCTAGTCTCTCATTGGTTCTCGCTATTGCTGTTCATCTTCCGCGGAAATTGCAAACTGGGCCAAACAGGAGGTTAAAGGCGCTGACTCTCCAAGTGGGGAGAGTGTTAGTAAAGCGTCTGGAATGTTGCACCCGAGTACCAGGCGAGGAAACCTGAGACATATTTGAACACGTCTCCTGATCACATGGTTGATCATAGTCTAGGTTCCACATGCATGTTTTAGCTGAAGGAAGAATACCTTAAACCTGGAGAGTTGAGACCTTTGGAATGGGTACCATGCAATTTGACTTCAAAGGGTCTTCATTTGCTCACCGAACCTCTCCAATCCTATCACTGCTGCGTTTATGCCCCTGTACACACGCTTGATTCTCTTTTGGAGACATAGCAATCCATAGGTTTTAAGATACTTACTAGTCAGGTACATTCTTAGGCGTTTAATATGCGGTGTTGAGTCCATTTCGTTGAGCAAAGAGTAGCTCTTGTCTATTCCATATTTGACTTAAGGAGCTTTATCTGTGCTCATTTCAGTCTCTGGTTTTATGCAGCACCCCAACTCACCTTTCCCCTTAAGCAAGCAAAAGTTGGTTTCCTAAATTTGAGACCCTGTTCTGTTCTGTAATTCTGTTCCTATGTAGCCAAGTTTACATTCCGTGTATTAGTGATATCTTATGATGTTTCTTTTTCTGTGTGACTTATTTCAGTTAGAATCATCGTACCTGAATCCACTCATTATGCTGCTACGGGCCTGATGACATAGATTTCATTGCTGAGTGATACTGCATTGTACGTAAGTACCACAACTTCTTTATCCATTTTTCACTTTCTGTGATATTGAACTTGTACGGTAAACGAGGTTCTTGTAAACAGAGGCATCCCAAACTTTGGGGTGGCTGTGTCTTTTTGATTTTAATTTCCCTAAGCTATAGGACCATAAGTGGAAGTGCCCTAGGCTCTGTTGCTTTGTTTTTTAGATGTTTCAGGAAACACCATACACTTCACCCGAGTGTCTGTTGGCAATTTACATCCCGCCCATCAGCATAACAAGGCTCCCAGTTCTCCATGGCCTGCCCTGCCTTTCTGGATTTTACACTTTTTTCAGATGGCCCTTTTGACTGGGGGGAAGTGAGACTTCACTGTAGTGCAGATTTCCTTTGCAAGCTTGCTTGGTTGGCCAAAAAGGGCGTATGCGTTTTTTCCTGAATATATTCAGGAAAAAACGCATACGCCCTTTTTGGCCAAGTGCATCATTGTGGACGTTCTGCCTCTTTTCCTATGCTTTCAATGCAATTCCAGTCTACCTCCTGAAATCGGTTTCCTGCAATTCTGCCCCGCTTTCAAGTCCTCTTGGCAGCCTTACTTCAGTATATTTTTGGACGATAGCTGTCATTTATAACTCTGCAGGTTTGTGAATTACAGAGCCCCTGAGCTCCTTTCTTCAACTCGGTTTCTTGTGAGCTGGCCGCAACACCGCAGGATTGCTTCAGGCCCTAATCTGTTTCTGGCACAGCACACTGAGCCTTTGGTTAATTCCTCTTCCTGGTGGGAAATGAGAGTTAAATTTGCCCGTTCAGACACCTCCAGCTAGTCTCTCATTGGTTCTCCCTATTCCTGTTCATCTTCCGCAGAAATTGCAAACTGGACCAACCAGGAGGTTAAAGGCACTGAGTCTCCAAGTGGGGAGAGTGTTAGTAAAGCGTCTCCAATGTTGCACCCGAGTACCAGGGAACGAAAACTGACACATTTGAATACGTTTCCCGATCACACGGTGGATCATACTCTGGGTTCTACATGTATGTTTTAGCTGAAGGAAGAATCCCTTCAACTTGGAGAGTTGAGACCCATGGAATGGGTACCATGCAGGATGACTTCAAAGGGTCTGCATTTGCTCACCGAACCTCACCAATCCTATCACTGCTGCATTTATGCCGCTGTACACACGCTTGATTCTCTTTCAGAGACATAGCAATCCATAGGTTTTAAGATTCTTACTAGTCAGGTACATTCTTAGGCGTTTAATCTGTGTTGTTGAGTCCATTTCGTTGAGGAACTAGTAGCTCTTGTTTAACACATATTTGGCTTATCGAACAGTATCTGTGCTCATTTCAATCTCTTGTTTTATGCAGCACCCCAACTCACCTTTCCCCTTAAGCAAGCATAAGTTGGTTTTCTAAATTTGAGACCCTGTTCTGTTTTGGAATTCAGTTCCTCTGTAGCCAAGTTTACATTCCGTGTATTAGTGATATCTTATGATGTTTCTTTTTTTGTGTGACTTATTTCAGTTAGAATCATCGTACTTGAATCCACTCATTATGCTGCTACGGGCCTGATGACATAGATTTCATTGCTCAGTGATACTGCATTGTACGTAAGTACCACAAGTTCTTTATCCATTTTTCACTTTCTGTAATATTGAACTTGTACGGTAAACGAGGTTCTTGTAAACAGAGGCGTCCCACACTTTGGGGTGGCTGTGTCTTTTTGATTTTAATTTCCCTAAGCTATAGGACCATAAGTAGAAGTGCCCTAGGCTCTGTTGCTTTGTGTTTTAGATGTTTCAGGAAACACCATACACTTCTCCGGAGTGTCTGTTGGCAATTTACATCCCGCCCATCAGCATAACAAGGTTCCCAGTTCTCCATGGCCTGTCCTGTCTTTCTGGATTTTACACTTTTTTCAGATGGCCCTTTTGACAGGGGGGAAGTGAGACTTCATTGTAGTGCAGATTTCCTTTGCAAGCTTGCCTGGTTGGCCAAAAAGGGCGTATGCGTTTTTTCCTGAATATATTCAGGAAAAAACGCATACGCCCTTTTTGGCCAAGTGCATCATTGTGGACGTTCTGCCTCTTTTCCTATGCTTTCAATGCAATTCCAGTCTACCTCCTGAAATCGGTTTCCTGCAATTCTGCCCCGCTTTCAAGTCCTCTTGGAAGCCTTACTTCAGTATATTTTTGGACAATAGCTGTCATTTATAACTCTGCAGGTTTGTGAATTACAGTGCCCCTCAGCTCCTTTCTTCAACTCGCTTTCTTTTGAGCTGGCCGCAACACCGCAGGATGGCTTCAGGCCCTAATCTGGTTCCGTCAGGGCATGCTGAGCCTTTGGTTATTTCCACTTCCTGGTGGGAAATGAGAGTTAAATTTGCCCGTCGAGACACCTCCAGCTAGGCTCTCATTGGTTCTCACTATTCCTGTTCATCTTCCGCAGAAATTGCAAACTGGGCCAAACAGGAGGTAAAAGGCGCTGACTCTCCAAGTGGGGGACTGTTACTAAAGCGTCTGGAATGTTGCGCCCGAGTACCAGGGGAGGAACACTGAGACATATTTGAACACGTCTCCCGTTCACATGGTTGATCATGCTCTGGGTTTCACATGCATGTTTTAGCTGAAGGAAGAATACCTTAAACCTGGAGAGTTGAGACCCGTGGAATGGGTACCATGCAATATGACTTCAAAGGGTCTTCATTTGCTCACCGAACCTCTCCAATCCTATCACTGCTGCGTTTATGCCCCTGTACACATGCTTGAGTCTCTTTCAGAGACATAGCAATCCATAGGTTTTTAGATACTTACTAGTCAGGTACATTCTTAGGCGTTTAATATGCGGTGTTGAGTCCATTTCGTTGAGCAAGGAGTAGCTCTTGTCTATTCCATATTTGGCTTAAGGAACTTTATCTGTGCTCATTTCAATCTCTGGTTTTATGTAGCACCCCAACTCACCTTTCCCCTTAAGCAAGCATAAGTTGGTTTTCTAAATTTGAGACCCTGTTCTGTTTTGGAATTCAGTTCCTCTGTAGCCAAGTTTACATTCCGTGTATTACAGATATCTTATGATGTTTCTTTTTCTGTGTGACTTATTTCAGTTAGAATCATCATACCTGAATCCACTCATTATGCTGCTATGGGCCTGATGACATAGATTTCATTGCTGAGTGATACTGCATTGTACGTAAGTACCACAAGTTCTTTATCCATTTTTCACTTTCTGTGATATTGAACTTGTACGGTAAACGAGGTTTTTGTAAACAGAGGCGTCCCAAACTTTGGGGTGGCTGTGTCTTTTTGATTTTAATTTCCCTAAGCTATAGGACCATAAGTGGAAGTGCCCTAGGCTCTGTTGCTTTGTTTTTTAGATGTTTCAGGAAACACCATACACTTCACCCCAGTGTCTGTTGGCAATTTACATCCCGCCCATCAGCATAACAAGGCTCCCAGTTCTCCATGGCCTGTCCTGCCTTTCTGGATTTTACACTTTTTTCAGATGGCCCTTTTGACTGGGGAGAAGTGAGACTTCATTGTAGTGCAGATTTCCTATGCAAGTTTGCTTGGTTGGCCAAAAAGGGCGTATGCGTTCTTTCCTGAATATATTCAGGAAAAAACGCATACGCACTTTTTGGCCAAGTGCATCATTGTGGACGTTCTGCATCTTTTCCTATGCTTTCAATGCAATTCCAGTCTACCTCCTGAAATTGGTTTCCTACAATTCTGCCCTGCTTTCAAGTCCTCTTGGCAGCCTTACTTCAGTATAATTTTGGACGATAGCTGTCATTTATAACTCTGCAGGTTTGTGAATTACAGGGCCCCTGAGCTCCTTTCTTCAACTCGCTTTCTTTAGAGCTGGCCGCAACACCGCAGGATGGCTTCAGGCCCTAATCTGGTTCCGGCATGGCACGCTGAGCCTTTGGTTATTTCCTCTTCCTGGTGGGAAATGAGAGTTAAATTTGCCCGTCCAGACACCTCCAGCTAGGCTCTCATTGGTTCTCGCTATTCCTGTTCATCTTCCGCAGAAATTGCAAACTGGGCCAAACAGGAGGTTAAAGGCGCTGACTCTCCAAGTGGGGAGAGTGTTAGTAAAGCGTCTGGAATGTTGCACCCGAGTACCAGGGTACGAAAACTGAGACATATTTAAACACGTCTCCCGATCAAATGGTTGATCGTACTCTAGGTACCACATGCATGTTTTAGCTGAAGGAAGAATACCTTAAACCTGGAGAGTTGAGACCCGTGGAATGGGTACCATGCAATATGACTTCAAAGGGTCTTCATTTGCTCACCGAACCTCTCCAATCCTATCACTGCTGCGTTTATGCCCCTGTACACATGCTTGATTCTCTTTCGGAGACATAGCAATCCATAGGTTTTTAGATACTTACTAGTCAGGTACATTCTTAGGCGTTTAATATGCGGTGTTGAGTCCATTTCGTTGAGCAAGGAGTAGCTCTTGTCTATTCCATATTTGGCTTAAGGAACTTTATCTGTGCTCATTTCAATCTCTGGTTTTATGTAGCACCCCAACTCACCTTTCCCCTTAAGCAAGCATAAGTTGGTTTTCTAAATTTGAGACCCTGTTCTGTTTTGGAATTCAGTTCCTCTGTAGCCAAGTTTACATTCCGTGTATTACAGATACCTTATGATGTTTCTTTTTCTGTGTGACTTATTTCAGTTAGAATCATCATACCTGAATCCACTCATTATGCTGCTACGGGCCTGATGACATAGATTTCATTGCTGAGTGATACTGCATTGTACGTAAGTACCACAAGTTCTTTATCCATTTTTCACTTTCTGTGATTTTGAACTTGTACGGTAAACGAGGTTTTTGTAAACAGAGGCGTCCCAAACTTTGGGGTGGCTGTGTCTTTTTGATTTTAATTTCCCTAAGCTATAGGACCATAAGTGGAAGTGCCCTAGGCTCTGTTGCTTTGTTTTTTAGATGTTTCAGGAAACACCATACACTTCTCCCGAGTGTCTGTTGGCAATTTACATCCTGCCCATCAGCATAACAAGGCTCCCAGTTCTCCATGGCCTGTCCTGCCTTTCTGGATTTTACACTTTTTTCAGATGGCCCTTTTGACTGGGGAGAAGTGAGACTTCATTGTAGTGCAGATTTCCTATGCAAGTTTGCTTGGTTGGCCAAAAAGGGCGTATGCGTTCTTTCCTGAATATATTCAGGAAAAAACGCGTACGCACTTTTTGGCCAAGTGCATCATTGTGGACGTTCTGCCTCTTTTCCTATGCTTTCAATGCAATTCCAGTCTACCTCCTGAAATCGGTTTCCTGCAATTCTGCCCCGCTTTCAAGTCCTCTTGGCAGCCTTACTTCAGTATATTTTTGGACGATAGCTGTCATTTATAACTCTGCAGGTTTCTGAATCACAGTGCCCCTGAGCTCCTTTCTTCAACTCGCTTTCTTGTGACCTGGCCGCAACACCACAGGATGGCTTCAGGCCCTAATCTTGTTCCGGCACGGCACGCTGAGCCTTTGGTTAATTCCTCTTCCTGGAGGGAAAAGAGAGTTAAATTTGCCCGTCCAGACACCTCCAGCTAGTCTCTCATTGGTTCTCGCTATTCCTGTTCATCTTCCGCAGAAATTGCAAACTGGGCCAAACAGGAGGTTAAAGGGACTGACTCTCCAAGTCGGGAGAGTGTTAGTAAAGCGTCTGGAATGTTGCACCCGAGTACCAGGGTACGAAAACTGAGACATATTTGAACACGTCTCCCGATCACATTGTTGACCATACTCTAGGTTCCACATGCATGTTTTAGCTGAAGGAAGAATACCTTAAACCTGGGTAGTTGAAACCCGTGGAATGGGTACCATGCAACATGACTTCAAAGGGTCTTCATTTGCTCACCGAACCTCTCCAATCCTATCACTGCTGCGTTTATGCCCCTGTACACATGCTTGATTCTCTTTCGGAGACATAGCAATCCATAGGTTTTAAGATACTTACTAGTCAGGTACATTCTTAGGCGTTTAATATGCGGTGTTGAGTCCATTTCGTTGAGCAAGGAGTAGCTCTTGTCTATTCCATATTTGGCTTAAGGAACTTTATCTGTGCTCATTTCAATCTCTGGTTTTATGCAGTACCGCAACTCACCTATCCCCTTAAGCAAGCATAAGTTGGTTTTCTAAATTTGAGACCCTGTTCTGCTCTGTAATTCAGTTCCTGTGTAGCCAAGTTTACATTCCGTGTATTACAGATATCTTATGATGTTTCTTTTTCTGTGTGACTTATTTCAGTTAGAATCATCATACCTGAATCCACTCATTGTGCTGCTAAGGGCCTGATGACATAGAATTCATTGCTGAGTGATATTGCTTTGTAAGTAAATACCACAAGTTCTTTATCCATTTTTCACTTTCTGTGATATTGAACTTGTTCGGTAAATGAGGTTCTTGTAAACAGAGCTGTTCCAACCTTTGGGGTGGCTGTGTCTTTTTGATTTTAATTTCCCTAAGCTATAGGACCATAAGTGGAAGTGCCCTAGGCTCTGTTGCTTTGTTTTTTAGATGTTTCCGGAAACACCATACACTTCTCTGGAGTGTCTGTTGGCAATTTACATCCCGCCCATCAGCATAACAAGGCTCCCAGTTCTCCATGGCCTGTCCTGCCTTTCTGGATTTTACACTTTTTTCAGATGGCCCTTTTGACTGGGGAGAAGTGAGACTTCATTGTAGTGCAGATTTCCTATGCAAGTTTGCTTGGTTGGCCAAAAAGGGCGTATGCGTTCTTTCCTGAATATATTCAGGAAAAAACGCATACGCACTTTTTGGCCAAGTGCATCATTGTGGACGTTCTGCATCTTTTCCTATGCTTTCAATGCAATTCCAGTCTACCTCCTGAAATTGGTTTCCTACAATTCTGCCCTGCTTTCAAGTCCTCTTGGCAGCCTTACTTCAGTATAATTTTGGACGATAGCTGTCATTTATAACTCTGCAGGTTTGTGAATTACAGGGCCCCTGAGCTCCTTTCTTCAACTCGCTTTCTTTAGAGCTGGCCGCAACACCGCAGGATGGCTTCAGGCCCTAATCTGGTTCCGGCATGGCACGCTGAGCCTTTGGTTATTTCCTCTTCCTGGTGGGAAATGAGAGTTAAATTTGCCCGTCCAGACACCTCCAGCTAGGCTCTCATTGGTTCTCGCTATTCCTGTTCATCTTCCGCAGAAATTGCAAACTGGGCCAAACAGGAGGTTAAAGGCGCTGACTCTCCAAGTGGGGAGAGTGTTAGTAAAGCGTCTGGAATGTTGCACCCAAGTACCAGGGTACGAAAACTGAGACATATTTAAACACGTCTCCCGATCAAATGGTTGATCGTACTCTAGGTACCACATGCATGTTTTAGCTGAAGGAAGAATACCTTAAACCTGGAGAGTTGAGACCCGTGGAATGGGTACCATGTAATATGACTTCAAAGGGTCTTCATTTGCTCACCGAACCTCTCCAATCCTATCACTGCTGCGTTTATGCCCCTGTACACATGCTTGATTCTCTTTCGGAGACATAGCAATCCATAGGTTTTTAGATACTTACTAGTCAGGTACATTCTTAGGCGTTTAATATGCGGTGTTGAGTCCATTTCGTTGAGCAAGGAGTAGCTCTTGTCTATTCCATATTTGGCTTAAGGAACTTTATCTGTGCTCATTTCAATCTCTGGTTTTATGTAGCACCCCAACTCACCTTTCCCCTTAAGCAAGCATAAGTTGGTTTTCTAAATTTGAGACCCTGTTCTGTTTTGGAATTCAGTTCCTCTGTAGCCAAGTTTACATTCCGTGTATTACAGATACCTTATGATGTTTCTTTTTCTGTGTGACTTATTTCAGTTAGAATCATCATACCTGAATCCACTCATTATGCTGCTACGGGCCTGATGACATAGATTTCATTGCTGAGTGATACTGCATTGTACGTAAGTACCACAAGTTCTTTATCCATTTTTCACTTTCTGTGATTTTGAACTTGTACGGTAAACGAGGTTTTTGTAAACAGAGGCGTCCCAAACTTTGGGGTGGCTGTGTCTTTTTGATTTTAATTTCCCTAAGCTATAGGACCATAAGTGGAAGTGCCCTAGGCTCTGTTGCTTTGTTTTTTAGATGTTTCAGGAAACACCATACACTTCTCCCGAGTATCTGTTGGCAATTTACATCCTGCCCATCAGCATAACAAGGCTCCCAGTTCTCCATGGCCTGTCCTGCCTTTCTGGATTTTACACTTTTTTCAGATGGCCCTTTTGACTGGGGAGAAGTGAGACTTCATTGTAGTGCAGATTTCCTATGCAAGTTTGCTTGGTTGGCCAAAAAGGGCGTATGCGTTCTTTCCTGAATATATTCAGGAAAAAACGCGTACGCACTTTTTGGCCAAGTGCATCATTGTGGACGTTCTGCCTCTTTTCCTATGCTTTCAATGCAATTCCAGTCTACCTCCTGAAATCGGTTTCCTGCAATTCTGCCCCGCTTTCAAGTCCTCTTGGCAGCCTTACTTCAGTATATTTTTGGACGATAGCTGTCATTTATAACTCTGCAGGTTTCTGAATTACAGTGCCCCTGAGCTCCTTTCTTCAACTCGCTTTCTTGTGACCTGGCCGCAACACCACAGGATGGCTTCAGGCCCTAATCTTGTTCCGGCACGGCACGCTGAGCCTTTGGTTAATTCCTCTTCCTGGAGGGAAAAGAGAGTTAAATTTGCCCGTCCAGACACCTCCAGCTAGTCTCTCATTGGTTCTCGCTATTCCTGTTCATCTTCCGCAGAAATTGCAAACTGGGCCAAACAGGAGGTTAAAGGGACTGACTCTCTAAGTCGGGAGAGTGTTAGTAAAGCGTCTGGAATGTTGCACCCGAGTACCAGGGTACGAAAACTGAGACATATTTGAACACGTCTCCCGATCACATTGTTGACCATACTCTAGGTTCCACATGCATGTTTTAGCTGAAGGAAGAATACCTTAAACCTGGGTAGTTGAAACTCGTGGAATGGGTACCATGCAACATGACTTCAAAGGGTCTTCATTTGCTCACCGAACCTCTCCAATCCTATCACTGCTGCGTTTATGCCCCTGTACACATGCTTGATTGTCTTTCGGAGACATAGCAATCCATAGGTTTTAAGATACTTACTAGTCAGGTACATTCTTAGGCGTTTAATATGCGGTGTTGAGTCCATTTCGTTGAGCAAGGAGTAGCTCTTGTCTATTCCATATTTGGCTTAAGGAACTTTATCTGTGCTCATTTCAATCTCTGGTTTTATGCAGTACCGCAACTCACCTATCCCCTTAAGCAAGCATAAGTTGGTTTTCTAAATTTGAGACCCTGTTCTGCTCTGTAATTCAGTTCCTGTGTAGCCAAGTTTACATTCCGTGTATTACTGATATCTTATGATGTTTCTTTTTCTGTGTGACTTATTTCAGTTAGAATCATCATACCTGAATCCACTCATTGTGCTGCTAAGGGCCTGATGACATAGAATTCATTGCTGAGTGATATTGCTTTGTAAGTAAATACCACAAGTTCTTTATCCATTTTTCACTTTCTGTGATATTGAACTTGTTCGGTAAATGAGGTTCTTGTAAACAGAGCTGTTCCAACCTTTGGGGTGGCTGTGTCTTTTTGATTTTAATTTCCCTAAGCTATAGGACCATAAGTGGCAGTGCCCTAGGCTCTGTTGCTTTGTTTTTCAGATGTTGCAGGAAACACCATACAACTCTCCCGAGTGTCTGTTGGCAATTTACATCCCGCCCATCAGCATAACAAGGCTCCCAGTTCTCCATGGCCTGTCCTGCCTTTCTGGATTTTACAGTTTTTTCAGATGGCCCTTTTGACCGGGGGGAAGTGAGACTTCATTGTAGTGCAGATTTCCTTTGCAAGCTTGCTTGGTTGGCCAAAAAGGGCGTATGCGTTTTTTCCTGAATATATTCAGGAAAAAACGCATACGCCCTTTTTGGCCAAGTGCATCATTGTGGACGTTCTGCCTCTTTTCCTATGCTTTCAATGCAATTCCAGTCTACTTCCTGAAATCGGTTTCCTGCAATTCTGCCCCGTTTTCAAGTCCTCTTGGCAGCCTTACTTCAGTATATTTTTGGACGATAGTTGTCATTTATAACTCTGCAGGTTTGTGAATTACAGTGCCCCTGAGCTCCTTTCTTCAACTCGCTTTCTTTTGAGCTGGCCGCAACACCGCAGGAAGGCTTCAGGCCCTAATCTGGTTCCGGCACGGCACGCTGAGCCTTTGGTTATTTCCTCTTCCTGGTGGGAAATGAGAGTTAAATTTGCCCGTCCAGACACCTCCAGCTACTCTCTCATTGGTTCTCGCTATTCCTGTTCATCTTCTGCAGAAATTGCAAACTGGGCCAAACAGGAGGTTAAAGCGACTGACTCTCCAAGTCGGGAGAGTGTTAGTAAAGCGTCTGGAATGTTGCACCCGAGTACCAGGGGAGGAAAACTGAGACATATTTGAACACGTCTCCTGATCACATGGTTGGTCATACTCTAGGTTCCACATGCATGTTTTAGCTGAAGGAAGAATACCTTAAACCTGGGTAGTTGAAACCCGTGGAATGGGTACCATGCAATATGACTTCAAAGGGTCTTCATTTGCTCACCGAACCTCTCCAATCCTATCACTGCTGTGTTTATGCCCCTGTAACATGCTTGATTCTCTTTCGGAGACATAGCAATCCATAGGTTTTAAGATACTTACTAGTCAGGTGCATTCTTAGGCGTTTAATATGGGGTGTTGAGTCCATTTCGTTGAGCAAGGAGTAGCTCTTGTCTATTCCATATTTGGCTTAAGGAACTTTATCTGTGCTCATTTCAATCTCTGGTTTTATGCAGCACCCCAACTCACCTTTCCCCTTAAGCAAGCATAAGTTGGTTTTCTAAATTTGAGACCCTGTTCTGTTTTGGAATTCAGTTCCTGTGTAGCCAAGTTTACATTCCGTGTATTAGTGATATCTTATGATGTTTCTTTTTCTGTGTGACTTATTTCAGTTAGAATCATCGTACCTGAATCCACTCATTATGCTGCTACGGGCCTGATGACATAGATTTCATTGCTGAGTGATACTGCATTGAACGTACGTACCACAAGTTCTGTATCCATTTTTCACGTTCTGCGATATTGAACTTGTATGGTAAACGAGGTTCTTGTAAACAGAGGCGTCCCAAACTTTGGGGTGGCTGTGTCTTTTTGATTTTAATTTCCCTAAGCTATAGGACCATAAGTGGAAGTGCCCTAGGCTCTGTTGCTTTGTTTTTTAGATGTTTCAGGAAACACCATACACTTCTCCCGAGTGTCTGTTGGCAATTTACATCCTGCCCATCAGCATAACAAGGCTCCCAGTTCTCCATGGCCTGGCCTGCCTTTCTGCATTTTTCACTTTTTTCAGATGGCCCCTTTGACCGGGGGGAAGTGAGACTTCATTGTAGTGCAGATTTCCTTTGCAAGCTTGCTTGGTTGGCCAAAAAGGGCGTATGCGTTTTTTCCTGAATATATTCAGGAAAAAACGCATACGCCCTTTTTGGCCAAGTGCATCATTGTGGACGTTCTGCCTCTTTTCCTCTGCTTTAAATGCAATTCCAGTCTACCTCCTGAAATTGGTTTCCTGCAATTCTGCCCCGCTTTCAAGTTCTCTTGGCAGCCTTACTTCAGTATATTTTTGGACGATAGCTGTCATTTATAACTCTGCAGGTTTGTGAATTACAGTGCCCCTGAGCTTCTTTCTTCAACTCGCTTTCTTGTGAGCTGGCCACAACACCGCAGGATTGCTTCAGGCCCTATTCTTCTTGTGGGATGCCTTGCTGTGCCTTTGGTTAATTCTTCTTACTGATGTGAAATTAGAGTGACATGTGCCCATTGAAACCACTACATTAGTTTCTCACTGGTTCCCCCTAACCCATTATCCTCCGCACTATCTGCAGACTGTGCGATACTGGAACTTAAAGGCATTGACTCTCCATGTGGGGTTGTTGTTAGTAAAGCGGCTGGAATGTCGATCCGGAGCCCCAGGAGAGGAACAATGAGGTGCGTTTTAGAAACCTTTCCTGATCATATGGTATACCAGTCGCTGGGTTTCCCAAGCATGGTTTAGCTGTAGGAAGATTCCTTTCAACCTGGAGTGTTGGGACCCTTGGAATGAGTAGCATGAAGTATTGCATTAAACTTTTGGCAGTTGCTCACCAAAGCTCACCAATCCTCTCAGCCCTAAGTGTCCAGCCTTATGTCTTATTCAGCTGTGGGTTTATATGTGGTCAATCCAGGTTGCATCACAGCCCCTGAGGGAATATTGTAAGAATTTTTCTCTCTTTGATTGTTTCTGCGTTTTGTTTTTAAAATTTATTTCTGTAATGGGGTTTAGCTCATTTTCACTGCTGTGTTTGTGCCGCTCTGCACACACTTGATTCCCTTATGGAGATATATCAATACATGGGTTTTAAGATTCTTATTACTCAGATATATTTCTGTGCAGTGTATTGGGTGTGTTGAGGCCAGTTCATTGAGCAAGGTGTAGATCTTGTCTAATACCTATTTGGTTTATTGAACGGTATCTGTGCTAATTTCAAACTCTGGTTTTATGCATCACCCCACCTCTCCTTTCCCCTTAAGCTGACATAAGTGTGTTTTCTAAATGTGAGACACTGTTCTGTTTTGTAATTCATTTTTTGTGCAGCCATATTTACCCTCCCTCTATAAGTGATATCTTATGATATGTTTCTTTTTCTGTTTGACTTATTTCAAGTAGTATTATCGGACCTAAATCCACTCTTTATCCTTCTACTAGCCTTATTACATTGATTTCATGGTGAAGAGATATTCCATTGTACATAAGTACCACATCTTCTTTATCCATTGTTCTCTTTCCTGGGATATTTAAGGTGTACTGAAGTTGAGGTTCTTGTAAACAGAGTAGCCCTAAACTGTGGTGTGCTTGTGTCTTGTTGATTTTTAGACTTCCCTAGATATACTCCCATGATTGGAAGTGTCCTATGCTCTGTAGCTCTGTTTTTTAGATGATTTAGGAACCACCATACACTCCTCCAGAGTGGCTCTCGGCAGTTCACACACTGCCCATCAGCGTATAAAGGCTCCCTGTTCTCCATGGCCTGTCCTGCATTTCTGGTTTTTACAATTTTTTAGGATGGCCCTTTTGACCAGTGGGAAATGAGACTTCTTTGTTGTGCACATTTGCATTGCTTGCTTGTTTCCTTGCCCATAAGGTGCATATGCGTTTTTTCCTGGATATAATCAGGAAAAAACGCATACGCCCTTTTGGGCCAACTGCATCATTATCGAAATTCTGCTGCTTTTCATGTGCTTTAAGACGAGTCCAATCTATCTCTTGAAATCTGTTTCTTACAATTCTGTCTTGCATTCAGATCCTCTTCTTTGCCTTACCTCAACATAGTTTTGGACGTTAGTTTTCATTTATAACTCTGCAGGTTTGTGAATTGCAGTGACCCTGAGCTCCATTTTTTAAGTTGCTCTTTTGTGAGCTGGCCTCAAACCCGCAGGATTGCTTCAGGCCCTATTTTGGCTCCGGCGAGGCGGGCTGAGCCTTTTTTCAATTCTTATTCTTAATGGGAAATTAGAGTGATATGTGCCCGTCCAAACCCCTACAACTATTCTCTCATTGGTTCCCCCTCTTCCCGTTCATCCTCCTCACAATTTGCAAAATGTGTGAAACAGAAGTTTAAATGTGCTGATTCTCCAAGTGGGGAGATTCTAAGTAACGTGGCTGGAATGGTGAACAGGAGCACCAGGAGAGGATAAATGAGCTGCATTTTAGACACATCTCCCGATCACATGGTGTACAGTCCTCTGGGTTTTCCATGCATGTTTTAGCTGTAGGAAGATCCCTTGAACCTGCAGATTTGGGACTCATTGAATGGGCACCAGGTAGTATTACTTTAAAGGGTGTGCATTTCCTCACCCAACCTCACATTTCTCTTAGCGCGAACAGTTTCCAGCCTTATGTCTCATCCTGCTGTGGGTCTAGACGTGTTCAATCCATGTTGCATCACCGTCCCTGAGGAAAAGTTGTAAGAGGTTTTCTCTGTCTCTCTGTCGTTTATTTTTTTCAATTTATTACTATATTGGTTACAGCTGATTTTCAAAGCTCTGTTTCTTGCTGCTGTACATCCACTTGATTCGCGTACAGAGAGACATCAGTAAATTCTTTTTCAGATTCTTACCAGTCGTATATATTCTTTTCCGGTGACTTGAGTGTGCTGAGTGCAGTTCTTTTAGCTACCGTGTAGGCCTTGTTGATTATCAGTTTGGTATTTGGAATGGTATCTTTGCTAATTTCAACCTCCTGGATGATGCCTCACCCCTCCCCACCTTTCCCGTTTAGCAGCCTTATGCGTGTTTTCTACATATTTGACTATGTTTTTGTTTTGTAATTTATTTCATGTGTAGCTATTTTGGGTTCCACCGTGAAGTGATATCTTATGATATGTGTCTTTTTCTTTTTGAATTGTGTCACTTAGAATGATCATACGTAACTCCTCTGGAGTTGTTACAACTGGCCATATTTCATTGATTTCCAGGCTGAGTAATATTCCACTCTACATAAGTACCACATCTCTATCCATTTTTTCCCTCCAGAGACATTTAAGTTATATCCTAGTCAAGGATCTTTTAAACAGAGAGGGGGTAAACATTGGGGTGCCTGTGTCCTCTCGATTTTTGTTTTTCCCAAGATATACACCCATGAGTGCAAGTGCCCTATGCTCTGTAGCTCATTTTTTAGATGCTTTAGTAAACACAATACACTTCTCCAGAATGGCCGTTGGCAATATACATTTCCACTATAAGTCTCACAGGGCTCCCTCTTCTCGTTGCCCTGTCCTGCATTTCTGTTGTTTACGCTTTATGAGGATGGCTCTTCTGACTGATGCGAAGTGATATCTTTTGTAGTATTGATTTACAGTGCCCACCTGTTTGGTTGGCTAAAAAAGTGTATGCCCTTTTCTTGAATATATACAGAAAAAAACGCATACACCCTTTTTGTCCAACTGCAATGTTGGCAATGTTCAGCTCCTTTTCTTGTGCTAAATGGCGAGTCCTTTCTACCTCCTCAAATCCCTTTCCTGCCATTCTCCCTTGCTTACAAGTCCTTTTCTCTGACTTTCCTCAAGACATTTTTCAGTGATGGATATTTTCAACTCTGCAGTTTCATGAATTTTACTGCCCCTGAGTTCCATTGTTCAACTTGTGTTTATGGGAACTGGCCACAAAGCAGCAGGATTTCCTCAAGCCCTATACTGTTTCCATGGGCAACCCTAGCCTTTGGTCAATTCGTCTTCCTGATTGGAAATTAGAGTGACATGTGCCTGTCTGAACACCTAGGACTTGTCTCTCATTGTTCCTCATCCTTCCGCTTCATCCTCTGGACAAATTCCAAACTGTACGCAACAGGATGTTGACAGTGCTGACATCTCCAAGTGGGGAGACTGTTAGTAAAGACGCTGGAGGGGTGAACCCGAGCACCAGGAGATGAGGAGATGAGATGCCTTTTCCAAACTCTTCCCGATCAGACGGTATACCATCCTCTGGGTGTGACAGACATGTTTTAGCAGTAGGAAGAGTCCCATTCATGTAAGGAGAACACCAGGGCTTTTTCAAAATCAGTGTCTCCCCGAAACCCAAACTGGGGAATTTTTTAAGCTATGGCTACACATATGTTCATTAAGGGCCTTGGGAAGTAGGCAGAGTCCAAACTTTAGATGATTGAAGTCTTCAGGGTCAGAAGCACTCACCACCAGCTTCCCTTAGGTTACACTTTAACTGTCATTGATAGATGATGTCAATAAAAATATCTATTCTTTTTCAGATTATTTCCCCTTATAGGTTATTGCAAAATGTTGAGTGTAGTTCCCTGTGCTATACAGTAGTTCCTTGTTGATGATCTATTTTATACATAGCAGTGTGTATGTGTTAATCCCAAACTGTTAATTTATCCCTCCTCCCACCTTTCCCCTTTGGTAATAATAAATTATAAGATTTTATACTTCTCAGAAATGGGGGAGCTGAAAGAGAGGTACCATTTTCAATGGAAAAGCATTTAAAACAAGATTGAAGCTTTAACCAAGATTATTAGATGTACATCCTTGGAAAGAAATCACTTCGTTTCTCTAATATTGACCTGACAAATAAGACAAACCCTTTCACTGAACTTGCTTATAATAAAGTGATGGAAATATCAAATGGAAGTGTTAGAAACATCTTATTTTACCCGAGCCTTATACACTGTTCTATGTTAACTACAGTTTGGCTCACACATCTGTTCATTGAGGTTACAATAGTCTCAATTTCTGTTACTGATCCTCCAGAGTGGACCCCAACAAGTGTCCCCCTGCCCAGTGTCATTGGGGCCAACAGATCGAGACTGAGTTTGGTTCACAAGCAAAGGAAACTTTATATTTTGATCAGAGAATGGAGAGGTGAGAGCATGCACTACCCCGTGGGCTGTGGGCTGGGCTGCTGTGTAGAGATCCTGTCAGAGTCAGTGGGAGGGAGGGAGGCAGCGGAGCTCTCGAGGGCCGGGTTGGCTGTAACTCAGGCTCTATATTGTGGAGTCTGCACTGGGCCCCAGGAGCTGAGGTGTCGACCCAGCCATTCTGCACTAGGAAATCTGGTCTGAAGTGCCGGGTGTGGAACCTCTGCATGCGGGACCCTAGGAGCACGTGAAATTAGACAAAACAACAAAGGATAAAAAAGGTTAGACTTGACTTTATTGCCCAGATTCTATTTTTATCTCCCAGGGATTTTTAATGGGCTTTGCTGGGGACAAACCTCTCCTCTGCCTTTTGTCCCGTTCCTCATTCTTGGAGTGCTGAGGGTGCAGACCCTTCTGTAACTGCTGAGTGCTGAGTTGGGAGCCCTCATACCCTGGGGCGAGGGTCAGAACTTCTCCCCAGCAGCCTCCAGGTGACGTTGCTTGTCCCCAGGCCCCCTGCCTCCTTGCTCGTCCACCTGAGCACCAGCATTGGAAGTGTTATAGATTCTAATGACCTTTAAGGGTCCAGGAAAGAGATGTGCAGAGACGCTGTGGGGGCTGGTTTCACCCCACCCCACATTTGTTCGGCCACCTTAGGCTGACCGTTTCTGCCAGCCTAGATGCTCTGAACAGTAGTCTGTGCTTTCTTCAATTAGGCCCCTGAATTAACATACAAACAGCACCAGGTGTCAGAGCCCTGCCCACTCAACTCCCAGACAGTCCAGGGTCAGTGGTGATCAAGGACCATGATGGCCACTGAGTCAACAGCCTTTTGAAGTAAACAGGAGTCCAGCCGGTCTTATTGGCCACCATCATCACGGTGTCTGTAGGCTTTTCTATGGTGACAGTGTGATATACGGTTCCCCCACCAAGATTATTAGCTCCCCTCTGGGTGCAGTAAGTCCTGCAAGCAGTAGTCTACTCTTTTGGGACACACTCTTGTTGTTTTATGAGAGAAACTCCAGGTCAAGTGATGTTCACACGAGTCGTCATGGTGCCCTGTTGCCCCCGGTTATCTCTCTGGATGTTGGAGTTGGAAGGCCTCCTCACTCGAGGTCGGTGTGCCAATGGAGCGAACCCTGCAACTTCAGGGCATGGTTGGTGGTTAGGATCACCACATGGGGTCCTTTTCCCTTAGGAGGGAGGTGGCCTTTTGGGCTGCTGATTTCCAGGTTTTTAGATACCGCCAGTATCTTGGCCAGATGTGGCAGTGGGCCAAGCCCCTTGGTGACCGTAGTTTATCCTACCTGGATGGCATTCTTGCATTGTTCCATTTCAAGTGGTCCCAGTTTTTGCACTAATTCTCCAATGGCGATTCACCTTTCACCGGGAATGTAAAGATCAAAGGGTTTAGCTAAATTAGGGAGTTCCAGGGCAAGGGTCTGAATTGACTGCTCTTTCCATTCTTGAAAGGCCACTTCTGGATTCTATTCAAAAGGATCATCATCTTTTCCTTTCAGTGTTTCATATAGAGGCCCAGCTAGTAGATTATAGTTAGGGATCCAGAAGCAGCAAACCCTGGCCTCCCCAGGAACCCCTAAGCTGTCTTCTAGTTTTAGAAAGGGGGAAGGCTGAAAATGGTTTCTTCCCTTTCCTGGGATGGGCTTCTCCGACCTTCTGTGAGAATGAAGCCCAGGCAGGTCACCGCAGTCTGTGATATTTGAGCTTCTTTTTGGACGACTTCTATCCTTTATTGGCTTGGTAGTTCAGAGGCCTCCTTAGTAGGGCTGGCGATCAGAATGTCATCTGCGTATTGAAGGAGGGTTTCCTTTTCCAGAGGTAGAACTTTTAGGTCTTTACCTAAGCTTTCCCCAAAGACGGTGTGGGAATTTTTGCACCCTTGGGGCAAGACAGTCCGGAAGTATTGTTTTAGTTGTATGTTGAGTCCTGCCACTCACAAGCCAAAATTTCTTGTGACTCTGGGACTAATGGAATACAAAAGAAGGCATCATTGAAGACTAATACAGAATACCATGTCCTGGTGGTTGGTAGAATGACCAGCAGGGTGTAGGAATTAGGAGCAGCTGGAGGTATATCCTCGGTGGCTTCACTGACTGTCCTGACATCCTTTACCAGGTCCCCAGCAGCCCATGGGGCTCTCGTGGTCAGACCAATCCCCGGATACAGAGCTACCCTTGCAGGTACTGTGGCAGGGCTGGGCACACAGGAACCATGCACATAGCCCTCATTGCAGAGCACCCCCAGCTCACCTGTCACTCAGAGCTGACACAGAGCACCTCAGAGCAGGACTTGAACTAACAAACAGCAGCTGCGACAGGTCTGTGACCCTGGGCATCACTCCGTGAGGCCTCCCTCCACCTGGTCTTCCAGAGACTTCCACTGCACCCGGGGCACCAGGCCTCTGTCTCCAACCACCACCCACCCCTCCTCTCCCTGACTCCTGGGTTCCTCTCATTAGGAGAGGGTTTTCTTGAAGTTGTCTCCCACTCATGGGCCAGATAAAATGATTAGAAAACAAGCCAAAGCTGCAGCCCCTTGTCTATCTTGACTCTCAGGAGCCCACACCTGTTCCTTGGACCTGGCCGGTTCAGCAAGTTCCATTTTCTGCAACTGTGAGCCCCTGAGGGGTGATGATTGGCTGACCTGGGCAGCCTTACCATGCTGGCCAGCCCTCCCCAGGTGTGCCTGGGTTGAGATCAATATAAATACCACTCCAGGCAGCAAGAGCCCCTGCAGCCATGCCTGACGCCATTTTCTCTGCCCTGTCAGCAGTCTCGGGGCTGGGCTGGTGGGAGGGAGTGAGAGGCCACGGCTTTGTGGGTGGCCCAGTGTGAGTGGGGCTCTGCTGGACTTTCTGCAGCAGTTGCCAGGCTGCCACCTGCTAAGGAAGAGGATGTGTCACCCATACCTGCTGCTGGAATTTCTCCCTGGGCAGAGGTGAGGAAGGAAAAAAGCAGTGGGGGCAGGGACAGGACGGGTATCTCAGGCAGGGAAATGGAAATCTTCCAGAAGAGCACCCAGGGCCAGGACCATCCTGGCTGGCCTGCAGGCACCAAGTCGGCTGGCATGCTGTCACTCGTGTGGCTCCATGGCCCTTCCTCTAGGCTTTCAAGTCCTTGTACATATTCAGGTGTTTTACCTGGGAAGGTTGGGAACAGTTCAGCAGCAGCTGGCCTGGGGCTCATTTCACGTTTACTCACAGATGCCTCGTCATGGTCCCCCAGGCTTGTAATGAGGACACTCCTTGCGGGGGGGCTGCTGGCTGCATGCGAGATGATTCCCCACCTCTGACCAACTTCAGAATTGTCTACCACTGAAGCAAGTGCCCTGATAGGGTTTTCATCTGTATAACTGGTGGGTTCTGTTTTGTTTTTTTCTTTTTTGTTTCAAGGTAGGTTTTATTCCTCTTTTTTGTACTTATGGATGTAAGCATGGAAATAATTCATTCATATAAATACATGTATGTGAAGGGAATAACTTTTTTCCGTTTTTTAAAAAATTTTATTTTTCATTTTATTTTATTTATTTTTTATACAGCAGGTTCTTATTGGTTATCTATTTTATACATATAAATGTATACATGTCAATCCCAATCTCCCAACTCCTCCCACCGCCACCCCCCCCATGGCTTTCCCCTCTTTGTGTCCATACATTTGTTCTCTACATCTGTGTCTCTATTTCTGCCCTTCAAACCGGTTCATCTGTACCATTTTTCTAGGTTCCACATATATGCGTTAATATACAATATTTGTTTTTCTCTCTCTGACTTACTTCACTCTGTATGACAGTCTCTAGATCCATCGACGTCTCTACAAATGACCCAATTTCATTCCTTTTTATGGCTAATAGTCCATTTTATATATGTACCACATCTTTATCCTTTCGTCTGTCTGTGGGCATTTAGGTTGCTTCCATTACCTGGCTATTGTAAATAGTGCTGCAATGAACATTGTGGTGAATGTGTCTTTTTGATTTATGGTTTTCTCTGGGTATATGCCCAGTAGTGGGTTGCTGGATCATATGGTAATTCTATTTTTAGTTTTTTAAGGAACCTCCATACTGTTCTCCATAGTGACTATCAATTTACATTCCCACCAATCGTGGAAGAGGGTTCCTTTTCTCCACACCCTCTCCAGCATTTGTTGTTTGTAGATTTTCTGATGATGCCCATTCTAACAGGTGTGAGGTGATACCTCATTGTAGTTTTGATTTGCATTTCTCTAATAATTAGTGATGTAGAGCAGCTTTTCATGTGCTCCTTGGCCATCTCTACGTCTTTTTGGAAGAAATGTCTATTTAGATCTTCTGCCCATTTTTGTATTGGGTTGTTTGTTTTTTTAATATTGAGCTGCATCAGCTGTTTATATATATTGGAGATTAATCCTTTGTCCATTGATTCAGTTGCAAATATATTCTCCCATTCTGAGGGTTGTCTTTTTGTGTTTGTAGTTTCCATTGCTTTGCAAAAGCTTTTACGTTTCATTAGGTCCCATTTGTTTAGTTTTCTTTTTTATGTCATTACTCTAGGAGGTGGATCAAAAAAGATCTTGCTGTGATTTATGTTAGAGTATTCTTCCTATGTTTTCCTCTAAGAGTTTTATACTGTCCGGTCTTACATTAAGGTCTCTAATCCATTTTGAATTTATTTTTGTGTATGGTGTTAGGGGGTGTTCTAATTTCATTCTTTTACATGTAGCTGTCCATTTTTCCCAGCACCACTGATTGAAGACACTGTCTTTTCTCCATTGTATAGTCTTGCCTACTTTGTCATAGATTAATTGACCATAGGTGTGTAGGTTTATCTCTGGGCGTCTTTCTTTTTTATTTTCCTTTTACACCTTTATTGGAGTATAATTGCTTTACAATGGAGTGTTAGTTTCTGCTGTATAACAAAGTGAATCAATTATACATATACATATATCACCATATCCCCTCCCTCTTACATCTCCCTCCCACCCTCCACATCCCACCCCTTTAGGTGGTCGCAAAGCACCGAGCTGATCTCCCTGTGCTATGTGGCTGCTTCCCAGTAGCTATCGCTGTTACATTTGGTAATGTATATATGTCCATGGCACTCTCTCACTTCGTCCCAGCTTACCCTTCCCCCTCCCCGTGTCCTCAAGTCCTTTCTCTATGTCTGTGTCCTTAATCCTGTCCTGCCCCTAGGTTCTTCATAAACTTTTTTCTTTAGATTCCCTATATCTCTGTTAGCACACGGTATTTATTTTTCTCTTTCTGACTTACTTCACTGTGTAGGACAGACTCTAAGTCCATCCCCCTCACTACAAATAACTCAGTTTTGTTTCTTTTTATGGCTGAGTAATATTCCATTTATATATGTGCCAGATATTCTTTATCCATTTATCTGTCGATGGACACTTAGGTTGCTTCCATGTCCTGGCTATTGTAAGTAGAACTGCAATGAACATTGTTGTATATAACTCTTTTTGAATTATGGTTTTCTCAGGGCAAATGCCCAGTAGTTGGATTGCTGGGTCGTATGGTACTTCTATTTTTAGTTTTTTCAGGAACCTCTATACTGTTATCCCTAGTGGGTATAGCAATTTACATTCCCAGCAACAGTGCAAGAGGGTTCCCTTTTCTCCAGTAAATGCCTCTCCAGCATTTATTGTTTGTAGATTTTTTGATGATTGCCATTCTGACTGCTGGGAGTTGATACCTCACTGTAGTTTTGATTTGCATTTCTCTAATGATTAGTGATGTTCAGCATCCTTTCATTTGTTTATTGGCAATCTGTATATCTCCTTTGGAGAAATGTCTATTTAGGTCTTCTGCCCATTTTTGGATTGTGTTGTTTGTTTTTGTGATATTGAGCTACACGAGGTGCTTGTAAATTTTGGAGATTAATCTTTTGTCATTTGCTTCATTTGAAAACATTTTCTCCCATTCTGAGGGTTGTATTTTCGTCTTGTTTATGTTTTCCTTTGCTGTGCAAAAGCTTTGAAGTTTCATTAGGTCCCATTTGTTTATTTTTGTTTTTATTTCCACTTCTCTAGGAGGTGGGTCAAAAAGGATCTTGCTGTGATTTATGTCATAGAGTGTTCTGCCTATGTTTTCCTCTAATAATTTTATAGTGTCTGGTCTAACATTTAGATCTCTAATTCATTTTGAGTTTATTTTTGTGTATGGTGTTATGGAGTGTTCTAATTTCATTCTTTCACGTGTAGTTGTCCAGTTTTCCCAGCACCACTTACTGAAGAGACTGTCTTTTCTTCATTGTATATCTTTGCCTCCTTTGTCATAGATGAGTTAGCCATAGGTACGTAGGTTTATCTCTGGGCTTTCTATCTTGTTCAATTGATCTATATTTCTGTTTTTGTGCCAGTACCATATAGTCTTGATTAATGTAGCTTTGTAGTATAGTCTGAAGTTAGGAAGTCTGATTCCTCCAGCTCTTTTAATTTCCCTCAAGACTGCTTTGGCTATTCGGGGTCTTTTGTGTCTCCATACAAATTTTAAGATTTTTTTGTTCTAGTTCTGTAGAAAATGCCAGTGGTATTTGATAGAGATTGCATTGAATCTGTAGCTTGCTTTGGGTACTATAGTCATTTTCACAATATTGATTCTTCTAATCCAAGAACATGGTTTATACCTCCATATGTTTATATCATCTTTGATTTCTTTCAGCAGTGTCTTATAGTTTTCTGAGTACAGGTCTTTTACCTCCTTATGTAGGTTCATTCCTCCGTATTTTATTCTTTTTGTTGCAATGGTGAATGAGATTGTTTCCTTAATTTCTCTTTCTGATCTTTCATTGTTAGTGTATAGGAATGCAAGAGACTTCTGTGCATTAATTTTGTATCCTGCAACTTTACCAAATTCATTGATTAGCTCTGGTAGTTTTCTGGTGGCATCTTTAGGATTCACTATGTGTAGTATCGTGTCATTTGCAAACAGTGACAATTTTACTTCTTCTTTTCCAATTTGTATTCCTTTTATTTCTTTTTCTTCTCTGATTACTGTGTCTAGGACTTCCAAAAACTATGTTGAGTAATAGTGGTGAGAGTGGACATCCTTGTCTTGTTCCTGATCTTAGAGGAAATGCTTTTAGTTTTTCACTATTGAGAATGATGTTTGCTGTGGGTTTGTCATATACTGCCTTTATTATGTTGAGGTAGATTCCCTCTATGCCCACTTTTTGGAGACTTTTAATCATAAATTGGTGTTGAATTTTGTCAAAAGCTTTTCCTGCATCTATTGGGATGATCATATTTTTATTCTACAATTTGTTAATATGGTGTATCACATTGATTGATTTGTGTATATTGAAGAATTCTTGCATCCCTGGGATAAACCCCACCTGATCATGGTGCATGATCCTTTTAATGTGTTGTTTAATTCTGTTTCCTAGTATTTTGTTGAGGATTTTTACATCTATATTAATCAGTGATATTGGTCTCTAATTTTCTTTTTCTGTAGTATCTTTGTCTGGTTTTGGTATCAGGGTGATTGTGGCCTCATATAATGAGTTTGGGAGTGTTCCTTCCCCTGAAAAGTTCTGAAGAGTTTGAGAAGATTGGGTGTTAGCTCTTGTCTAAATGTTTGATAGAATTCACCTCTGATGCCATCTCGTTCTGGACTTTTGTTTGTTGGAAGATTTTTAATCACACTTTCAATTTCATTACTTGTGATTGGTCTGTTCATATTTTCTATTTCTTCCCGGTTCAGTCTTGGAAGGTTATACCTTTCTAAGAATTTGTCCATTTCTTCCAGGTTGTCCATTTTATTGGCATAGAGTTGCTTGTAGAGGTCTCTTAGGATGCTTTGTATTTCTGTGGTGTCTGTTACAACTTCTCCTGTTTCATTTCTAATTTTATTGATTTGAGTCCTCTCCCTCTTTTACTTGAGTCTGGCTAAAGGTTTATCATTTTTGTTTATCTTCTCAAAGAACCAGCTTTTAGTTTTATTGATCTTTGCTATTGTTTTTATTTCATTTATTTCTGCTCTGATCTTTATGATTTCTTTCCTTCTATTAACTTTGGGTTTTGTTCTTCATTCTCTAGTTCCTTTAGGTGTAGGCTTAGATTGTTTATTTGAGATTTTTCTGGTTTCTTGAGGTAGGCTTTTATTGCTATAAACTTCCCTCTTAGAACTGTTTTTGCTGCATCCCATAGGTTTTGGATCATCGTGTTTTTGTTGTCATTTGTCTCTAGGTATTTTTTGATTTCCTCTTTGATTTCCTCAGTGATCTCTTGGTTATTTAGAAATGTATTGTTTAGCCTCCATGTGTTTGTTTTTTACGTTATTTTCCCTGTAATTAATTTCTAATCTCATAGCATTGTGGTCGGAACAGCTGCTTGATATGATTTCAGTTTTCTTAAATTTACTGAGGCTTTATTTGTGACCCAAGATGTGATCTATCCTGGAGAATGTTCCGTGTGCCATTGAGAAGAACTTGTAGTCTGCTGTTTTTGGATGGAATGTCCTATAAATATCCATTAAATCTATCTGGTCTATTGTGTCATTTAAAGCTTGTGTTTCCTTATTAATT
The DNA here is from genome assembly GCF_949987515.2 of Delphinus delphis. Lineage (NCBI taxonomy): Eukaryota > Metazoa > Chordata > Mammalia > Artiodactyla > Delphinidae > Delphinus > Delphinus delphis. The sequence goes on along the minus strand of NW_027192798.1, from coordinate 53,583 downwards.
TTCTGTCTGGATGATCTCCATTGGTGTAAGTGAGGTGTTAAAGTCCCTTGCTATTATTGTGTTACTGTTGATTTCCTCTTTTATAGCTGTTAGCAGTTGCCTTATGTATTGAGGTGTTCCTGTGTTGGGTACATATATATTTATAATTGTTATATCTTGGATTGATCCCTTGATCATTATGTAGTGTCCTTCCTTGTCTCTTGTAACATTCTTTATTTTAAAATCTATTTTATCTGATATGAGTATTGCTACTCCAGCTTTCTTTTGATTTTCATTTGCATGGAATATATTTTTCCATCCTCTCACTTTCAGTCTGTATGTGTCCCTAGGTCTGAAATGGGTCTCTTGTAGACAGCATATATATGGATCTTGTTTTTGTATCCATTCAGTGAGCCTGTGTCATTTGGTTGGAGCATTTAATCCATTCACGTTTAAGGTAATTATCAATATGTATGTTCCTATTATTATTATCTTAATTGTTATGGGTTTGTCTTAGTGGGTCCTTTTCTTCTCTTGTGTTTCCCACTTAGAGAAGTTCCTTTAGCATTTGTTGTAGAGCTGGTTTTGTGGTGCTGAATTCTCTTAGCTTTTGCTTGTCTGTAAAGCTTTTGATTTCTCCATCGAATCTGAATGAGATACTTGCTGGGTGGAGTACTCTTGGTGGTAGGTTCTTCCCTTTCATCACGTTAAATTTATCATGCCACTCCCTTCTGGCTTGTAGATTTTCTGCTGAGAAATCAGCTGTTAACCTTATGGGAATTCCGTTGTATGTTGTCATTTTTCCCTTGTTGCTTTCAATAATTTTTCTTTGTCTTTAATTTTTTCAATTTGATTACTGTGTGTCTCGGCATTTTTCTCCTTTGGTTTATCCTGCCTGGGACTCTCTGCACTTCGTGGACTTCGGTGGCTATTTCTTTTCCCATGCTAGGGAAGTTTTCAACTATAATCTCTTCAGATATTTTCTCGAGTCCTTTCTCTCTCTGTTCTCCATCTGGGACCCCTATAATGCGAATGTTGTTGCATTTAATGTTGTCCCAGAAGTCTCTTAGGTTGTCTTCATTTATTTTCATTCTTTTTCTTTATTCTGTTCCATGGCAGTGATTTCCACCTTTCTGTCTTCCAGGTCACTTATCCGTTCTTCTGTCACAGTTATTCTGCTACTGATTCCTTCTAGTGTATTTTTCATTTCAGTTATTGTATTGTTCATCTCTGTTTGTTTGTTCTTTAATTCTTCTAGGTGTTTGTTCCTTAATTCTTCTAGGTCTTTGTTAAGCATTTCTTGCATCTTCTCGATCTTTGCCTCCATTATTTTTCTAAGGTCTTGGATCATCTTCACTATCATTATTCTGAATTCTTTTACTGGAAGGTTACCTATCCCCACTTCATTTCATTGTTTTTCTGAGGATTTATCTTGTTCCTTGATCTGGTATAAAGTCCTCTGCCTTTTCATTTTCTCTATCTTTCTGTGAATGTGGTTTTCCTTCCACAGGCTGCAGAATTGTAGTTCTTCTTGCTTCTGCTGTCTGCTCTCCAGTGATTGAGTCTATCTGAGAGGCTTGTGCAAGCTTCCTTATGCGAGGGACTGGTGGTGGGTAGAGCTGGGTGTTGTTCTGGTGGGCAGAGCTTTAATCTGCTTGTCTGTGGATTAAATAAAAGTTTAATAAAAAGTTTAATCCACTTGTCTGCTGATGCATGGGGCTGGATTCCCTCCCTGTTGGTTGTTTGGACTGAGGTGACCCAGCACTGGAGCCTACCTTGCTCTTGGTGGGGCTAATGGTGGACTCTGGGAGAGTTCACGCCAAGGAGTATTTCCCAGAACTTCTGCTGTCAGTGTCGTTGTCCCCATGGTGAGCCGCAGCCACACCCCACCTCTGCAGGAGACCCTCTAAAACTAGCAGCTAGGTATGATCATTCACCTACGGGGTGACTGCTCCTTCCCCTGGGTCCTGATGTGCACACTACTTTGTGTGTGTCCTCCAAGAGTGGAGTCTCTGTTGAGACTCTGAGTCTCTGAATACAGTTGAGGCTCTGAGTGGAGTCACACAGACTCTGGGTCCTGTGAAGCTTCGATGTTTTGTGGTTCTAGAAATCCTATAGGAGACGGTCCACAGCAGGTGAAGCTAATGCTGTCATAGAGGTGGTGAAACCAAAGATCTGCAGTTCCGACTAGAGGTGCTGATGTACAAACAGGACAAAATCATCTCATGTGAATGTAGTTCAGGCACGTTTAAAATGAATGCAGTCATGTTAATGCCTAACGTCTTCTATCTTGTGCCTCTCCTCAAGGACCCCCTCCTCAGTTCCTGAGGCTCCTGTAAGTCATGTACAGGGGAATGGAGAGTGGGCTCTGTCCAGTCTGAGCCCTGAGTTACCCTGTGTGTATCTTAGGATACTTTGTATTTCTGTGGTGGCTCTTGTAACATCATCTCTTTCAGTTCTGATTTATTTGGCCCCTCTCTTTAAAAAAAAATACTACTGTTGTCTTTTATTCTTTACAGAAGTTTAATAAGTGTTTGATCTACTACCCTTACTCTATGTATACTTTTTGCCGTGAGATTTTTACTTTTGTTTGTTTTCTTGTTACTGTCAATAATTAGTGAGAATTCTTTTAAGCTACCTTCAACATTGCTTATAAAGCTGCTTTATTAGTGATGACAGAGCTTTAATGGAAGTCGTGTTCTGGTTGTAAATTAGAATGCAATGTGCCAGCAAAAAGCCCCTTAAGTGTATGTCTCATTACTTCTCGTTCTTTTTTTTCCCTTTTTTTCTCTCTTTTTTCTCTTGTTCTTTTTTTAATGTTTATTTTTTATCAGAGCAAATTTGATTAAAATGTTTTGTTTGTTCTAGGTGTGTAAGATGTGGTTCTTGTACACATATACATGTATCTATACTTCTTCAGATCGTTTTCTCATGTAGCTTGTGACACAATGTTGAGTAGTCTTCTCTTGGTATTCCATAGGTCTTTGGTGATTATATATTTCACATGTGTTTCTATATCTATGTTAACCCCAATATCCTAATGTATCCAGTCCTCACACCTTTCCATTTGGTGAACCATAACTTTGTTTAATGAATCTGTGATTACCTTTCTCTGTGGAAATATCTTCATTGGTATCAATTTTTAGCTAACACCTATAAGTGATATTATAGGATATGTGTCTTTTGCTGTCTGACTTAGTACAATTTGCCTGATTACCTCTAGAATCATCTACGGTGCTGCAAATGGCATTGTTTCATTTTTTTCCCTAGATAATATTCCATCTGTACATGTACCAGTTCTTCTTTGTCCACTCACCTGTTGATGGACTTTTTGGTTGCCTCCATGTCTTGGCTATTGTAATACTGCTGCACTGCACATTTGCCTGCCTGTGTCTTTACAATTCTGTCTTCTTATGTTATAGGCCCAGGAGTGGGCATCCTGTATCATATGGTATCTCGGGGTTTACCGTTTAAATGCACCACGATTCTGTGCTCATTATTGGCTCTTTCCAGGTTACATCCCACTTAAAGTTGAGGGTATGCATTTCTCCACAACACCTTCAGCATTTATTTATTTATTTATTTTTAATATCTTTATTGAAGTATAATTGCTTTACAATGGTGTGCTAGCTTGTGCTTTACAACAAAATGAATCAGTTATACATATACATATGTTCCCATATCACTTCCCTCTTGCGTCTCCCTCCCTCCCACCCTCCCTCCCCTCCAGGCGGTCACAAAGCACCGAGCTGATCTCCCTGTGCCATACTGCTGCTTCCCACTAGCTATCTACCTTACGTTTGGTAGTGTATATATGTCCATGCCTCTCTCTCCCTTTGTCACAGCTTACCCTTCCCCCTCCCCATATCCTCAAGTCCATTCTCTAGTAGATCTCTGTCTTTATTCCTGTTTTACCCCTAGGTTCTTCATGACATTTTTTTCCCTTAAATTCCAGGTATATGTGTTAGCACACGGTATTTGTCTCTCTCTTTCTGACTTACTTCACTGTGTATGACAGACTCTAGGTCTATCCACCTCATTACAAATAGCTCAATTTCGTTTCTTTTTATGGCTTCAGCATTTATTGTTTGTAGTTTTCTTGCTGATGGATATTCTGACTGGTGTGAGCTGATACCTCTTTGTGGTTGAATTTGCATATGACTCATAATCCTTTGAAATTGAGCTTTAAGTCATGTCCTTTTTATTTTTCAAACTGTGATTACAGCTTAGCTCTTCAAAGTGTTTTCTAAAGTATGTGTTACATTTTGAAATTTATTGGCCATTACCTCCCTCAAAACATTTTGAGGGCAGGTTTCATTTACAGCCCTGCAGTACTTGTTCACATGAAGTGACCATTAGCACAGGCTTTAAAGCTGCTTTTGCAGGTAACGGCCAGATTGCGGCAGCCTTTCTTTGTTCCCCATGCTGGTACTAGGTAAACAGAGCTTCCGGCCGGTGGTCTTCCTCGGTTATAAATTAGAGTGGAATGTGCCCGGATAAACCCCCAAAGGCTGATGTCTCCTTACTTTTGTTTGTTTTTTTAATTTAATTTATATTTTTATCAAAATAATATTCCATTTTGTATATGGACCACTTCTTGGTGCATTGCTCTGTTGAGGGACATTTTCATTGCTTCCAAGTTTTGGCTATATTAAATATTGCTGGAGTGCAAGATTGCCAGCTTGTGACTTTTTGATTCTCATTTTCTCAGGTGATAGTCCCAGCAGTGGGTATGACTGATTGACTAGTAGCTCAATGTTCACCTTTTCAAAGCACCTCCATTGTGTTTTCATTAGTGGCTCTTACCATGTCTCCCTTAGAGCCGAGGGTACGAACTTCTCCACAATCCCTTCAGCATTTATAGTTTACAGCATTTTTGCTAATGGCCAATCTGACTGCTGTGACCTGATAGGTTTTTGTAATTTGGGTTTGCATGACTTTAAAAATTCCTAAAATTCATCATTTTCCACGCCTTTTTCCTTTCTGTTAAAAATCAAGTGTGAGTACAATCTATCTCTTGAAGCTGTCTTCTTGGAAGGTTGCCCTCTTTTGAATTTTTGGTGGATATTCGACCCCAGGATTTTTTTGGAGGGCAGATGTCATTACAGAACTGCAAGTTTGGTGAATATTTAGTGACCATTAGCACTGGGTTTAAAGCTGCTGTTGTGGGAAACGGCCACAAGGAGGCAGCATTTGTCCTTTCCCAAATCTGGGTACTAGGGCAGCAGAGCCTTTCTGGAAGTCGTGGTCCTAGGTTTTAAGTTAGAATGGAATGTGCCAGGAGGAACGCCCATAAGTTTATGTCTCATTACATCTTGGTTTTTAAAATTTATTTAATCGGGGTAATGATTAGATATTGTTTGTCCAGATGTACACAATCTGGTTTATTTGTACAATATATATGTCTATTCATGTTCAGATCCTCTTCCCATGTAAAATATTACAGTGTTCCGTAGACCTCCCTTGCTATATGGTCCGTCTTTTTGATATATGTTTATTATATGTATTTGTATACGTATGGTAACGTTAATCTTAATTTATCCATTCTGCCCACCTTTCCTTTTAGATAAGCATACTTAATTTCTAAGTCTGTGAGTGTCTTTCTCTGTGGAAATATGTTCATTTGTGTTAGTTATTAGATAACGCCTATAAGTGATATCATAGGATATAGGTCTTTTGCTTTCTGACTTACCTCATATTCTGTGATTATCTCCAAGCTCATCTATGGCACCTCAAATAGCAGTGTTTCATTGTTTTCCATGGCTAATATTCTATTGTGAACGTGGACCACTTCTTCTTCATCCATACATCTGTTGATGGACATTTTGGTGGCTTCACTGTCTTGGCTATTGTGAATAAGGCTGCAGTGCAGCTTTTGCAGCCCGCGTCTTCTCGATTCTGGTCTTCTCAGGTGAGAGGCCCAGTGGTGTGACTGCTGCATCGAATGGTACCTCAACTTTTACTTTTAATCGTAGCTCCTTTCTGTTCTCATTATTGGCTCTTACCACGTTACATCTCACCAGCAGCTAGAGGGTACACAGTTCTCTAAAACCCCTTCAGAATTTATTGTTTGTAGACCTTTTGCTGATGGTCAGTCGACTGGTGTGAGTTGAAACCTTTTTGTACATTAGATTTGCATGAGTCTAATAATTCCTGAGGTTGAGCTTTCACCCATTTTCCTTTTTTTAAACAAGAGAGTGAGTCAAACTTACCTCTTCATACTATCGTCTTGAAAAATTTGCCAGTTTTGAATTTTATTGTCCATTCCCTACCTCAGCACAGTTGTTTAGGGCAGGTGTCCTTTGCAGCCCTGAGTCCTTGTGAATGTTAAGAGAACATTAGCTGTGGGCTTAACGCTGCTCTTGCGGAAAACGGCCACAAGGCAGCAGAATTTCTACATTTCCAACTCTGGGTTTTTGGGCAGCAGAGCCTTCCTGGAAATCGTGTTAGTAGGCTGCAAATTAGAGTGGAATGTGCCAGAGCACATCCCCAAGAGCTTATATCTCCTTACTTCTTGTTTGTTTTATAAATTTAATTTTTATTAATTATCAGAGCAAACTTGATAAAAATATTTTATTTCTCCTAGGTGTACAGAATCTGGTTCATTATATCAATGTATCTGTCATTTATCTTTGCATTCTTTACCGTGTAGGTTATTACAGAGTGTTGCCTAGACCTCTCTTGGTATTCCATAGGTATTTTGTGATTATATATTTCATATGTATTAGTACATGTCTGTTAACCCTCATATCCTAATTCACACATTCCTTACACTTTTCCATTGGTTAAACATAATTTTTTTTCTTAATCCATGCTTTTCCTTCTCTTGGAAATAAGTTCATGAGTATCAACTTTTAGGTAACACCTAGAAGTGATGTCATAGGATATCTGTCTTTCACTTTCTTTCTTTAATTTGAGTGATTATCTCTAGGTCCTTATATGGTGGTGCAAACGGCACTGTTTCATTGTTTTCCATGGCTTATATTCCATTGTTTACATGGACCACTTCCTCTTTGTGCATTTTTCTGTTGATGGACATTTTGGTTTCTTCCAAGTCTTGGCTATGTTAAATATTCCTGCAGTGCAGGATTGCCAGCCTGTGTCTTTTCCATTCTGCTCTGCTCAGGTGATAGGCACATCAAAGGACCTACCAGATCACATGGTAGCTCAATTTTTACCCTTAAACGCACCTCCATTATGTTCTTACTACTGGCTGTTACCAGTTTACATCCCCCCCAGCAGCTGGAGGGTACACAGTTCTCTGAAACCCCTTCAGCATTTATTCTTTGTAGACTTTTTGCTGAAGAACATTCTGACGGCTGTGAGGTGAACATTTCTGTAATTGGATTTGCATGGCTTTATTCATTGCTGATGTTGTGCATTTTTCAATTCCCTTTTATTTTAAAGAGAAAAAAAAAGAAAAGACAAAATGTGCGTAAAATATGCCTCTTGACATTGTCTTCTTGAAATGTTGACGTCTTTTGAATTTTCTGGTCGATTACGACCCCAGGACATTTTTGAGGCCCGGTGTCCTTTACAGTGCTGCACATATTTTGAATATTAAGTGACCATTACCTCTTGGTTTAAAGCTGCTGTTGTGTGAAACAGTCACAAGGCGGCAGCATTTCTCCTTTACCAAATCTGGTTACCAGGGCAACAGAGCCTTAATGGAAGTCCTGTTCTAGGTTGAAAATTAGAATGGGATGTGCCAGGAAAAATTCCTTTCAGTTTATGTCTCATTATTTCTTGTTCATATTTTTAATTTAATTTTTATTTTTTATCGCAGCAAATTTGATTACAATGTTTTTTTTTTGTTCTAGGTGTGCAAGATGTGGTTCTTTCACACACATACATATATCTATTCTTCTTCGGAACCTTTTCCCAGGTAGGTTATTACACAATGTTGAGTAGTCTTCTCTTGGTATTCCGTAGGTCTTTGGTGATTATATATTTCACATGTGTTTCTATATCTATGTTAACCCCAATATCGTAATGTATCCAATCCTCACACCTTTCGATTTGGGGAACCATAAGTTTGTTCAATGAATCTGTGATTGCCTTTCTCTGTGGAAATATCTTCATTGTTATCAATTTTCAGGTAACACCTATAAGTGATATACGTTAGGTGTCTTTCGCTTTCTCACTTACTACAAGTTGCATGGTTACCTCTAGACTCATCTATGGTGCTACAAATGGCATTGTTTCATTTTTTTCCCGAGCTAATATTCCATCTCTACATGTAACAGTTCCTCTTTGTCCACTCATCTGTTGATGGACTTTTGGTTGCTTCCATGTCTTGGCTATTGTAATACTGCTGCAGTGCAGATTTGCCTGCCTGTGTCTTTCCAATTCTGTCTTCTTATGTTATAGGCCCAGGAGTGGGCCTGCTGGATCATATAGTAGCTCAATATTTACCTTTTAAAGGCACCTCCACCCTGTTCCCATTAGTGACTCTTACCAGGTTACGTCCCACTTCAAATTAAGGGTATGCATTTCTCCACAACCTCTTCAGCATTGATCGTTTGTAGTTTCTTTCCTGATGGTTATTCTGAATGGTGTGAGCTGATACCTCTGTGTGGTTGGATTTGCATGTGTCTCATAATCCTTTGAAATTGAGCTTTCAGGCATGTCCTTTTATTTTTCAAACGGTTATTACAGCTTAGTTCTTCAAATGGTTTTCTTGAAATATGTGCCACATTTTGAAATACTTTGGCCTTTACCTCCCGCAAGACATGATGAAGGCAGGTTTCCTTTACAGCCCTGCAGGACTTGTTCATATGAAGTGACAATTAGCATAGGTTTTAAAGCTGCTTTTGCAGGTAATGGCCAGAGGGTGGAGCATTTCATAATTCTATGAAACGTAACTGAACACACAATATATATTTTTTCTTTTAAATTTCCATTGTTACTTTTTTAAAGTACAATTATAATTGAAGTTCTTTGTAACAAGTGAAATTTAAAAAATTAAAGGAAAAGATAATATTTTACCACTTGCCATCCTTTCCCATTTACTGAAACGACCAGCATAATGTGTAGATTTCTCATTTTATCCAGGTGTTCTATACATCTGGAATATCATGCTTCTCACTGTAGAAAAACAGATTTAGCTCTCACACTTTTTATAGGCTACATAACATTCCATAGAACAGAAGTACCAACTATTTCAGACTTAGCTTTTTGAGGGACACTCAGGTTACTTTCTGTTTTATTTTGTTGTTCTTTTTTTTTAGGGGGGGGTAGGAGTTTATTATTTATTTATTTATTTTTGTTGTGTTGGGTCTGAGTTTCCGTGTGAGGGCTTTCTCTAGTTGTGGCAAGTGGGGGGCCACTCTTGATCTCAGTGCATGGGCCTCTCACTATTGCGGCCTCTCTTGTTGCAGAGCACAGGCTCCAGATGCGAGGGCTCACTGGTTGTGGCTTATGGGCCTAGTTGCTCCATGGCATGTGGGATCCTCCCAGAACAGGGCTCGAACCTGTGTCCCCTGCATTAGCAGGCAGATTCTAACCACCGCACCACCAGCGAAGCCCTCTATTTTGTTGTTCTGCTAGTTTGTTTTAACCCAAGAAAATATTTTTTTAAATACAAAAAAACAAAATTAAGCTAGGGGTAAGGATTAGGGTTTAGGGTAAGGTTTAGGGTTAGGGTACGGGTTAGGATTATTGTACGGCTTAGAGTATGGTTTAGGGTTATGGTTATGGTACGGGTTAGTGTTAGGGTACAGTTTAGGGTATGGCTATGGTTTAGTGTTAGGGTACGGGTTAAGGTATGGGTTAGTGTTAGGGAATGGGTTAGGATTCAGGTACGGTTTACGTTCAGGGTTATGGTTAGGTTTAGTGTATGGGTTAGTGTTAGGTATGGGTTAGGGTTAGGTTTAGTGCTAAGGAAGGGGTACAGTTTAGGGTACAGGATAGGGAACAACAAAGGGTTAGGGTTAGGGTACGTGTTAGGGTACAGTTTAGTGTTAGTGTACGGGTTAGGATTAGGGTACGGTTTAGGGTAAGGTTTAGGGTTAGGGTTAGGGGACGGGTATGGTTTGGGGTACAGTTTAGGGTATGACCACGGGTTAGGAGTAGGGTAAGTGTTAGGGTACGGTTTAGTGTTAGTGTACAGGTTAGGATTATGGTACGGGATAGTGTAAGGGTTAGGGTTAGGGAATGGGTACGGATTAGGTTGCAGGTTAGGGTATGACAACGGGTTAAGGTTAGGGTACGTGTTAGTGTATGGGTTAGGATTAGGGTACAGGTTAGGTTATGGGTTAGTGTTAGGGGATGGGTTAGGATTAGGATACGGGTTATGGTACGGTTTAGGGAAAGGGTTAGGATACGGGGTAGGGTTAGGATAAAGTTTAGTGTATGGCTATGTGTTACTGTTAGGGTACATGTTAGCGTACGGGTTAGTGTTCGTGTACAGCTTAGGGTAAGGGTTAGGGTTAGGGAATGGGTACGGTCTCAGGTACAGGTTAGGGTACGGTAGCGGGATAGGGTTAGGGTACGTGTTAGGATGAGACTTCTTTGTAGTGCAGATTTGAATTTCCCGCTTGCTTTGTTGGCCAAAAAGTGTGTATGCGTTTTATCCTGAATATACTCAGGAAAAAACGCATACGCCCTTTTTGGCCAAGTGCATCGCTGCCAAACGATGTGCCAAACAGGAGGTTACAAGCACTGACTCTCCAAGTGGGGAGATTGTTAGTAAAGCATCTGGAATGGCGAACCTGAGTACCAGAGGACGAATAATGAGATGCGTTTTAGAAACCTTGCCCGATCACACTGTGGACCATCCTCTGGGTTTCCCACGCATGTTTTAGCTGTAGGAAGAATCCCTTAAACCTGGAGGGTTGGGACCCATGGAATGGGTAGCACGCAGTACTACTTCAAAGGGTCTGCATTTGCTCACCGAACCTCACCAATCCTCACAGCCCCAAGTGTCCAGCCTTATGCCTCACTCAGCTGTGGGTGTAGATGTGGTAAATCCAGGTTTCATCACAAGCCTGAACGAGTTATTTAAGAATTTCTCTCTCTTTCACTGTCTTTGTGTTTTGATTTTGAAATTTATTTTTATAATGGGGTTTAGCTGATTTGCACTGCTGTGTTTATGCCGCTCGATGCACACTTGATTCTCTTACGGAGACATATAAATACATAGGTTTTAAGATTCTTACTAGTCAGATATATTCCTCTGCGGTGAATAGGGGGTGTTGAGTCCACTTCGTTGAACAAGGAGTATATCTTGTCTATTACTGGCTTATGGAACGGTATCTGTGCTCATTTCAATCTCTGGATTTATGCAGCACCCCAACTCACCTTTCCCCTTAAGCAAGCATAAGTTGGTTTTCTAAATGTGAGACTCTGTTCTGTTTTGTAATTCAGTTCATGTGTAGCCAAGTTTACATTCCCTCTATAAGTGTTATCTTATGACTAGTTTCTTTTTCTGCATGACTTATTTCACTCAGAATCATCGAACCTAAATCCACTCATTATGCTGCTACGGGCCTGATGACATTGATTTCATTGCGGAGTGATATTCCATTGTATGTAAGTACCACAACTTCTTTATCCATTTTCCTCTTTCTGGGATATTTAAATTGTACTGTAGTTGAGGTTCTTGTAAACACAGCAGCCCTAAACTTTGGGGTGGCTGTGTCTTGTTGATTTTAATTTTCCTAAGCTATAGGACCATAAGTGGAAGCAACCTAGGCTCTGTAGCTTTGTTTTTTAGAGGTTTCAGGAAACACCATACACTTCTCCAGAGTGGCTGTTGGCCATTTACATCCCGCCCATCAGCATAACAAGGCTCCCAGTTCTCCATGGCCTGTCCTGCCTTTCTGGTTTTCACACTTTTTTCAGATGGCCCTTTTGACCGGTGGGAATTGAGACTTCATTGTAGTGCAGATCTCCGTTGCAGGCTTGCTTTTTGGACAAAAAGAGCGTATGCGTTTTTTCCTGCATGTATTCAGGAAAAAAACGCATACGCCCTTTTTGGCCAAGTGCATCATTGTCAAAGTTCTGCTGCTTTTCATATGCTTTAAATGCAGTTTCCATCTACCTCCTGAAATATATTTCCTGCAATTGTGCCATGCTTTCAAGTCCTCTTCGCAGCCTTACCTCAATATATTTTTGGACGATAGCTGTCATTTATAACTCTGCAGGTTTATGAATTACAGTGCCCCTGAGGTCCTTTCTTCAACTCACTTTCTTGTGGGCTGGCCGCAGAACTGCAGGATTGCTTCAGGCCCTAATCTTGTTTCATCACAGCACGCTGAGCCTTTTGTTAATTCCTCTTCCTGGTGGGAAATTAGAGTGAAATGTGACCGTCCAAACACCTACAGCTAGTCTCTCATTGGTTCTCTCTATTCCCGTTCAACATCCGCAGAAATTGCTAACTGTGCCAAACAGGAGTTTTAAGGCACTGACTCTCCACGTGGGGAGATTTTTAGTAAAGCGTCTGGAATGGCGAACCCGTGTACCAGGGGACAAAAAATGAGATGGGTTTTAGAAACGTTGCCCGATCACATGGTGTACAATCCTCTGGGTTTCCCATGCATGTTTTAGCTGTAGGAAGAATCCCTTAAACCAGGAGAGTTGGGACCCAGGGAATGGGTAGCATACAGTATTACTTCAAAGGGTCTGCATTTGCTCACCGAACCTCACCAATCCTCTCAGCCCCAAATGTCCTGCCTTATGTCTCACCCAGTTGTGGGTGTAGATGTGGTAAATCCAAGTTTCATCACAAGCCCTGAACGAATTATTTAAGAACTTTCCCTCCTTCACTGTCTTTGTTTTTGAAATTTATTTTAATAATGGGGTTTAGTTGATTTTTCACGGCTGTGTATACTGCTCTACACACACTTGATTCTCTTACGGAGACATATAGATACATATGTTTTAATATTCTTATTGTCAGATATATTCCTCTGCGGTGAATAGGTGGTGTTGAGTCTAATTCGTTGAGCAAGGAGTATATCTTGTCTATTATATATTTGGCTTATGGAATAGTATCTGTGCTAATTTCAATCTCTGGTTTTACGCAGCACCCCAACTCACCATTCCCCTTAAGAATGCATAAGTTTGTTTTCTAAATGTGAGACTCTGTTCTGTTTTGTAATTCAGTTCATGTGTAGCCAAGTTTACATTCCCTCTATAAGTGATATCTTATGATAAGTTTCTTTTTCTGTGTGACTTATTTCCTTTGAATCATCGTACCTAAATCCATTCATTATGTTTGTACGGGCCTGACGACACTGATTTCATTGTTGAGTGATATTCCATTGTACGTAAGTACGAAAACTTCTTTATCCATTTCTCTCTTTCAAGGATATTTAATTTGTACCGTAGTCGAGGCTCTTGTAAACAGAGCAGCCCTAAACTTTGCGGTGGTTGTTTCTTGTTATTTTAATTTTCCTGAGCTATAGTGCTATAAGTGGGTTTAGGGTTAGGGTTAAGGTTAGGGTTAGGGAACGGGTATGGTTTAGGATGCGACAATGGTTTAGGGTGAGCGAAAGTGTAAGGGTACAGGTCAGTATTAGTGTACCGTTTAGGATTAGGGTAAGTGTTAGGGTAATGCTTCAGGTTAGGGTTACGGTTAGGGAACGGGGACGGTTTAGGGTACAGGTTAGGGTACGACAACGGTTTAGGGATAGCATACATGTAGGGGTAAGGTTTAGTGTTAGCGTACGGGTTAGGATTAGGGGACGGGTGAGAGTAAGGCTTCAGGTAAGGGTTAGGGTTAGGGTTAGGGGAGAGGGACAGTTTAGGGTACAGGTTAGGGTGCGACAATGGTTTAGGATGAGCGTACGTGTTAGGGTACGGGTTAGTGTTAGCATATGGGCTAGGATTAGGTGACGGGTTAGAGTAAGGCTTCGGGTAAGGGTTAGGGTTAGGGTTAAGGGACGGGGACGGTATAGGGTACAGGTTAGGGTACGACAACGGTTTAGGGTGAGCATAGGTGTGAGGGCACAGGTTAGTGTTAGCGTACGGGTTAGGATTAGGAGAGGGGTTAGGGTAATGCCTCGGGTAAGGGTTAGGGTTAGGGTTAGGGGACGATTTAGGGTACAGGTTAGGGTACGACAATGGTATAGTGTGAGCGTACGTGTGAGGTCACGGGTTAGTGTCAGCGTACGGGTTAGGATTAGGGGACGGGTTAGGGTAAGGCTTCAGGTAAGGGATAGGGTTAGGGTTAGGGTTAGGGGACAGGGACGATTTAGGGTACAGGTTAGGGTAAGACAATGGTTTAGGGTGAGCGTACGTGTGAGGGCACGGGTTAGTGTTAGCGTACGGGTTAGGATTAGGGGACGGGATAGGGGACGGGTTAGGGGACGGGTTAGGGTTAGGGTTAGGGGACGGGGACGGTTTAGGGGACAGGTTAGGGTTAGGGGACGGGGACAGTTTAGGGGACAGGTTAGGGTACGACAATTGTTGAGGGTGAGCGTACGTGTGAAGGCATGGGTTAGTGTTAGCGTACGGGTTAGGATTAGGAGACGGGTTAGGGTAAGTCTTTGGGTAAGGGTTAGGGTTAGGGTTAGAGGACGGGGACGGTTTAGGGGACAGGTTAGGGTACGACAACGGTTCAGGGTGAGCGTACGTGTGAGGGCACGGGTTAGTGTTAGCGTACGGGTTAGGAATAGGGGACGGGTTAGAGTAAGGCTTCAGGGAAGGGTTAGTGTTAGGGTTCGGGCTAGGGTTAGGGTTAGGGGACGGGGACGGTTTAGGGTCCAGGTGAGGGTACGACAATGCTTTAGGGTGAACGTACGTGTGAGGGCGTGGGTTAGTGTTAGCGTATGGGTTAGGATTAGGGGATGGCTGAGGGTAAGGCTGCGGGGAAGAGTTAGGGTTAGGGTTCGGGCTAGGGTTAGGGTTAGGGGACGGGGACGATTTAGGGTCCAGGTGAGGGTACGACAACTCTTTAGGGTGAGCGTACATGTGAGGGCACGGGTTAGTGTTAGCGTACGGGTTAGGATTAGGGGACGGGTGGGGTTCAGGCTTCGGGGAAGTGTTAGGGTTAGGGTTCGGGCTAGGGATAGGGTTGGGGACGGGGACGGTTTAGGGGCCAGGTGAGGGTACGACAACGCTTTAGGGTGAGAGTACGTGTGATGGCACAGGTTAGTGTTAGCCCACGGGTTAGGATTAGGGGACGGGTGAGGGTAAGGCTTCGGGGAAGGGTTAGGGTTAGGGTTTGGGCTAGCGTTAAGGTTAGGGACGGGGAAGGTTTAGGGTCCAGGTGAGGGTACGACAACGCTTTAGGGTGAACGTACATGTGAGAGCGCGGGTTAGTGTTAGCGTACAGGTTAGGATTAGGGGACGGGTTAGGGTCAGGCCTCGGGGAAGGGTTAGGGTTAGGGTTCGGGCTGGGGTTAGGGTTAGGGGACGGGGACGGTTTAGGGTCCAGGTGAGGGTACGACAACACTTTAGGGGGAGCATACGTGTGAGGGCGCGTGTAAGTGTTAGCGTACGGGTTAGGATTAGGGGACGGGTGAGGGTCAGGCTACGGGGAAGGGTTAGGTTTAAGGTTCGGGCGAGGGTTAGGGTTAGGGGACGGGGATGGTTTAGGGTCCAGGTGAGGGTACGGCAACGCTTTAGGGGGAGCGTGCCTCTGAGGGCGCGGGTTAGTGTGAGCGTACGGGTTAGGATTAGGGGACGGGTGAGGGTCAGGCTTCGGGGAAGGGTTAGGGTTAGGGTTCGGGCTAGGGTTAGGGTTAGGGGACGGGGACGGTTTAGGGTCCAGGTGAGGGTACGGCAACGCTTTAGGGGGAGCGTGCGTGTGAGGGCGCGGGTTAGTGTTAGCGTACGGGTTAGGATTAGGGGACGGGTGAGGGTCAGGCTTCGGGGAAGTGTTAGGGTTAGGGTTCGGGCTAGGGTTAGGGGACGGGGACGGTTTAGCGTCCAGGTGAGGGTACGGCAACGCTTTAGGGGGAGCGTGCGTGTGAGGGCGCAGGTTAGTGTTAGCGTACGGGTTAGGATTAGGGGACGGGTGAGGGTCAGGCTTCGGGGAAGGGTTAGGGTTAGGGTTCGGGCTAGGGTTAGGGGACGGGGACGGTTTAGGGTCCAGGTGAGGGTACGGCAACGCTTTAGGGGGAGCGTGCGTGTGAGGGCGCGGGTTAGTGTTAGCGTACGGGTTAGGATTAGGGGACGGGTGAGGGTCAGGCTTCGGGGAAGGGTTAGGGTTAGGGTTCGGGCCAGGGTTAGGGGACGGGGACGGTTTAGGGTCCAGGTGAGGGTACGGCAACGCTTTAGGGGGAGCGTGCGTGTGAGGGCGCAGGTTAGTGTTAGCGTACGGGTTAGGATTACGGGACGGGTGAGGGTCAGGCTACGGGGATGGGTTAGGTTTAAGGTTCGAGCTAGGGTTAGGGTTAGGGGACGGGGACGGTTTAGGGTCCAGGTGAGGGTACGGCAACGCTTTAGGGGGAGCGTGCGTGTGAGGGCGCGGGTTAGTGTTAGCGTACGGGTTAGGATTAGGGGACGGGTGAGGGTCAGGCTTCGGGGAAGGGTTAGGGTTAGGGTTCGGGCTAGGGTTAGGGTTAGGGGACGGGGACGGTTTAGGGTCCAGGTGAGGGTACGGCAACGCTTTAGGGGGAGCGTGCGTGTGAGGGCGCGAGTTAGTGTTAGCGTACGGGTTAGGATTAGGGGACGGGTGAGGGTCAGGCTTCGGGGAAGGGTTAGGGTTAGGGTTCGGGCTAGGGTTAGAGTTAGGGGACGGGGACGGTTTAGGGTCCAGGTGAGGGTACGGCAACGCTTTAGGGGGAGCGTGCGTGTGAGGGCGCGGGTTAGTGTTAGCGTACGGGTTAGGATTAGGGGACGGGTGAGGGTCAGGCTTCGGGGAAGGGTTAGGGTTAGGGTTTGGGTTAGGGTTAGGGGACGGGGACGGTTTAGGGTCCAGGTGAGGGTACGGCAACGCTTTAGGGGGAGCGTGCGTGTGAGGGCGCGGGTTAGTGTTAGCGTACGGGTTAGGATTAGGGGACGGGTGAGGGTCAGGCTTCGGGGAAGGGTTAGGGTTAGGGTTCGGGCTAGGGTTAGGGGACGGGGACGGTTTATGGTCCAGGTGAGGGTACGACAACGCTTTAGGGGGAGCGTGCGTGTGAGGGCGCGGGTTAGTGTTAGCGTACGGGTTAGGATTAGGGGACGGGTGAGGGTCAGGCTTCGGGGAAGGGTTAGGGTTAGGGTTCGGGCTAGGGTTAGGGTTAGGGGACGGTGACGGTTTAGGGTCCAGGTGAGGGTACGGCAACGATTTAGGGGGAGCGTGCGTGTGAGGGCGCGGGTTAGTGTTAGCGTAAGGGTTAGGATTAGGGGACGGGTGAGGGTCAGTCTTCGGGGAAGGGTTAGGGTTAGGGTCCGGGTTAGGGTTAGGGTTAGGGGACTGGGACGGTTTAGGGTCCAGCTGAGGGTACGGCAACGCTTTAGGGGGAGCGTGCATGTTAGGGCGTGGGTTAGTGTTAGCGTACGGGTTAGGATTAGGGGACGAGTGAGGGTCAGGCTTCGGGGAATTGTTAGGGTTAGGGTTCGGGCTAGGGTTAGGGGACTGGGACGGTTTAGGGTCCAGGTGAGGGTACGGCAACGCTTTAGGGGGAGCGTGCGTGTGAGGGCGCAGGTTAGTGTTAGCGTACGGGTTAGGATTAGGGGACGGGTGAGGGTGAGGCTTCGGGGAAGGGTTAGGGTTAGGGTTCGGGCTAGGGTTAGGGGACGGGGACAGTTTAGGGTCCAGGTGAGGGTACGGCAACGCTTTAGGGGGAGCGTGCGTGTGAGGGCGTGGGTTAGTGTTAGCGTACGGGTTAGGATTAGGGGACGGGTTAGGTTCAGGCTTCGGGGAAGGGTTAGGGTTAGGGTTCGGGCTAGGGTTAGGGTTAGGGGACGGGGACGGTTTAGGGTCCAGGTGAGGGTACGGCAACGCTTTAGGGGGAGCGTGCGTGTGAGGGCGCGGGTTAGTGTTAGCGTACGGGTTAGGATTAGGGGACGGGTGAGGGTCAGGCTTCGGGGAAGGGTTAGGGTTAGGGTTCGGGCTAGGGTTAGGCTTAGGGGACGGGGACGGTTTAGGGTCCAGGTGAGGGTACGGCAACGCTTTAGGGGGAGCGTGCGTGTGAGGGCGCGGGTTAGTGTTAGCGTACGGGTTAGGATTAGGGGACGGGTGAGGGTCAGGCTTCGGGGAAGTGTTAGGGTTAGGGTTCGGGCTAGGGTTAGGGGACGGGGACGGTTTAGCGTCCAGGTGAGGGTACGGCAACGCTTTGGGGGAGCGTGCGTGTGAGGGCGCAGGTTAGTGTTAGCGTACGGGTTAGGATTAGGGGACGGCTGAGGGTCAGGCTTCGGGGAAGGGTTAGAGTTAGGGTTCGGGCTAGGGTTAGGGGACGGGGACGGTTTAGGGTCCAGGTGAGGGTACGGCAACGCTTTAGGGGGAGCGTGCGTGTGAGGGCGCGGGTTAGTGTTAGCGTACGGGTTAGGATTAGGGGACGGGTGAGGGTCAGGCTTCGGGGAAGGGTTAGGGTTAGGGTTCGGGCTAGGGTTAGGGTTAGGGGACGGGGATGGTTTAGGGTCCAGGTGAGGGTACGGCAACGCTTTAGGGGGAGCGTGCGTGTGAGGGCGCGGGTTAGTGTTAGCGTACGGGTTAGGATTAGGGGACGGGTGAGGGTCAGGCTTCGGGGAAGGGTTAGGGTTAGGGTTCGGGCTAGGGTTAGAGTTAGGGGACGGGGACGGTTTAGGGTCCAGGTGAGGGTACGGCAACGCTTTAGGGGTAGCGTGCGTGTGAGGGCGCGGGTTAGTGTTAGCGTACGGGTTAGGATTAGGGGACGGGTGAGGGTCAGGCTTCGGGGAAGGGTTAGGGTTAGGGTTCGGGCTAGGGTTAGGGTTAGGGGACGGGGACGGTTTAGGGTCCAGGTGAGGGTACGGCAACGCTTTAGGGGGAGCGTGCGTGTGAGGGCGCGAGTTAGTGTTAGCGTACGGGTTAGGATTAGGGGACGGGTGAGGGTCAGGCTTCGGGGAAGGGTTAGGGTTAGGGTTCGGGCTAGGGTTAGAGTTAGGGGACGGGGACGGTTTAGGGTCCAGGTGAGGGTACGGCAACGCTTTAGGGGGAGCGTGCGTGTGAGGGCGCGGGTTAGTGTTAGCGTACGGGTTAGGATTAGGGGACGGGTGAGGGTCAGGCTTCGGGGAAGGGTTAGGGTTAGGGTTTGGGTTAGGGTTAGGGGACGGGGACGGTTTAGGGTCCAGGTGAGGGTACGGCAACGCTTTAGGGGGAGCGTGCGTGTGAGGGCGCGGGTTAGTGTTAGCGTACGGGTTAGGATTAGGGGACGGGTGAGGGTCAGGCTTCGGGGAAGTGTTAGGGTTAGGGTTCGGGCTAGGGTTAGGGGACGGGGACGGTTTATGGTCCAGGTGAGGGTACGACAACGCTTTAGGGGGAGCGTGCGTGTGAGGGCGCGAGTTAGTGTTAGCGTACGGGTTAGGATTAGGGGACGGGTGAGGGTCAGGCTTCGGGGAAGGGTTAGGGTTAGGGTTCGGGCTAGGGTTAGGGTTAGGGGACGGTGACGGTTTAGGGTCCAGGTGAGGGTACGGCAACGATTTAGGGGGAGCGTGCGTGTGAGGGCGCGGGTTAGTGTTAGCGTAAGGGTTAGGATTAGGGGACGGGTGAGGGTCAGTCTTCGGGGAAGGGTTAGGGTTAGGGTCCGGGCTAGGGTTAGGGTTAGGGGACTGGGACGGTTTAGGGTCCAGGTGAGGGTACGGCAACGCTTTAGGGGGAGCGTGCATGTTAGGGCGTGGGTTAGTGTTAGCGTACGGGTTAGGATTAGGGGACGGGTGAGGGTCAGGCTTCGGGGAAGTGTTAGGGTTAGGGTTCGGGCTAGGGTTAGGGGACTGGGACGGTTTAGGGTCCAGGTGAGGGTACGGCAACGCTTTAGGGAGAGCGTGCGTGTGAGGGCGCAGGTTAGTGTTAGCGTACGGGTTAGGATTAGGGGACGGGTGAGGGTGAGGCTTCGGGGAAGGGTTAGGGTTAGGGTTCGGGCTAGGGTTAGGGGACGGGGACAGTTCAGCGTCCAGGTGAGGGTACGGCAACGCTTTAGGGGGAGCGTGCGTGTGAGGGCGTGGGTTAGTGTTAGCGTACGGGTTAGGATTAGGGGACGGGTGAGGTTCAGGCTTCGGGGAAGGGTTAGGGTTAGGGTTCGGGCTAGGGTTAGGGTTAGGGGACGGGGACGGTTTAGGGTCCAGGTGAGGGTACGGCAACGCTTTAGGGGGAGCGTGCGTCTGAGGGCGCGGGTTAGTGTTAGCGTACGGGTTAGGATTAGGGGACGGGTGAGGGTCAGGCTTCGGGGAAGGGTTAGGGTTAGGGTTCGGGCTAGGGTTAGGGTTAGGGGACGGGGACGGTTTAGGGTCCAGGTGAGGGTACGGCAACGCTTTAGGGGGAGCGTGCGTGTGAGGGCGCGGGTTAGTGTTAGCGTACGGGTTAGGATTAGGGGACGGGTGAGGGTCAGGCTTCGGGGAAGGGTTAGGGTTAGGGTTCGGGCTAGGGTTAGGGGACGGGGACGGTTTAGCGTCCAGGTGAGGGTACGGCAACGCTTTGGGGGAGCGTGCGTGTGAGGGCGCAGGTTAGTGTTAGCGTACGGGTTAGGATTAGGGGACGGGTGAGGGTCAGGCTTCGGGGAAGGGTTAGGGTTAGGGTTCGGGCTAGGGTTAGGGGACGGGGACGGTTTAGGGTCCAGGTGAGGGTACGGCAACGCTTTAGGGGGAGCGTGCGTGTGAGGGCGCGGGTTAGTGTTAGCGTACGGGTTAGGATTAGGGGACGGGTGAGGGTCAGGCTTCGGGGAAGTGTTAGGGTTAGGGTTCGGGCTATGGATAGGGGACGGGGACGGTTTAGGGTCCAGGTGAGGGTACGGCAACGCTTTAGGGGGAGCGTGCGTGTGAGGGCGCGGGTTAGTGTTAGCGTACGGGTTAGGATTAGGGGACGGGTGAGGGTCAGGCTTCGGGGAAGGGTTAGGGTTAGGGTTCGGGCTAGGGTTAGGGGACGGGGACGGTTTAGGGTCCAGGTGAGGGTACGGCAACGCTTTAGGGGGAGCGTGCGTGTGAGGGCGCGGGTTAGTGTTAGAGTACGGGTTAGGATTAGGGGACGGGTGAGGGTCAGGCTTCGGGGAAGGGTTAGGGTTAGGGTTTGGGCTAGGGTTAGGGTTAGGGTTTGGGCTAGGGTTAGGGTTAGGGGACGGGGACGGTTTAGGGTCCAGGTGAGGGTACGGCAACGCTTTAGGGGGAGCGTGCGTGTGAGGGCGCGGGTTAGTGTTAGCGTACGGGTTAGGATTAGGGGACGGGTGAGGGTCAGGCTTCGGGGAAGGGTTAGGGTTAGGGTTCGGGGTAGTGTTAGGGATAGGGGACGGGGACGGTTTAGGGTCCAGGTGAGGGTACGGCAACGCTTTAGGGGGAGCGTGCGTGTGAGGGCGCGGGTTAGTGTTAGCGTACGGGTTAGGATTAGGGGACGGGTGAGGGTCAGGCTTCGGGGAAGGGTTAGGGTTAGGGTTCGGGCTAGGGTTAGAGTTAGGGGACGGGGACGGTTTAGGGTCCAGGTGAGGGTATGGCAACGCTTTAGTGGGAGCGTGCGTGTGAGGGCGCGGGTTAGTGTTAGCGTACGGGTTAGGATTAGGGGACGGGTGAGGGTCAGGCTTCGGGGAAGGGTTAGGGTTAGGGTTCGGGCTAGGGTTAGGGGATGGGGACGGTTTAGGGTCCAGGTGAGGGTACGGCAACGCTTTAGGGGGAGCGTGCGTGTGAGGGCGCGGGTTAGTGTTAGCGTACGGGTTAGGATTAGGGGACGGGTGAGGGTCAGGCTTCGGGGAAGGGTTAGGGTTAGGGTTTGGGCTAGGGTTAGGGGACTGGGACGGTTTAGGGTCCAGGTGAGGGTACAACAACGCTTTAGGGGGAGCGTGCGTGTGAGGGCGCGGGTTAGTGTTAGCGTACGGGTTAGGATTAGGGGACGGGTGAGGGTCAGGCTTCGGGGAAGGGTTAGGGTTAGGGTTCGGGCTAGGGTTAGGGTTAGGGGATGGTGACGGTTTAGGGTCCAGGTGAGGGTACGCCAACGCTTTAGGGGGAGCGTGCGTCTGAGGGCGCGGGTTAGTGTTAGCGTACGGGTTAGGATTAGGGGACGGGTGAGGGTCAGGCTTCGGGGAAGGGTTAGGGTTAGGGTTCGGGCTAGGGTTAGGGTTAGGGGACGGGGACGGTTTAGGGTCCAGGTGAGGGTACGGCAACGCTTTAGGGGGAGCGTGCGTGTGAGGGCGCGGGTTAGTGTTAGCGTACGGGTTAGGATTAGGGGACGGGTGAGGGTCAGGCTTCGGGGAAGGGTTAGGGTTAGGGTTCGGGCTAGGGTTAGGGTTAGGGGACGGGGACGGTTTAGGGTCCAGGTGAGGGTACGGCAACGCTTTAGGGGGAGCGTGCGTGTGAGGGCGCGAGTTAGTGTTAGCGTACGGGTTAGGAATAGGGGACGGGTGAGGGTCAGGCTTCGGGGAAGGGTTAGGGTTAGGGTTCGGGCTAGGGTTAGAGTTAGGGGACGGGGACGGTTTAGGGTCCAGGTGAGGGTATGGCAACGCTTTAGGGGGAGCGGGCGTGTGAGGGCGCAGGTTAGTGTTAGCGTACGGGTTAGGATTAGGGGACGGGTGAGGGTCAAGCTTCGGGGAAGGGTTAGGGTTAGGGTTCGGGCTAGGGTTAGGGTTAGGGGACGGGGACGGTTTAGGGTCCAGGTGAGGGTACGGCAACGCTTTAGGGGGAGCGTGCGTGTGAGGGCGCGGGTTAGTGTTAGCGTACGGGTTAGGATTAGGGGACGGGTGAGGGTCAGGCTTCGGGGAAGGGTTAGGGTTAGGGTTCGCGCTAGGGTTAGGGTTAGGGGACGGGGACGGTTTAGGGTCCAGGTGAGGGTACGGCAACGCTTTAGGGGGAGCGTGCGTGTGAGGCCGCGGGTTAGTGTTAGCGTACGGGTTAGGATTAGGGGACGGGTGAGGGTCAGGCTTCGGGGAAGGGTTAGGGTTAGGGTTCGGGCTAGGGTTAGGGTTAGGGGACAGGGACGGTTTAGGGTCCAGGTGAAGGTACGGCAACGCTTTAGGGGGAGCGTGCGTGTGAGGGCGCAGGTTAGTGTTAGCGTACGGGTTAGGATTAGGGGACGGGTGAGGGTCAGGCTTCGGGGAAGGGTTAGGGTTAGGGTTCGGGCTAGGGTTAGGATTAGGGGACGGGGACGGTTTAGGGTCCAGGTGATGGCACGGCAACGCTTTAGGGGGGGCGTGCATGTGAAGGCGCGGGTTAGTGTTAGCGTACGGGTTAGGATTAGGGGACGGGTGAGGGTCAGGCTACGTGGAAGGGTTAGGTTTAAGGTTCGGGCTAGGGTTAGGGTTAGGGGACGGGGACGGTTTAGGGTCCAGGTGAGGGTACGGCAACGCTTTAGGGGGAGCGTGCGTGTGAGGGCACGGGTTAGTGTTAGCGTACGGGTTAGGATTAGGGGACGGGTGAGGGTCAGGCTTCGGGGAAGGGTTAGGGTTAGGGTTCGGGCTAGGGTTAGGGTTAGGGGACGGGGACGGTTTAGGGTCCAGGTGAGGGTACGGCAACGCTTTAGGGGGAGCGTGCGTGTGAGGGCGTGGGTTAGTGTTAGCGTACGGATTAGGATTAGGGGACGGGTGAGGGTCAGGCTTCGGGGAAGGGTTAGGGTTAGGGTTCGGGCTAGGGTTAGGGTTAGGGGACGGGGACGGTTTAGGGTCCAGGTGAGGGTACGGCAACGCTTTAGGGGGAGCGTGCATGTGAGGGCGCGGGTTAGTGTTAGCGTACGGGTTAGGATCAGGGGACGGGTGACGGTCAGGCTTCGGGGAAGGGTTAGGGTTAGGGTTCGGGCTAGGGTTAGGTTTAGGGGACGGGGACGGTTTAGGGTCCAGGTGAGGGTACGGCAACGCTTTAGGGGGAGCGTGCGTGTGAGGGCTCAGGTTAGTGTTAGCGTACGGGTTAGGATTAGGGGACGGGTGAGGGTCAGGCTTCGGGGAAGGGTTAGGGTTAGGGTTCGGGCTAGGGTTAGGGTTAGGGGATGGGGACGGTTTAGGGTCCAGGTTAGGGTACGGCAACGCTTTAGGGGGAGCGTGCATGTGAGGGCGCGGGTTAGTGTTAGCGTACGGGTTAGGATTAGGGGACGGGTGAGGGTCAGGCTTTGGGGAAGGGTTAGGGTTAGGGTTCGGGCTAGGGTTAGGGTTAGGGGACGGGGACGGTTTAGGGTCCAGGTGAGGGTACGACAACGCTTTAGGGGGAGCGTGCGTGTGAGGGCGCGGGTTAGTGTTAGCGTACGGGTTAGGATTAGGGGACGGGTGAGGGTCAGGTTTCGGGGAAGGGTTAGGGTTAGGGTTCGGGCTAGGGTTAGGGTTAGGGGATGGGGACGGTTTAGGGTCCAGGTGAGGGTACGGCAACGCTTTAGGGGGAGCGTGCATGTGAGGGCGCGGGTTAGTGTTAGCGTACGGATTAGGATTAGGGGACGGGTGAGGGTCAGGCTTCGGGGAAGGGTTAGGGTTAGGGTTCGGGCTAGGGTTAGGGGACAGGGACGGTTTAGGGTCCAGGTGAGGGTACGGCAACGCTTTAGGGGGAGCGTGCGTGTGAGGGCGCAGGTTAGTGTTAGCGTACGGGTTAGGATTAGGGGACGGGTGAGGGTCAGGCTACGGGGAAGGGTTAGGTTTAAGGTTCGGGCTAGGGTTAGGTTTAGGGGACGGGGACGGTTTAGGGTCCAGGTGAGGGTACGCCAACGCTTTAGGGGGAGCGTGCGTGTGAGGGCGCGGGTTACTTTTAGCGTACGGGTTAGGATTAGGGGACGGGTGAGGGTCAGGCTTCGGGGAAGGGTTAGGGTTAGGGTTCGGGCTAGGGTTAGGGTTAGGGGACGGGGACGTTTTAGGGTCCAGGTGAGGGTACAGCAACGCTTTAGGGGGAGCGTGCGTGTGAGGGCGCGGGTTAGTGTTAGCGTACGGGTTAGGATTAGGGGACGGGTGAGGGTCAGGCTTCGGGGAAGGGTTAGGGTTAGGGTTCGGGCTAGGGTTAGGGTTAGGGGATGGGGACGGTTTAGGGTCCAGGTGAGGGTACGGCAACGCTTTAGGGGGAGCATGCGTGTGAGGGCGCGGGTTAGTGTTAGCGTACGGGTTAGGATTAGGGGACGGGTGAGGGTCAGGTTTCGGGGAAGGGTTAGGGTTAGGGTTCGGGCTAGGGTTAGGTTTAGGGGACGGGGACGGTTTAGGGTCCAGGTGAGGGTACGGCAACGCTTTAGGGGGAGCGTGCGTGTGAGGCCGCGGGTTAGTGTTAGCGTACGGGTTAGGATTAGGGGACGGGTGAGGATCAGGCTTCGGGGAAGGGTTAGGGCTAGGGTTCGGGCTAGGGTTAGGGTTAGGGGACAGGGACGGTTTAGGGTCCAGGTGAGGGTACGGCAACGCTTTAGGGGGAGCGTGCGTGTGAGGGCGCAGGTTAGTGTTAGCGTACGGGTTAGGATTCGGGGACGGGTGAGGGTCAGGCTTCGGGGAAGGGTTAGGGTTAGGGTTCGGGCTAGGGTTAGGGTTAGGGGACGGGGACGGTTTAGGGTCCAGGTGAGGGCACGGCAACGCTTTAGGGGGGGCGTGCATGTGAAGGCGCGGGTTAGTGTTAGCGTACGGGTTAGGATTAGGGGACGGGTGAGGGTCAGGCTACGGGGAAGGGTTAGGTTTAAGGTTCGGGCTAGGGTTAGGGTTAGGGGACGGGGACGGTTTAGGGTCCAGGTGAGGGTACGGCAACGCTTTAGGGGGAGCGTGCGTGTGAGGGCGCGGGTTAGTGTTAGCATACGGGTTAGGATTAGGGGACGGGTGAGGGTCAGGCTTCGGGGAAGGGTTAGGGTTAGGGTTCGGGCTAGGGTTAGGGTTAGGGGACGGGGACGGTTTAGGGTCCAGGTGAGGGTACGGCAATGCTTTAGGGGGAGCGTGCGTGTGAGGGCGTGGGTTAGTGTTAGCGTACGGGTTAGGATTAGGGGACGGGTGAGGGTCAGGCTTCGGGGAAGGGTTAGGGTTAGGGTTCGGGCTAGGGTTAGGGTTAGGGGACGGGGACGGTTTAGGGTCCAGGTGAGGGTACGGCAACGCTTTAGGGGGAGCGTGCATGTGAGGGCGCGGGTTAGTGTTAGCGTACGGGTTAGGATCAGGGGACGGGTGACGGTCAGGCTTCGGGGAAGGGTTAGGGTTAGGGTTCGGGCTAGGGTTAGGGTTAGGGGACGGGGACGGTTTAGGGTCCAGGTGAGGGTACGGCAACGCTTTAGGGGGAGCGTGCGTGTGAGGGCTCAGGTTAGTGTTAGCGTACGGGTTAGGATTAGGGGACGGGTGAGGGTCAGGCTTCGGGGAAGGGTTAGGGTTAGGGTTCGGGCTAGGGTTAGGGTTAGGGGACGGGGACGGTTTAGGGTCCAGGTGAGGGTACGGCAACGCTTTAGGGGGAGCGTGCATGTGAGGGCGCGGGTTAGTGTTAGCGTACGGGTTAGGATTAGGGGACGGGTGAGGGTCAGGCTTTGGGGAAGGGTTAGGGTTAGGGTTCGGGCTAGGGTTAGGGTTAGGGGACGGGGACGGTTTAGGGTCCAGGTGAGGGTACGACAACGCTTTAGGGGGAGCGTGCGTGTGAGGGCGCGGGTTAGTGTTAGCGTACGGGTTAGGATTAGGGGACGGGTGAGGGTCAGGTTTCGGGGAAGGGTTAGGGTTAGGGTTCGGGCTAGGGTTAGGGTTAGGGGACGGGGACGGTTTAGGGTCCAGGTGAGGGTATGGCAACGCTTTAGTGGGAGCGTGCGTGTGAGGGCGCGGGTTAGTGTTAGAGTACGGGTTAGGATTAGGGGACGGGTGAGGGTCAGGCTTCGGGGAAGGGTTAGGGTTAGGGTTCGGGCTAGGGTTAGGGGATGGGGACGGTTTAGGGTCCAGGTGAGGGTACGGCAACGCTTTAGGGGGAGCGTGCGTGTGAGGGCGCGGGTTAGTGTTAGCGTACGGGTTAGGATTAGGGGACGGGTGAGGGTCAGGCTTCGGGGAAGGGTTAGGGTTAGGGTTTGGGCTAGGGTTAGGGGACTGGGACGGTTTAGGGTCCAGGTGAGGGTACAACAACGCTTTAGGGGGAGCGTGCGTGTGAGGGCGCGGGTTAGTGTTAGCGTACGGGTTAGGATTAGGGGACGGGTGAGGGTCAGGCTTCGGGGAAGGGTTAGGGTTAGGGTTCGGGCTAGGGTTAGGGTTAGGGGATGGTGACGGTTTAGGGTCCAGGTGAGGGTACGCCAACGCTTTAGGGGGAGCGTGCGTCTGAGGGCGCGGGTTAGTGTTAGCGTACGGGTTAGGATTAGGGGACGGGTGAGGGTCAGGCTTCGGGGAAGGGTTAGGGTTAGGGTTCGGGCTAGGGTTAGGGTTAGGGGACGGGGACGGTTTAGGGTCCAGGTGAGGGTACGGCAACGCTTTAGGGGGAGCGTGCGTGTGAGGGCGCGGGTTAGTGTTAGCGTACGGGTTAGGATTAGGGGACGGGTGAGGGTCAGGTTTCGGGGAAGGGTTAGGGTTAGGGTTCGGGCTAGGGTTAGGGTTAGGGGACGGGGACGGTTTAGGGTCCAGGTGAGGGTATGGCAACGCTTTAGTGGGAGCGTGCGTGTGAGGGCGCGGGTTAGTGTTAGCGTACGGGTTAGGATTAGGGGACGGGTGAGGGTCAGGCTTCGGGGAAGGGTTAGGGTTAGGGTTCGGGCTAGGGTTAGGGGATGGGGACGGTTTAGGGTCCAGGTGAGGGTACGGCAACGCTTTAGGGGGAGCGTGCGTGTGAGGGCGCGGGTTAGTGTTAGCGTACGGGTTAGGATTAGGGGACGGGTGAGGGTCAGGCTTCGGGGAAGGGTTAGGGTTAGGGTTTGGGCTAGGGTTAGGGGACTGGGACGGTTTAGGGTCCAGGTGAGGGTACAACAACGCTTTAGGGGGAGCGTGCGTGTGAGGGCGCGGGTTAGTGTTAGCGTACGGGTTAGGATTAGGGGACGGGTGAGGGTCAGGCTACGGGGAAGGGTTAGGGTTAGGGTTCGGGCTAGGGTTAGGGTTAGGGGATGGTGACGGTTTAGGGTCCAGGTGAGGGTACGCCAACGCTTTAGGGGGAGCGTGCGTCTGAGGGCGCGGGTTAGTGTTAGCGTACGGGTTAGGATTAGGGGACGGGTGAGGGTCAGGCTTCGGGGAAGGGTTAGGGTTAGGGTTCGGGCTAGGGTTAGGGTTAGGGGACGGGGACGGTTTAGGGTCCAGGTGAGGGTACGGCAACGCTTTAGGGGGAGCGTGCGTGTGAGGGCGCGGGTTAGTGTTAGCGTACGGGTTAGGATTAGGGGACGGGTGAGGGTCAGGCTTCGGGGAAGGGTTAGGGTTAGGGTTCGGGCTAGGGTTAGGGTTAGGGGACGGGGACGGTTTAGGGTCCAGGTGAGGGTACGGCAACGCTTTAGGGGGAGCGTGCGTGTGAGGGCGCGAGTTAGTGTTAGCGTACGGGTTAGGAATAGGGGACGGATGAGGGTCAGGCTTCGGGGAAGGGTTAGGGTTAGGGTTCGGGCTAGGGTTAGAGTTAGGGGACGGGGACGGTTTAGGGTCCAGGTGAGGGTATGGCAACGCTTTAGGGGGAGCGGGCGTGTGAGGGCGCGGGTTAGTGTTAGCGTATGGGTTAGGATTAGGGGACGGGTGAGGGTCAAGCTTCGGGGAAGGGTTAGGGTTAGGGTTCGGGCTAGGGTTAGGGTTAGGGGACGGGGACGGTTTAGGGTCCAGGTGAGGGTACGGCAACGCTTTAGGGGGAGCGTGCGTGTGAGGGCGCGGGTTAGTGTTAGCGTACGGGTTAGGATTAGGGGACGGGTGAGGGTCAGGTTTCGGGGAAGGGTTAGGGTTAGGGTTCGCGCTAGGGTTAGGGTTAGGGGACGGGGACGGTTTAGGGTCCAGGTGAGGGTACGGCAACGCTTTAGGGGGAGCGTGCGTGTGAGGCCGCGGGTTAGTGTTAGCGTACGGGTTAGGATTAGGGGACGGGTGAGGGTCAGGCTTCGGGGAAGGGTTAGGGTTAGGGTTCGGGCTAGGGTTAGGGTTAGGGGACAGGGACGGTTTAGGGTCCAGGTGAAGGTACGGCAACGCTTTAGGGGGAGCGTGCGTGTGAGGGCGCAGGTTAGTGTTAGCGTACGGGTTAGGATTAGGGGACGGGTGAGGGTCAGGCTTCGGGGAAGGGTTAGGGTTAGGGTTCGGGCTAGGGTTAGGATTAGGGGACGGGGACGGTTTAGGGTCCAGGTGATGGCACGGCAACGCTTTAGGGGGGGCGTGCATGTGAAGGCGCGGGTTAGTGTTAGCGTACGGGTTAGGATTAGGGGACGGGTGAGGGTCAGGCTACGTGGAAGGGTTAGGTTTAAGGTTCGGGCTAGGGTTAGGGTTAGGGGACGGGGACGGTTTAGGGTCCAGGTGAGGGTACGGCAACGCTTTAGGGGGAGCGTGCGTGTGAGGGCGCGGGTTAGTGTTAGCGTACGGGTTAGGATTAGGGGACGGGTGAGGGTCAGGCTTCGGGGAAGGGTTAGGGTTAGGGTTCGGGCTAGGGTTAGGGTTAGGGGACGGGGACGGTTTAGGGTCCAGGTGAGGGTACGGCAACGCTTTAGGGGGAGCGTGCGTGTGAGGGCGTGGGTTAGTGTTAGCGTACGGGTTAGGATTAGGGTACGGGTGAGGGTCAGGCTTCGGGGAAGGGTTAGGGTTAGGGTTCGGGCTAGGGTTAGGGTTAGGGGACGGGGACGGTTTAGGGTCCAGGTGAGGGTACGGCAACGCTTTAGGGGGAGCGTGCATGTGAGGGCGCTGGTTAGTGTTAGCGTACGGGTTAGGATCAGGGGACGGGTGACGGTCAGGCTTCGGGGAAGGGTTAGGGTTAGGGTTCGGGCTAGGGTTAGGTTTAGGGGACGGGGACGGTTTAGGGTCCAGGTGAGGGTACGGCAACGCTTTAGGGGGAGCGTGCGTGTGAGGGCTCAGGTTAGTGTTAGCGTACGGGTTAGGATTAGGGGACGGGTGAGGGTCAGGCTTCGGGGAAGGGTTAGGGTTAGGGTTCGGGCTAGGGTTAGGGTTAGGGGATGGGGACGGTTTAGTGTCCAGGTGAGGGTACGGCAACGCTTTAGGGGGAGCGTGCATGTGAGGGCGCGGGTTAGTGTTAGCGTACGGGTTAGGATTAGGGGACGGGTGAGGGTCAGGCTTTGGGGAAGGGTTAGGGTTAGGGTTCGGGCTAGGGTTAGGGTTAGGGGACGGGGACGGTTTAGGGTCCAGGTGAGGGTACGACAACGCTTTAGGGGGAGAGTGCGTGTGAGGGCGCGGGTTAGTGTTAGCGTACGGGTTAGGATTAGGGGACGGGTGAGGGTCAGGTTTCGGGGAAGGGTTAGGGTTAGGGTTCGGGCTAGGGTTAGGGTTAGGGGATGGGGACGGTTTAGGGTCCAGGTGAGGGTACGGCAACGCTTTAGGGGGAGCGTGCATGTGAGGGCGCGGGTTAGTGTTAGCGTACGGATTAGGATTAGGGGACGGGTGAGGGTCAGGCTTCGGGGAAGGGTTAGGGTTAGGGTTCGGGCTAGGGTTAGGGGACAGGGACGGTTTAGGGTCCAGGTGAGGGTACGGCAACGCTTTAGGGGGAGCGTGCGTGTGAGGGCGCAGGTTAGTGTTAGCGTACGGGTTAGGATTAGGGGACGGGTGAGGGTCAGGCTACGGGGAAGGGTTAGGTTTAAGGTTCGGGCTAGGGTTAGGTTTAGGGGACGGGGACGGTTTAGGGTCCAGGTGAGGGTACGCCAACGCTTTAGGGAGAGCGTGCGTGTGAGGGCGCGGGTTAGTTTTAGCGTACGGGTTAGGATTAGGGGACGGGTGAGGGTCAGGCTTCGGGGAAGGGTTAGGGTTAGGGTTCGGGCTAGGGTTAGGGTTAGGGGACGGGGACGTTTTAGGGTCCAGGTGAGGGTACAGCAACGCTTTAGGGGGAGCGTGCGTGTGAGGGCGCGGGTTAGTGTTAGCGTACGGGTTAGGATTAGGGGACGGGTGAGGGTCAGGCTTCGGGGAAGGGTTAGGGTTAGGGTTCGGGCTAGGGTTAGGGTTAGGGGATGGGGACGGTTTAGGGTCCAGGTGAGGGTACGGCAGCGCTTTAGGGGGAGCATGCGTGTGAGGGCGCGGGTTAGTGTTAGCGTACGGGTTAGGATTAGGGGACGGGTGAGGGTCAGGTTTCGGGGAAGGGTTAGGGTTAGGGTTCGGGCTAGGGTTAGGTTTAGGGGACGGGGACGGTTTAGGGTCCAGGTGAGGGTACGGCAACGCTTTAGGGGGAGCGTGCGTGTGAGGCCGCGGGTTAGTGTTAGCGTACGGGTTAGGATTAGGGGACGGGTGAGGATCAGGCTTCGGGGAAGGGTTAGGGCTAGGGTTCGGGCTAGGGTTAGGGTTAGGGGACAGGGACGGTTTAGGGTCCAGGTGAGGGTACGGCAACGCTTTAGGGGGAGCGTGCGTGTGAGGGCGCAGGTTAGTGTTAGCGTACGGGTTAGGATTCGGGGACGGGTGAGGGTCAGGCTTCGGGGAAGGGTTAGGGTTAGGGTTCGGGCTAGGGTTAGGGTTAGGGGACGGGGACGGTTTAGGGTCCAGGTGAGGGCACGGCAACGCTTTAGGGGGGGCGTGCATGTGAAGGCGCGGGTTAGTGTTAGCGTACGGGTTAGGATTAGGGGACGGGTGAGGGTCAGGCTACGGGGAAGGGTTAGGTTTAAGGTTCGGGCTAGGGTTAGGGTTAGGGGACGGGGACGGTTTAGGGTCCAGGTGAGGGTACGGCAACGCTTTAGGGGGAGCGTGCGTGTGAGGGCGCGGGTTAGTGTTAGCATACGGGTTAGGATTAGGGGACGGGTGAGGGTCAGGCTTCGGGGAAGGGTTAGGGTTAGGGTTCGGGCTAGGGTTAGGGTTAGGGGACGGGGACGGTTTAGGGTCCAGGTGAGGGTACGGCAATGCTTTAGGGGGAGCGTGCGTGTGAGGGCGTGGGTTAGTGTTAGCGTACGGGTTAGGATTAGGGGACGGGTGAGGGTCAGGCTTCGGGGAAGGGTTAGGGTTAGGGTTCGGGCTAGGGTTAGGGTTAGGGGACGGGGACGGTTTAGGGTCCAGGTGAGGGTACGGCAACGCTTTAGGGGGAGCGTGCATGTGAGGGCGCGGGTTAGTGTTAGCGTACGGGTTAGGATCAGGGGACGGGTGACGGTCAGGCTTCGGGGAAGGGTTAGGGTTAGGGTTCGGGCTTGGGTTAGGGTTAGGGGACGGGGACGGTTTAGGGTCCAGGTGAGGGTACGGCAACGCTTTAGGGGGAGCGTGCGTGTGAGGGCTCAGGTTAGTGTTAGCGTACGGGTTAGGATTAGGGGACGGGTGAGGGTCAGGCTTCGGGGAAGGGTTAGGGTTAGGGTTCGGGCTAGGGTTAGGGTTAGGGGACGGGGACGGTTTAGGGTCCAGGTGAGGGTACGGCAACGCTTTAGGGGGAGCGTGCATGTGAGGGCGCGGGTTAGTGTTAGCGTACGGGTTAGGATTAGGGGACGGGTGAGGGTCAGGCTTTGGGGAAGGGTTAGGGTTAGGGTTCGGGCTAGGGTTAGGGTTAGGGGACGGGGACGGTTTAGGGTCCAGGTGAGGGTACGACAACGCTTTAGGGGGAGCGTGCGTGTGAGGGCGCGGGTTAGTGTTAGCGTACGGGTTAGGATTAGGGGACGGGTGAGGGTCAGGTTTCGGGGAAGGGTTAGGGTTAGGGTTCGGGCTAGGGTTAGGGTTAGGGGACGGGGACGGTTTAGGGTCCAGGTGAGGGTATGGCAACGCTTTAGGGGGAGCGTGCATGTGAGGGCGCGGGTTAGTGTTAGCGTACGGGTTAGGATTAGGGGACGGGTGAGGGTCAGGCTTCGGGGAAGGGTTAGGGTTAGGGTTCGGGCTAGGGTTAGGGTTAGGGGACAGGGACGGTTTAGGGTCCAGGTGAGGGTACGGCAACGCTTTAGGGGGAGCGTGCGTGTGAGGGCGCGGGTTAGTGTTAGCGTACGGGTTAGGATTAGGGGACGGGTGAGGGTCAGGTTTCGGGGAAGGGTTAGGGTTAGGGTTCGGGCTAGGGTTAGGGTTAGGGGACGGGGACGGTTTAGGGTCCAGGTGAGGGTACGGCAACGCTTTAGGGGGAGCGTGCATGTGAGGGCGCGGGTTAGTGTTAGCGTACGGGTTAGGATTACGGGACGGGTGAGGGTCAGGCTTCGGGGAAGGGTTAGGGTTAGGGTTCGGGTTAGGGTTAGGGTTAGGGGACGGGGACGGTTTAGGGTCCAGGTGAAGGTACGGCAACGCTTTAGGGGGAGCGTGCGTGTGAGGGCGCAGGTTAGTGTTAGCGTACGGGTTAGGATTAGGGGACGGGTGAGGGTCAGACTTCGGGGAAGGTTTAGGGTTAGGGTTCGGGCTAGGGTTAGGGTTAGGGGACGGGGACGGTTTAGGGTCCAGGTGAGGGTACGGCAACGCTTTAGGGGGGGCGTGCATGTGAAGGCGCGGGTTAGTGTTAGCGTACGGGTTAGGATTAGGGGACGGGTGAGGGTCAGGCTACGGGGAAGGGTTAGGTTTAAGGTTCGGGCTAGGGTTAGGGTTAGGGGACGGGGACGGTTTAGGGTCCAGGTGAGGGTACGGCAACGCTTTAGGGGGAGCGTGCGTGTGAGGGCGCGTGTTAGTGTTAGCGTACGGGTTAGGATTAGGGGACGGGTGACGGTCAGGTTTCGGGGAAGAGTTAGTGTTAGGGTTCGGGCTAGGGTTAGGGTTAGGGGACGGGGACGGTTTAGGGTCCAGGTGAGGGTACGGCAACGCTTTATGGGGAGCGTGCGTGTGAGGGCGTGGGTTAGTGTTAGCGTACGGGTTAGGATTAGGGGACGGGTGAGGGTCAGGCTTCGGGGAAGGTTTAGGGATAGGGTTCGGGCTAGGGTTTGGGTTAGGGGACGGGGATGGTTTAGGGTCCAGGTGAGGGTACGGCAACGCTTTAGGGGGAGTGTGCGTGTGAGGGCGCGGGTTAGTCTTAGCGTACGGGTTAGGATAAGGGGAAGGGTGAGGGTCCAGGCTTCGGGGAAGGGTTAGGGTTAGGGTTCGGGCTAGGGTTAGGGTTAGGGGACGGGGACGGTTTAGCGTCCAGGTGAGGGTACGGCAACGGTTTAGGGGGAGAGTGCGTGTGAGGGCGCGGGTTAGTGTTGGCGTACGGGTTAGGATTAGGGGACGGGTGAGGGTCAGGCTTCGGGGAAGGGTTAGGGTTAGGGTTCGGGCTAGGGTTAGGGTTAGGTGACGGGGATGGTTTAGCGTCCAGGTGAGGGTATGGCAACGCTTTAGGGGGAGCGTGCGTGTGAGGGCGCGGGTTAGTGTTGGCATACGGGTTAGGATTAGGGGACGGGTGAGGGTCAGGCTTCGGGGAAGGGTTAGGGTTAGGGTTCGGGCTAGGGTTAGGGTTAGGGGACGGGGACGGTTTAGGGTCCAGGTGAGGGTACGGCAACGCTTTAGGGGGAGCGTGCGTGTGAGGGCGCGGGTTAGTGTTAGCGTACGGGTTAGGATTAGGGGACGTGTGAGGGTCAGGTTTCGGGGAAGGGTTAGGGTTAGGGTTCGGGCTAGGGTTAGGGTTAGGGGACGGGGATGGTTTAGGGTCCAATTGAGGGTACGGCAACGCTTTAGGGGGAGCGTGCGTGTGAGGGCGCGGGTTAGTGTTAGCGTACGTGTTAGGATTAGGGGACGGGTGAGGGTCAGGCTGCGGGGAAGGGTTAGGGTTAGGGTTCGGGCTAGGGTTAGGGTTAGGGGACGGGGACGGTTTAGGGTCCAGGTGAGGGTACGGCAACGCTTTAGGGGGAGCGTGCGTGTGAGGGCGCGGGTTAGTGTTAGCGTACGGGTTAGGATTAGGTGACGGGTGAGGGTCAGGCTTCGGGGAAGGGTTAGGGTTAGGGTTCGGGCTAGGGTTAGGGTTAGGGGACGGGGACGGTTTAGGGTCCAGGTGAGGGTACGGCAACGCTTTAGGGGGAGCGTGCGTGTGAGGGCGCGGGTTAGTGTTAGCGTACGGGTTAGGATTAGGGGACGGGTGAGGGTCAGGCTTCGGGGAAGTGTTAGGGTTAGGGTTCGGGCTAGGGTTAGGGTTAGGGGACGGGGACGGTTTAGGGTCCAGGTGAGGGTACGGCAACGCTTTAGGGGGAGCGTGCGTGTGAGGGCGCGGGTTAGTGTTAGCGTACGGGTTAGGATTAGGGGACGGGTGAGGGTCAGGCTTCGGGGAAGTGTTAGGGTTAGGGTTCGGGCTAGGGTTAGGGGACGGGGACGATTTAGGGTCCAGGTGAGTGTATGGAAACGCTTTAGGGGGAGCGTGCGTGTGAGGGCGCGGGTTAGTGTTAGCGTACGGTTTAGGATTAGGGGACGGGTGAGGGTCAGGCTCAGGGAAGGGTTAGGGTTAGGGTTCGGGCTAGGGTTAGGGGACGGGGACGGTTTAGGGTCCAGGTGAGGGTACGGCAACGCTTTAGGGGGAGCGTGCGTGTGAGGGCGCGGGTTAGTGTTAGCGTACGGGTTAGGATTATGGGACGGGTGAGGGTCAGGCTTCGGGGAAGTGTTAGGGTTAGGGTTCGGGCTAGGGTTAGGGTTAGGGGACGGGGACGGTTTAGGGTCCAGGTGAGGGTACGGCAACGCTTTAGGGGGAGCGTGCGTGTGAGGGGGCGGGTTAGTGTGAGCATACGGGTTAGGATTAGGGGACGGGTGAGGGTCAGGCTTCGGGGAAGGGTTAAGGTTAGGGTTCGGGCTAGGGTTAGGGTTAGGGGACGGGGACGGTTTAGGGTCCAGGTGAGGGTACGGCAACGCTTTAGGGGGAGTGTGCGTGTGAGGGCGCGGGTTAGTGTTAGCGTACGGGTTAGGATTAGGGGACGGGTGAGGGTCAGGCTTCGGGGAAGGTTTAGGGTTAGGGTTCGGGCTAGGGTTAGGGTTAGGGGACGGGGACGGTTTAGGGTCCAGGTGAGGGTACGGCAATGCTTTAGGGGGAGCGTGCGTGTGAGGGCGCGTGTTAGTGTTAGCGTACGGGTTAGGATTAGGTGACGGGTGAGGGTCAGGCTTCGGGGAAGGGTTAGGGTTAGGGTTCGGGCTAGGGTTAGGGTTAGGGGACGGGGACGGTTTAGGGTCCAGGTGAGGGTACGGCAACGCTTTAGGGGGAGCGTGCGTGTGAGGGCGCGGGTTAGTGTTAGCGTACGGGTTAGGATTAGGGGACGGGTGAGGGTCAGGCTTCGGGGAAGGGTTAGGGTTAGGGTTCGGGCTAGGGTTAGGGGACGGGGACGGTTTAGGGTCCAGGTGAGGGTACGGCAACGCTTTAGGGGGAGCGTGCGTGTGAGGGCGCGGGTTAGTGTTAGCGTACGGGTTAGGATTAGGGGACGGGTGAGGGTCAGGCTTCGGGGAAGGGTTAGGGTTAGGGTTCGGGCTAGGGTTAGGGTTAGGGGACGGGGACGGTTTAGGGTCCAGGTGAGGGTACGGCAACGCTTTAGGGGGAGCGTGCGTGTGAGGGCGCGGGTTAGTGTTAGCGTACGGGTTAGGATTAGGGGACGGGTGAGGGTCAGGCTTCGGGGAAGGGTTAGGGTTAGGGTTCGGGCTAGGGTTAGGGTTAGGGGACGGGGACGGTTTAGGGTCCAGGTGAGGGTACGGCAACGCTTTAGGGGGAGCGTGCGTGTGAGGGCGCGGGTTAGTGTTAGCGTACGGGTTAGGATTAGGGGACGGGTGAGGGTCAGGCTTCAGGGAAGGGTTAGGGTTAGGGTTCGGGCTAGGGTTAGGGTTAGGGGACGGGGACGGTTTAGGGTCCAGGTGAGGGTACGGCAACGCTTTAGGGGGAGCGTGCGTGTGAGGGCGCGGGTTAGTGTTAGCGTACGGGTTAGGATTAGGGGACGGGTGAGGGTCAGGCTTCGGGGAAGGGTTAGGGTTAGGGTTCGGGCTAGGGTTAGGGGACGGGGACGGTTTAGGGTCCAGGTGAGGGTACGGCAACGCTTTAGGGGGAGCGTGCGTGTGAGGGCGCGGGTTAGTGTTAGCGTACGGGTTAGGATTAGGGGACGGGTGAGGGTCAGGCTTCGGGGAAGGGTTAGGGTTAGGGTTCGGGCTAGGGTTAGGGTTAGGGGACGGGGACGGTTTAGGGTCCAGGTGAGGGTACGGCAACGCTTTAGGGGGAGCGTGCGTGTGAGGGCGCGGGTTAGTGTTAGCGTACGGGTTAGGATTAGGGGACGGGTGAGGGTCAGGCTTCAGGGAAGGGTTAGGGTTAGGGTTCGGGCTAGGGTTAGGGTTAGGGGACGGGGATGGTTTAGGGTCCAATTGAGGGTACGGCAACGCTTTAGGGGGAGCGTGCGTGTGAGGGCGCGGGTTAGTGTTAGCGTACGTGTTAGGATTAGGGGACGGGTGAGGGTCAGGCTGCGGGGAAGGGTTAGGGTTAGGGTTCGGGCTAGGGTTAGGGTTAGGGGACGGGGACGGTTTAGGGTCCAGGTGAGGGTACGGCAACGCTTTAGGGGGAGCGTGCGTGTGAGGGCGCGGGTTAGTGTTGGCGTACGGGTTAGGATTAGGGGACGGGTGAGGGTCAGGCTTCGGGGAAGGGTTAGGGTTAGGGTTCGGGCTAGGGTTAGGGTTAGGGGATGGGGACGGTTTAGGG
Source organism: Delphinus delphis (assembly GCF_949987515.2). NCBI lineage: Eukaryota > Metazoa > Chordata > Mammalia > Artiodactyla > Delphinidae > Delphinus > Delphinus delphis. The sequence continues at coordinate 16,035 of NW_027192798.1, read as the reverse complement.
TCCAGGTGAGGGTACGGCAACGCTTTAGGGGGAGCGTGCGTGTGAGGGCGCGGGTTAGTGTTAGCGTACGGGTTAGGATTAGGGGACGGGTGAGGGTCAGGCTTCGGGGAAGGGTTAGGGTTAGGGTTCGGGCTAGGGTTAGGGTTAGGGGACGGGGACGGTTTAGGGTCCAGGTGAGGGTACGGCAACGCTTTAGGGGGAGCGTGCGTGTGAGGGCGCGGGTTAGTGTTAGCGTACGGGTTAGGATTAGGGGACGGGTGAGGGTCAGGCTTCGGGGAAGTGTTAGGGTTAGGGTTCGGGCTAGGGTTAGGGTTAGGGGACGGGGACGGTTTAGGGTCCAGGTGAGGGTACGGCAACGCTTTAGGGGGAGCGTGCGTGTGAGGGCGCGGGTTAGTGTTGGCGTACGGGTTAGGATTAGGGGACGGGTGAGGGTCAGGCTTCGGGGAAGGGTTAGGGTTAGGGTTCGGGCTAGGGTTAGGGTTAGGGGATGGGGACGGTTTAGGGTCCAGGTGAGGGTACGGCAACGCTTTAGGGGGAGCGTGCGTGTGAGGGCGCGGGTTAGTGTTAGCGTACGGGTTAGGATTAGGGGACGGGTGAGGGTCAGGCTTCGGGGAAGGGTTAGGGTTAGGGTTCGGGCTAGGATTAGGGTTAGGGGACGGGGACGGTTTAGGATCCAGGTGAGGGTACGGCAACGCTTTAGGGGGAGCGTGCGTGTGAGGGCGCGGGTTAGTGTTAGCGTACGGGTTAGGATTAGGGGACGGGTGAGGGTCAGGCTTCGGGGAAGGGTTAGGGTTAGGGTTCGGGCTAGGGTTAGAGTTCGGGGACGGGGACGGTTTAGGGTCCAGGTGAGGGTACGGCAACGCTTTAGGGGGAGCGTGCGTGTGAGGGGGCGGGTTAGTGTGAGCATACGGGTTAGGATTAGGGGACGGGTGAGTGTCAGGCTTCGGGGAAGGGTTAAGGTTAGGGTTCGGGCTAGGGTTAGGGTTAGGGGACGGGGACGGTTTAGGGTCCAGGTGAGGGTACGGCAACGCTTTAGGGGGAGCGTGCGTGTGAGGGCGCGGGTTAGTGTTAGCGTACGGGTTAGGATTAGGGGACGGGTGAGGGTCAGGCTTCGGGGAAGGTTTAGGGTTAGGGTTCGGGCTAGGGTTAGGGTTAGGGGACGGGGACGGTTTAGGGTCCAGGTGAGGGTACGGCAATGCTTTAGGGGGAGCGTGCGTGTGAGGGCGCGTGTTAGTGTTAGCGTACGGGTTAGGATTAGGTGACGGGTGAGGGTCAGGCTTCGGGGAAGTGTTAGGGTTAGGGTTCGGGCTAGGGTTAGGGTTAGGGGACGGGGACGGTTTAGGGTCCAGGTGAGGGTACGGCAACGCTTTAGGGGGAGCGTGCGTGTGAGGGCGCGGGTTAGTGTTAGCGTACGGGTTAGGATTAGGGGACGGGTGAGGGTCAGGCTTCGGGGAAGGGTTAGGGTTAGGGTTCGGGCTAGGGTTAGGGGACGGGGACGGTTTAGGGTCCAGGTGAGGATACGGCAACGCTTTAGGGGGAGCGTGCGTGTGAGGGCGCGGGTTAGTGTTAGCGTACGGGTTAGGATTAGGGGACGGGTGAGGGTCAGGCTTCGGGGAAGGGTTAGGGTTAGGGTTCGGGCTAGGGTTAGGGTTAGGGGACGGGGACGGTTTAGGGTCCAGGTGAGGGTACGGCAACGCTTTAGGGGGACCGTGCGTGTGAGGGCGCGGGTTAGTGTTAGCGTACGGGTTAGGATTAGGGGACGGGTGAGGGTCAGGCTTCAGGGAAGGGTTAGGGTTAGGGTTCGGGCTAGGGTTAGGGTTAGGGGACGGGGATGGTTTAGGGTCCAATTGAGGGTACGGCAACGCTTTAGGGGGAGCGTGCGTGTGAGGGCGCGGGTTAGTGTTAGCGTACGTGTTAGGATTAGGGGACGGGTGAGGGTCAGGCTGCGGGGAAGGGTTAGGGTTAGGGTTCGGGCTAGGGTTAGGGTTAGGGGACGGGGACGGTTTAGGGTCCAGGTGAGGGTACGGCAACGCTTTAGGGGGAGCGTGCGTGTGAGGGCGCGGGTTAGTGTTGGCGTACGGGTTAGGATTAGGGGACGGGTGAGGGTCAGGCTTCGGGGAAGGGTTAGGGTTAGGGTTCGGGCTAGGGTTAGGGTTAGGGGATGGGGACGGTTTAGGGTCCAGGTGAGGGTACGGCAACGCTTTAGGGGGAGCGTGCGTGTGAGGGCGCGGGTTAGTGTTAGCGTACGGGTTAGGATTAGGGGACGGGTGAGGGTCAGGCTTCGGGGAAGGGTTAGGGTTAGGGTTCGGGCTAGGGTTAGGGTTAGGGGACGGGGACGGTTTAGGGTCCAGGTGAGGGTATGGCAACGCTTTAGGGGGAGCGTGCATGTGAGGGCGCGGGTTAGTGTTAGCGTACGGGTTAGGATTAGGGGACGGGTGAGGGTCAGGCTTCGGGGAAGGGTTAGGGTTAGGGTTCGGGCTAGGGTTAGGGTTAGGGGACAGGGACGGTTTAGGGTCCAGGTGAGGGTACGGCAACGCTTTAGGGGGAGCGTGCGTGTGAGGGCGCGGGTTAGTGTTAGCGTACGGGTTAGGATTAGGGGACGGGTGAGGGTCAGGTTTCGGGGAAGGGTTAGGGTTAGGGTTCGGGCTAGGGTTAGGGTTAGGGGACGGGGACGGTTTAGGGTCCAGGTGAGGGTACGGCAACGCTTTAGGGGGAGCGTGCATGTGAGGGCGCGGGTTAGTGTTAGCGTACGGGTTAGGATTACGGGACGGGTGAGGGTCAGGCTTCGGGGAAGGGTTAGGGTTAGGGTTCGGGCTAGGGTTAGGGTTAGGGGACGGGGACGGTTTAGGGTCCAGGTGAAGGTACGGCAACGCTTTAGGGGGAGCGTGCGTGTGAGGGCGCAGGTTAGTGTTAGCGTACGGGTTAGGATTAGGGGACGGGTGAGGGTCAGACTTCGGGGAAGGTTTAGGGTTAGGGTTCGGGCTAGGGTTAGGGTTAGGGGACGGGGACGGTTTAGGGTCCAGGTGAGGGTACGGCAACGCTTTAGGGGGGGCGTGCATGTGAAGGCGCGGGTTAGTGTTAGCGTACGGGTTAGGATTAGGGGACGGGTGAGGGTCAGGCTACGGGGAAGGGTTAGGTTTAAGGTTCGGGCTAGGGTTAGGGTTAGGGGACGGGGACGGTTTAGGGTCCAGGTGAGGGTACGGCAACGCTTTAGGGGGAGCGTGCGTGTGAGGGCGCGTGTTAGTGTTAGTGTACGGGTTAGGATTAGGGGACGGGTGACGGTCAGGTTTCGGGGAAGAGTTAGTGTTAGGGTTCGGGCTAGGGTTAGGGTTAGGGGACGGGGACGGTTTAGGGTCCAGGTGAGGGTACGGCAACGCTTTATGGGGAGCGTGCGTGTGAGGGCGTGGGTTAGTGTTAGCGTACGGGTTAGGATTAGGGGACGGGTGAGGGTCAGGCTTCGGGGAAGGTTTAGGGATAGGGTTCGGGCTAGGGTTTGGGTTAGGGGACGGGGATGGTTTAGGGTCCAGGTGAGGGTACGGCAACGCTTTAGGGGGAGTGTGCGTGTGAGGGCGCGGGTTAGTCTTAGCGTACGGGTTAGGATAAGGGGAAGGGTGAGGGTCCAGGCTTCGGGGAAGGGTTAGGGTTAGGGTTCGGGCTAGGGTTAGGGTTAGGGGACGGGGACGGTTTAGCGTCCAGGTGAGGGTACGGCAACGGTTTAGGGGGAGAGTGCGTGTGAGGGCGCGGGTTAGTGTTGGCGTACGGGTTAGGATTAGGGGACGGGTGAGGGTCAGGCTTCGGGGAAGGGTTAGGGTTAGGGTTCGGGCTAGGGTTAGGGTTAGGTGACGGGGATGGTTTAGCGTCCAGGTGAGGGTATGGCAACGCTTTAGGGGGAGCGTGCGTGTGAGGGCGCGGGTTAGTGTTGGCATACGGGTTAGGATTAGGGGACGGGTGAGGGTCAGGCTTCGGGGAAGGGTTAGGGTTAGGGTTCGGGCTAGGGTTAGGGTTAGGGGACGGGGACGGTTTAGGGTCCAGGTGAGGGTACGGCAACGCTTTAGGGGGAGCGTGCGTGTGAGGGCGCGGGTTAGTGTTAGCGTACGGGTTAGGATTAGGGGACGTGTGAGGGTCAGGTTTCGGGGAAGGGTTAGGGTTAGGGTTCGGGCTAGGGTTAGGGTTAGGGGACGGGGATGGTTTAGGGTCCAATTGAGGGTACGGCAACGCTTTAGGGGGAGCGTGCGTGTGAGGGCGCGGGTTAGTGTTAGCCTACGTGTTAGGATTAGGGGACGGGTGAGGGTCAGGCTGCGGGGAAGGGTTAGGGTTAGGGTTCGGGCTAGGGTTAGGGTTAGGGGACGGGGACGGTTTAGGGTCCAGGTGAGGGTACGGCAACGCATTAGGGGGAGCGTGCGTGTGAGGGCGCGGGTTAGTGTTGGCGTACGGGTTAGGATTAGGGGACGGGTGAGGGTCAGGCTTCGGGGAAGGGTTAGGGTTAGGGTTCGGGCTAGGGTTAGGGTTAGGGGATGGGGACGGTTTAGGGTCCAGGTGAGGGTACGGCAACGCTTTAGGGGGAGCGTGCGTGTGAGGGCGCGGGTTAGTGTTAGCGTACGGGTTAGGATTAGGGGACGGGTGAGGGTCAGGCTTCGGGGAAGGGTTAGGGTTAGGGTTCGGGCTAGGGTTAGGGTTAGGGGACGGGGACGGTTTAGGGTCCAGGTGAGGGTACGGCAACGCTTTAGGGGGAGCGTGCGTGTGAGGGCGCGGGTTAGTGTTAGCGTACGGGTTAGGATTATGGGACGGGTGAGGGTCAGGCTTCGGGGAAGGGTTAGGGTTAGGGTTCGGGCTAGGGTTAGAGTTCGGGGACGGGGACGGTTTAGGGTCCAGGTGAGGGTACGGCAACGCTTTAGGGGGAGCGTGCGTGTGAGGGCGCTTGTTAGTGTTAGCGTACGGTTAGGATTAGGGGACGGGTGAGGGTCAGGCTTCGGGTAGGGTTAGGGTTAGGGTTCGGGCTAGGGTTAGGGTTAGGGGACGGGGACGGTTTAGGGTCCAGGTGAGGGTACGGCAACGCTTTAGGGGGAGCGTGCGTGTGAGGGCGCGGGTTAGTGTGAGCGTACGGGTTAGGATTAGGGGACGGGTGAGGGTCAGGCTTCGGGGAAGGGTTAGGGTTAGGGTTCGGGCTAGGGTTAGGGTTAGGGGACGGGGACGGTTTAGGGTCCAGGTGAGGGTACGGCAACGCTTTAGGGGGAGCGTGCGTGTGAGGGCGCGGGTTAGTGTGAGCGTACGGGTTAGGATTAGGGGACGGGTGAGGGTCAGGCTTCGGGGAAGGGTTAGGGTTAGGGTTCGGGCTAGGGTTAGGGTTAGGGGATGGGGACGGTTTAGGGTCCAGGTGAGGGTATGGCAACGCTTTAGGGGGAGCGTGCGTGTGAGGGCGCGGGTTAGTGTTAGCGTACGGGTTAGGAATAGGGGACGGGTGAGGGTCAGGCTTCGGGGAAGGGTTAGGGTTAGGGTTCGGGCTAGGGTTAGGGTTAGGGGACGGGGACGGTTTAGGGTCCAGGTGAGGGTACGGCAACGCTTTAGGGGGAGCGTGCGTGTGAGGGCGCGGGTTAGTGTTAGCGTACGGGTTAGGATTAGGTGACGGGTGAGGGTCAGGCTTCGGGGAAGGGTTAGGGTTAGGGTTCGGGCTAGGGTTAGGGTTAGGGGACGGGGACGGTTTAGGGTCCAGGTGAGGGTACGGCAACGCTTTAGGGGGAGCGTGCGTGTGAGGGCGCGGGTTAGTGTTAGCGTACGGGTTAGGATTAGGGGACGGGTGAGGGTCAGGCTTCGGGGAAGTGTTAGGGTTAGGGTTCGGGCTAGGGTTAGGGTTAGGGGACGGGGACGGTTTAGGGTCCAGGTGAGGGTACGGCAACGCTTTAGGGGGAGCGTGCGTGTGAGGGCGCGGGTTAGTGTTAGCGTACGGGTTAGGATTAGGGGACGGGTGAGGGTCAGGCTTCGGGGAAGTGTTAGGGTTAGGGTTCGGGCTAGGGTTAGGGGACGGGGACGATTTAGGGTCCAGGTGAGTGTATGGAAACGCTTTAGGGGGAGCGTGCGTGTGAGGGCGCGGGTTAGTGTTAGCGTACGGTTTAGGATTAGGGGACGGGTGAGGGTCAGGCTTCAGGGAAGGGTTAGGGTTAGGGTTCGGGCTAGGGTTAGGGGACGGGGACGGTTTAGGGTCCAGGTGAGGGTACGGCAACGCTTTAGGGGGAGCGTGCGTGTGAGGGCGCGGGTTAGTGTTAGCGTACGGGTTAGGATTATGGGACGGGTGAGGGTCAGGCTTCGGGGAAGTGTTAGGGTTAGGGTTCGGGCTAGGGTTAGGGTTAGGGGACGGGGACGGTTTAGGGTCCAGGTGAGGGTACGGCAACGCTTTAGGGGGAGCGTGCGTGTGAGGGGGCGGGTTAGTGTGAGCATACGGGTTAGGATTAGGGGACGGGTGAGGGTCAGGCTTCGGGGAAGGGTTAAGGTTAGGGTTCGGGCTAGGGTTAGGGTTAGGGGACGGGGACGGTTTAGGGTCCAGGTGAGGGTACGGCAACGCTTTAGGGGGAGTGTGCGTGTGAGGGCGCGGGTTAGTGTTAGCGTACGGGTTAGGATTAGGGGACGGGTGAGGGTCAGGCTTCGGGGAAGGTTTAGGGTTAGGGTTCGGGCTAGGGTTAGGGTTAGGGGACGGGGACGGTTTAGGGTCCAGGTGAGGGTACGGCAATGCTTTAGGGGGAGCGTGCGTGTGAGGGCGCGTGTTAGTGTTAGCGTACGGGTTAGGATTAGGTGACGGGTGAGGGTCAGGCTTCGGGGAAGGGTTAGGGTTAGGGTTCGGGCTAGGGTTAGGGTTAGGGGACGGGGACGGTTTAGGGTCCAGGTGAGGGTACGGCAACGCTTTAGGGGGAGCGTGCGTGTGAGGGCGCGGGTTAGTGTTAGCGTACGGGTTAGGATTAGGGGACGGGTGAGGGTCAGGCTTCGGGGAAGGGTTAGGGTTAGGGTTCGGGCTAGGGTTAGGGGACGGGGACGGTTTAGGGTCCAGGTGAGGGTACGGCAACGCTTTAGGGGGAGCGTGCGTGTGAGGGCGCGGGTTAGTGTTAGCGTACGGGTTAGGATTAGGGGACGGGTGAGGGTCAGGCTTCGGGGAAGGGTTAGGGTTAGGGTTCGGGCTAGGGTTAGGGTTAGGGGACGGGGACGGTTTAGGGTCCAGGTGAGGGTACGGCAACGCTTTAGGGGGAGCGTGCGTGTGAGGGCGCGGGTTAGTGTTAGCGTACGGGTTAGGATTAGGGGACGGGTGAGGGTCAGGCTTCAGGGAAGGGTTAGGGTTAGGGTTCGGGCTAGGGTTAGGGTTAGGGGACGGGGATGGTTTAGGGTCCAATTGAGGGTACGGCAACGCTTTAGGGGGAGCGTGCGTGTGAGGGCGCGGGTTAGTGTTAGCGTACGTGTTAGGATTAGGGGACGGGTGAGGGTCAGGCTGCGGGGAAGGGTTAGGGTTAGGGTTCGGGCTAGGGTTAGGGTTAGGGGACGGGGACGGTTTAGGGTCCAGGTGAGGGTACGGCAACGCTTTAGGGGGAGCGTGCGTGTGAGGGCGCGGGTTAGTGTTGGCGTACGGGTTAGGATTAGGGGACGGGTGAGGGTCAGGCTTCGGGGAAGGGTTAGGGTTAGGGTTCGGGCTAGGGTTAGGGTTAGGGGATGGGGACGGTTTAGGGTCCAGGTGAGGGTACGGCAACGCTTTAGGGGGAGCGTGCGTGTGAGGGCGCGGGTTAGTGTTAGCGTACGGGTTAGGATTAGGGGACGGGTGAGGGTCAGGCTTCGGGGAAGGGTTAGGGTTAGGGTTCGGGCTAGGGTTAGGGTTAGGGGACGGGGACGGTTTAGGGTCCAGGTGAGGGTACGGCAACGCTTTAGGGGGAGCGTGCGTGTGAGGGCGCGGGTTAGTGTTAGCGTACGGGTTAGGATTAGGGGACGGGTGAGGGTCAGGCTTCGGGGAAGTGTTAGGGTTAGGGTTCGGGCTAGGGTTAGGGTTAGGGGACGGGGACGGTTTAGGGTCCAGGTGAGGGTACGGCAACGCTTTAGGGGGAGCGTGCGTGTGAGGGCGCGGGTTAGTGTTGGCGTACGGGTTAGGATTAGGGGACGGGTGAGGGTCAGGCTTCGGGGAAGGGTTAGGGTTAGGGTTCGGGCTAGGGTTAGGGTTAGGGGATGGGGACGGTTTAGGGTCCAGGTGAGGGTACGGCAACGCTTTAGGGGGAGCGTGCGTGTGAGGGCGCGGGTTAGTGTTAGCGTACGGGTTAGGATTAGGGGACGGGTGAGGGTCAGGCTTCGGGGAAGGGTTAGGGTTAGGGTTCGGGCTAGGGTTAGGGTTAGGGGACGGGGACGGTTTAGGATCCAGGTGAGGGTACGGCAACGCTTTAGGGGGAGCGTGCGTGTGAGGGCGCGGGTTAGTGTTAGCGTACGGGTTAGGATTAGGGGACGGGTGAGGGTCAGGCTTCGGGGAAGGGTTAGGGTTAGGGTTCGGGCTAGGGTTAGAGTTCGGGGACGGGGACGGTTTAGGGTCCAGGTGAGGGTACGGCAACGCTTTAGGGGGAGCGTGCGTGTGAGGGGGCGGGTTAGTGTGAGCATACGGGTTAGGATTAGGGGACGGGTGAGGGTCAGGCTTCGGGGAAGGGTTAAGGTTAGGGTTCGGGCTAGGGTTAGGGTTAGGGGACGGGGACGGTTTAGGGTCCAGGTGAGGGTACGGCAACGCTTTAGGGGGAGCGTGCGTGTGAGGGCGCGGGTTAGTGTTAGCGTACGGGTTAGGATTAGGGGACGGGTGAGGGTCAGGCTTCGGGGAAGGTTTAGGGTTAGGGTTCGGGCTAGGGTTAGGGTTAGGGGACGGGGACGGTTTAGGGTCCAGGTGAGGGTACGGCAATGCTTTAGGGGGAGCGTGCGTGTGAGGGCGCGTGTTAGTGTTAGCGTACGGGTTAGGATTAGGTGACGGGTGAGGGTCAGGCTTCGGGGAAGTGTTAGGGTTAGGGTTCGGGCTAGGGTTAGGGTTAGGGGACGGGGACGGTTTAGGGTCCAGGTGAGGGTACGGCAACGCTTTAGGGGGAGCGTGCGTGTGAGGGCGCGGGTTAGTGTTAGCGTACGGGTTAGGATTAGGGGACGGGTGAGGGTCAGGCTTCGGGGAAGGGTTAGGGTTAGGGTTCGGGCTAGGGTTAGGGGACGGGGACGGTTTAGGGTCCAGGTGAGGATACGGCAACGCTTTAGGGGGAGCGTGCGTGTGAGGGCGCGGGTTAGTGTTAGCGTACGGGTTAGGATTAGGGGACGGGTGAGGGTCAGGCTTCGGGGAAGGGTTAGGGTTAGGGTTCGGGCTAGGGTTAGGGTTAGGGGACGGGGACGGTTTAGGGTCCAGGTGAGGGTACGGCAACGCTTTAGGGGGACCGTGCGTGTGAGGGCGCGGGTTAGTGTTAGCGTACGGGTTAGGATTAGGGGACGGGTGAGGGTCAGGCTTCAGGGAAGGGTTAGGGTTAGGGTTCGGGCTAGGGTTAGGGTTAGGGGACGGGGATGGTTTAGGGTCCAATTGAGGGTACGGCAACGCTTTAGGGGGAGCATGCGTGTGAGGGCGCGGGTTAGTGTTAGCGTACGTGTTAGGATTAGGGGACGGGTGAGGGTCAGGCTGCGGGGAAGGGTTAGGGTTAGGGTTCGGGCTAGGGTTAGGGTTAGGGGACGGGGACGGTTTAGGGTCCAGGTGAGGGTACGGCAACGCTTTAGGGGGAGCGTGCGTGTGAGGGCGCGGGTTAGTGTTGGCGTACGGGTTAGGATTAGGGGACGGGTGAGGGTCAGGCTTCGGGGAAGGGTTAGGGTTAGGGTTCGGGCTAGGGTTAGGGTTAGGGGATGGGGACGGTTTAGGGTCCAGGTGAGGGTACGGCAACGCTTTAGGGGGAGCGTGCGTGTGAGGGCGCGGGTTAGTGTTAGCGTACGGGTTAGGATTAGGGGACGGGTGAGGGTCAGGCTTCGGGGAAGGGTTAGGGTTAGGGTTCGGGCTAGGGTTAGGGTTAGGGGACGGGGACGGTTTAGGGTCCAGGTGAGGGTACGGCAACGCTTTAGGGGGAGCGTGCGTGTGAGGGCGCGGGTTAGTGTTAGCGTACGGGTTAGGATTATGGGACGGGTGAGGGTCAGGCTTCGGGGAAGGGTTAGGGTTAGGGTTCGGGCTAGGGTTAGAGTTCGGGGACGGGGACGGTTTAGGGTCCAGGTGAGGGTACGGCAACGCTTTAGGGGGAGCGTGCGTGTGAGGGCGCTTGTTAGTGTTAGCGTACGGTTAGGATTAGGGGACGGGTGAGGGTCAGGCTTCGGGTAGGGTTAGGGTTAGGGTTCGGGCTAGGGTTAGGGTTAGGGGACGGGGACGGTTTAGGGTCCAGGTGAGGGTACGGCAACGCTTTAGGGGGAGCGTGCGTGTGAGGGCGCGGGTTAGTGTGAGCGTACGGGTTAGGATTAGGGGACGGGTGAGGGTCAGGCTTCGGGGAAGGGTTAGGGTTAGGGTTCGGGCTAGGGTTAGGGTTAGGGGACGGGGACGGTTTAGGGTCCAGGTGAGGGTACGGCAACGCTTTAGGGGGAGCGTGCGTGTGAGGGCGCGGGTTAGTGTGAGCGTACGGGTTAGGATTAGGGGACGGGTGAGGGTCAGGCTTCGGGGAAGGGTTAGGGTTAGGGTTCGGGCTAGGGTTAGGGTTAGGGGATGGGGACGGTTTAGGGTCCAGGTGAGGGTATGGCAACGCTTTAGGGGGAGCGTGCGTGTGAGGGCGCGGGTTAGTGTTAGCGTACGGGTTAGGAATAGGGGACGGGTGAGGGTCAGGCTTCGGGGAAGGGTTAGGGTTAGGGTTCGGGCTAGGGTTAGGGTTAGGGGACGGGGACGGTTTAGGGTCCAGGTGAGGGTACGGCAACGCTTTAGGGGGAGCGTGCGTGTGAGGGCGCGGGTTAGTGTTAGCGTACGGGTTAGGATTAGGTGACGGGTGAGGGTCAGGCTTCGGGGAAGGGTTAGGGTTAGGGTTCGGGCTAGGGTTAGGGTTAGGGGACGGGGACGGTTTAGGGTCCAGGTGAGGGTACGGCAACGCTTTAGGGGGAGCGTGCGTGTGAGGGCGCGGGTTAGTGTTAGCGTACGGGTTAGGATTAGGGGACGGGTGAGGGTCAGGCTTCGGGGAAGTGTTAGGGTTAGGGTTCGGGCTAGGGTTAGGGGACGGGGACGATTTAGGGTCCAGGTGAGTGTATGGAAACGCTTTAGGGGGAGCGTGCGTGTGAGGGCGCGGGTTAGTGTTAGCGTACGGTTTAGGATTAGGGGACGGGTGAGGGTCAGGCTTCAGGGAAGGGTTAGGGTTAGGGTTCGGGCTAGGGTTAGGGGACGGGGACGGTTTAGGGTCCAGGTGAGGGTACGGCAACGCTTTAGGGGGAGCGTGCGTGTGAGGGCGCGGGTTAGTGTTAGCGTACGGGTTAGGATTATGGGACGGGTGAGGGTCAGGCTTCGGGGAAGTGTTAGGGTTAGGGTTCGGGCTAGGGTTAGGGTTAGGGGACGGGGACGGTTTAGGGTCCAGGTGAGGGTACGGCAACGCTTTAGGGGGAGCGTGCGTGTGAGGGGGCGGGTTAGTGTGAGCATACGGGTTAGGATTAGGGGACGGGTGAGGGTCAGGCTTCGGGGAAGGGTTAAGGTTAGGGTTCGGGCTAGGTTTAGGGTTAGGGGACGGGGACGGTTTAGGGTCCAGGTGAGGGTACGGCAACGCTTTAGGGGGAGCGTGCGTGTGAGGGCGCGGGTTAGTGTTAGCGTACGGGTTAGGATTACGGGACGGGTGAGGGTCAGGCTTCGGGGAAGGGTTAGGGTTAGGGTTCGGGCTAGGGTTAGGGGACGGGGACGGTTTAGGGTCCAGGTGAGGGTACGGCAACGCTTTAGGGGGAGCGTGCGTGTGAGGGCGCGGGTTAGTGTTAGCGTACGGGTTAGGATTAGGGGACGGGTGAGGGTCAGGCTTCGGGGAAGGGTTAGGGTTAGGGTTCGGGCTAGGGTTAGGGTTAGGGGACGGGGACGGTTTAGGGTCCAGGTGAGGGTACGGCAACGCTTTAGGGGGACCGTGCGTGTGAGGGCGCGGGTTAGTGTTAGCGTACGGGTTAGGATTAGGGGACGGGTGAGGGTCAGGCTTCGGGGAAGGGTTAGGGTTAGGGTTCGGGCTAGGGTTAGGGTTAGGGGACGGGGACGGTTTAGGGTCCAGGTGAGGGTACGGCAACGCTTTAGGGGGAGCGTGCATGTGAGGGCGCGGGTTAGTGTGAGCGTACGGGTTAGGATTAGGGGACGGGTGAGGGTCAGGCTTCGGGGAAGGGTTAGGGTTAGGGTTCGGGCTAGGGTTAGGGTTAGGGGACGGGGACGGTTTAGGGTCCAGGTGAGGGTACGGCAACGCTTTAGGGGGAGCGTGCGTGTGAGGGCGCGGGTTAGTGTTAGCGTACGGGTTAGGATTAGGGGACGGGTGAGGGTCAGGCTTCGGGGAAGGGTTAGGGTTAGGGTTCGGGCTAGGGTTAGGTTTAGGGGACGGGGATGGTTTAGGGTCCAGGTGAGGGTACGGCAATGCTTTAGGGGGAGCGTGCGTGTGAGAGCGTGGGTTAGTGTTAGCGTACGGGTTAGGATTAGGGGACGGGTGAGGGTCATACTTCGGGGAAGGGTTAGGGTTAGGGTTCGGGCTAGGGTTAGGGTTAGGGGACGGGGATGGTTTAGGGTCCAGGTGAGGGTACGGCAAAGCTTTAGGGGGAGCGTGCGTGTGAGGGTGCGGGTTAGTGTTAGCGTACGGGTTAGGATTAGGGGACGGGTGAGGGTCAGGCTTCGGGGAAGGGTTAGGGTTAGGGTTCGGGCTAGGGTTAGGGTTAGGGGACGGGGACGGTTTAGGGTCCAGGTGAGGGTACGGCAACGCTTTAGGGGGAACGTGCGTGTGAGGGCGCGGGTTAGTGTGAGCGTACGGGTTAGGATTAGGGGACGGGTGAGGGTCAGGCTTCGGTGAAGGGTTAGGGTTAGGGTTCGGGCTAGGGTTAGGGTTAGGGGACGGGGACGGTTTAGGGTCCAGGTGAGGGTACGGCAACGCTTTAGGGGGAGCGTGCGTGTGAGGGCACGGGTTAGTGTTAGCGTACGGGTTAGGATTAGGGGACGGGTGAGGGTCACTCTACGGGGAAGGTTTAGGTTTAAGGTTCGGGCTAGGGTTAGGGTTAGGGGACGGGGACGGTTTAGGGTCCTGGTGAGGGTACGGCAACGCTTTAGGGGGAGCGTGCGTGTGAGGGCGCGGGTTAGTGTGAGCGTACGGGTTAGGATTAGGGGACGGGTGAGGGTCAGGCTTCGGGGAAGGGTTAGGGTTAGGGTTCGGGCTAGGGTTAGGGTTAGGGGACGGGGACGGTTTAGGGTCCAGGTGAGGGTACGGCAACGCTTTAGGGGGAGCGTGCGTGTGAGGGCGCGGGTTAGTGTTAGCGTACGGGTTAGGATTAAGGGACGGGTGAGGGTCAGGCTTCGGGGAAGGGTTAGGGTTAGGGTTCGGGCTAGGGTTAGGTTTAGGGGACGGGGATGGTTTAGGGTCCAGGTGAGGGTACAGCAACGCTTTAGGGGGAGCATGCGTGTGAGGGCGCGGGTTAGTGTTAGCGTACGGGTTAGGATTAGGGGACGGGTGAGGGTCAGGCTTCGGGGAAGGGTTAGGGTTAGGGTTCGGGCTAGGGTTAGGGTTAGGGGACGGGGATGGTTTAGGGTCCAGGTGAGGGTACGGCAAAGCTTTAGGGGGAGCGTGCGTGTGAGGGCGCGGGTTAGTGTTAGCGTACGGGTTAGGATTAGGGGACGGGTGAGGGTCAGGCTTCGGGGAAGGGTTAGGGTTAGGGTTCGGGCTAGGGTTAGGGTTAGGGGACGGGGATGGTTTAGGGTCCAGTTGAGGGTACGGCAACGCTTTAGGGGGAGCGTGCGTGTGAGGGCGCGGGTTAGTGTTAGCTTACGGGTTAGGATTAGGGGACGGGTGAGGGTCAGGCTTCGGGGAAGGGTTAGGGTTAGGGTTCAGGCTAGGATTAGGGTTAGGGGACAGGGACGGGTTAGGGTCCAGGTGAGGGTACGGCAACGATTTAGGGGGAGCGTGTGTGTGAGGGCGCGGTTTAGTGTTAGCGTACGGGTTAGGATTAGGGGACGGGTGAGGGTCAGGCTTCGGGGAAGGGTTAGGGTTAGGGTTCGGGCTAGGGTTAGGGTTAGGGCACGGGGACGGTTTAAGGTCCAGGTGAGGGTACGGCAACGCTTTAGGGGGAGCGTGCGTGTGAGGGCGTGGGTTAGTGTTAGCGTACGGGTTAGAATTAGGGGACGGGTGAGGGTCAGGCTACGGGGAAGGGTTAGGTTTAAGGTTCGGGCTAGGGTTAGGGTGAGGGAACGGGGACGGTTTGGGGTCCAGGTGAGGGTACGGCAACGCTTTAGGGGGAGCGTGCGTGTGAGGGCGCGGGTTAGTGTTAGCGTACGGGTTAGGATTAGGGGACGTGTGAGGGTCAGGTTTTGGGGAAGGGTTAGGGTTAGGGTTCGGGCTGGGGTTAGGGTTAGGGGACGGGGACGTTTTAGGGTCCAATTGAGGGTACGGCAACGCTTTAGGGGGAGCGTGCGTGTGAGGGCGCGGGTTAGTGTTAGAGTACGTGTTAGGAGTAGGGGACGTGTGAGGGTCAGGCTTCGGGGAAGGGTTAGGGTTAGGGTTCGGGCTAGGGTTAGGGTTAGGGGACGGGGACGGTTTAGGGTCCAGGTGAGGGTATGGCAACGATTTAGGGGGAGCGTGCGTGTGAGGGCGCAGGTTAGTGTTAGCGTACGGGTTAGGATTAGGTGACGGGTGAGGGTCAGGCTTCGGGGAAGGGTTAGGGTTAGGGTTCGGGCTAGGGTTAGGGTTAGGGGACGGGGACGGTTTAGGGTCCAGGTGAGGGTACGGCAACGCTTTAGGGGGAGCGTGCGTGTGAGGGCGCGGGTTAGTGTTAGCGTACAGGTTAGGATTAGGGGACGGGTGAGGGTCAGGCTTCGGGTTAGGGTTAGGGTTCGGGCTAGGGTTAGGGTTAGGGGACGGGGACGGTTTAGGGTCCAGGTGAGGGTACGGCAACGCTTTAGGGGGAGCGTGCGTGTGTGGGCGCGGGTTAGTGTTAGCGTACGGGTTAGGATTAGGGGACGGGTGAGGGTCAGGCTTCGGGGAAGGGTTAGGGTTAGGGTTCGGGCTAGGGTTAGGGTTAGGGGACGGGGACGGTTTAGGGTCCAGGTGAGGGTACGGCAACGCTTTAGGGGGAGCGTGCGTGTGAGGGCGCTTGTTAGTGTTAGCGTACGGGTTAGGATTAGGGGACGGGTGAGGGTCAGGCTTCGGGGAAGGGTTAGGGTTAGGGTTCGGGCTAGGGTTAGGGTTAGGGGACGGGGACGGTTTAGGGTCCAGGTGAGGGTACGGCAACGCTTTAGGGGGAGCGTGCGTGTGAGGGCGCGGGTTAGTGTGTGCGTACGGGTTAGGATTAGGGGACGGGTGAGGGTCAGGCTTCGGGGAAGGGTTAGGGTTAGGGTTCGGGCTAGGGTTAGGGTTAGGGGACGGGGACGGTTTAGGGTCCAGGTGAGGGTACGGCAACGCTTTAGGGGGAGCGTGCGTGTGAGGGCGCGGGTTAGTGTTAGCGTACGGGTTAGGATTACGGGACGGGTGAGGGTCAGGCTTCAGGGAAGGGTTAGGGTTAGGGTTCGGGCTAGGGTTAGGGTTAGGGGACGGGGACGGTTTAGGGTCCAGGTGAGGGTACGGCAACGCTTTAGGGGGAGCGTGCGTGTGAGGGCGCGGGTTAGTGTGAGCGTACGGGTTAGGATTAGGGGACGGGTGAGGGTCAGGCTTCGGGGAAGGGTTAGGGTTAGGGTTCGGGCTAGGGTTAGGGTTTGGGGACGGGGACGGTTTAGGGTCCAGGTGAGGGTACGGCAACGCTTTAGGGGGAGCGTGCGTGTGAGGGCACGGGTTAGTGTTAGCGTACGGGTTAGGATTAGGGGACGGGTGAGGGTCAGGCTTCGGGGAAGGGTTAGGGTTAGGGTTCGGG